>NC_040018.1:31933498-31961242 GCF_000972845.2 Larimichthys crocea | reverse complement strand
ACACACACACACACACACACACACACACACATGAACACACACACACACACACACACACACACACATGAACACACACACACACACACACACACACACACATGAACACACACACACACACACACACACACACACACATGAACACACACACACACACACACACACACACACATGAACACACACACACACACACACACACACACACACATGAACACACACACACACACACACACACACACACATGAACACACACACACACACACACACACACACACACACACACACACACACACACACACACACACACATGAACACACACACACACACACACACACACACACACATGAACACACACACACACACACACACACACACACATGAACACACACACACACACACACACACACACACACATGAACACACACACACACACACACACACACACACATGAACACACACACACACACACACACATGAACACACACACACACACACACACACACACACACACACACACACACACACACACACATTAGTTCAATCTTCATGTCAGATACAGACAGGAGGTGTTTAGCATAGCTTAGCACAAAGACTGGAAACAGAGGGAAACTGTTAGCATCGTCAGCCGACAGCAACAAGCTGACCTTTTAGTCACGTCATAAAAGTGTCAGACTGAACTTTAACGTGTGTTTGTTTTAATATTCAGTATTTCATCCTAACGTAACCTAAAGCTGAGCGCTCAGCACAGTCTGTGCGTGTTTTATTGTTGTTATTGTTTTTACTGCAGACTTTAATCTCACGTTTTATTGGCTGGTTTGTTCGGTTTCATGAGTCGGTCCGTCGTTTGTTGGACTTTGAGCGCGATAACGTTTACGACACGTTCCATATAAATTCCTATAAATAAACTTTAATTAGTCCGAACCACATTCCAGCTCAGAGGACGAACCGCCTGAACTTCTCTGTAGCGCCACCGTCAGGACAAACTTTACATGAAACATTAAGATCGGTTAACTCGTCAGGAGGTTGTTTGTTCTGTATAAAAACATATAAAACATTATATCATAACATAAATATATTCAGAGCAGAGACTGCGTGTCTTCAGATAACGAAGTTCAGGTTTGGACGCTTGTTTATGGCGGTTCGTTTGGCAGCTTGGACTGATAAGCTCATTGATCCTAAATCAAACTGAACAATGTGAAACATTTATCAGCAGCTCCACCCGAACACTGCAACCGACAGCTACCGCTTGACTGGTGGAGCAAGGTCTGCGGAGAGAGATAACCACATCCTGACGGCTTAAAGAAACAGACTTTAAAGAGTTAATCTGAGGGTAAACACAGCTTCATGTGCAGATGTTCACGCCCAAACACACACAGCTGACAGAAATGATATTTCTGTAGCTTTAAGAAGAATAAACACAACCTGAGTCTGTAAATCTGACACGCTGCACCTTTAAACATTAATATCAACTCATGACATCACTTCCTGTCTAGCACCTCTTATTCAGTATTTATTTGTCACTGCAGTTCCTCAAACGTCCACCTGAGGCTGGCTCCAGAAGTGAGTCAGTCTCCATAAGTCCCCATGTCCAAATGTCCAACTTCACAGCAGAAATAAACATGTTTACAGCCTGGTACAAAAAACAGTTTTGGTCTCTGTAGCTAATTTCCCCGTTCATGACAACTGTACTGAGGGTGAATTTATATACAACTCACCTGTTCACATTATATTAAGGCTTAAAGTTATGCAGGGTTAAGAGCGTGGACGCTTTGATTGACAGGTGGGCGTGGTTACAGAGACTACGTCCACACACACAATTAAAATATTAAAAACACAAATACAAATAAGTCCCTCAGGAGTGTGTGTGTGTGTGTGTGTGTGTGTGTGTGTGTGTGTGTTCTTCTTCTTCGTCTATCTTTGCTCTTTCATCAGCTGATCCCGAGCTCGCCTCCTCATGGCGAGCGCCGTTATCGTGCAGCACAGTGTCAGGCAGGGGAAGGAGGCGCAGGCCAGCAGGAGGCGCTGCTCTCCGAACTCCCTGATGAGCGCCGGTCGCCGCCACAGGAAGTCCTGGAACAGCGCCTCCTGCTGGGCCAGCGTGCAGAAGGACAGCAGGACGTGGAAGAGCTGGTGGCTGTGGCCGACGACGTCGAAGCTGCCCGGAGAGAAGAGCTCAGGTACAGGACAAGAGAAGAAGAAGGCTGAGAGTAGGAACAGCACCACCTGGTGGAGAAGTGACACACGACGGTGCTAACATTAGCTAACAGCAGCTAACAGACTGAGCTAACAGCAGCTAACAGACTGAGCTAACAGCAGCTACAGGCCTCACGGCCACTTTTCACTGTCCACACACTGATTATTCTGACGTATTCCAGGAATTTCAGCGTGCTCCTCCTTCCTCAGTTTTTGTCACACAAACACAGAAAAGGTCTCAAAACGACCGGCTCGGCCGGGAATGTTGTGCTGTGACTTTTCTAAGAGATTCACCAAACGGTTTTGCCAAAAATCACCAAAAACCACGCCAAAGTTTACAATGGGTGTGTATTGGTAGAATGTTCCAGAGCTAGAGTGGAGTGGGAGGGAAACATTTGTCAAAAAATACATTTGCAAACGGCTCTCGTGGCCACAAATGTCACTCTACAGAAATAATTTCTACATAGAAACGTAGGAAAATTCGTGGGCTACGCAGCGATATCACTGCTGAAGCTGTCAGACTTATAGTTTTGGCGGGAGACGCACTGATGCTCCAGGATCACCCACCGACAGCCCCATCTACTCCCATGTAAACTGGAGAGGAGAAATTTCCCAAAGGAGCACGGGGCACCTGTTCTTTCTCTCTCTCCCCAGGTCACATTTTTTAACTTCACACACTGAAATTCAGCATTCACATGGTCGACAAGATGAGGATGCTCACGGTCATTTGGGCTTTTTGATACCACCTACCGTTTGGCATTAGTGTCCACTAGTTGGAGGGGCTTCATTTAGAGATTTTCTGTGTCTCTCAGCAGTCACTCACACACAGACAGAGCACAGCTGCAGTTAACTGCTCTGACCTGCAGCTGACCCTGGTTGCTCGGCAACCTCAAGCTGCCTTTGACTGACTTCAAGTCTCTGTGCTGCTACAGTAATAATGTCTGTCAGACACACTCTACTTTTATTTACACAGTTTATAATTAACATGTTATTAGTATGTAAATGTTTGACCTGCAGGAAGTGGAGCGGCAGAGCGGCATTGCTGCTCCAGCTGCAGGTGGTCAGACGGTGAGCGACGGGGCTGATGTCCAGCAGGTAGGCCACGCCCATCGGCACCACCTGGCAGAGCTTCCTGTGGAGCGGGTACGGCCGCCGGTAACGGAGCTTGGCGTAACAGCAGGTTGCGCAGGAGAGCCAGGCGAGGAGGCCGGCAGCCGGGAGGAAGACCTGAAACCGGGGACGTCATCATCATCATCGGTACACCTGAACACATCATGCCAGGACGAATGTAACACAAATCAACAGACCTGTCCCAGCATGCTTTGCATCCAGGCGGTGTCAGAGCTGTACAGGCACAGAGCCAGGGCGCAGCCGTACTGGTAGACGGCCACACCCACGTAGTCCAGGAAGAACAGCGAGTAATGCGCCGGCTCCGAGTGCGACTGCAACAGGTGAGCCGCCGCGCTGCAACACGTTAGCTGATTGGTTAAAGGTGAACCTATAAATAACATTAGCTCACAGCAGCTAACAAACTGGGCTAACATGAGCTAACAGCAGCTAACATACAGGGCTAACATTAGCTGTTGTTGTAGCATGTTATTAGTATGAGTGAGTAAGAGCGCCACCTGCAGCTCAGGTATGTGACGGCAGAGAAGACGTAGAGGACAAGAGGCAGCGAGGAGACATCCAATGAGAAGCCTTGACCTTCAGGACCCTGCAGACGAAAACCCAGGATCCCCTGAGGAGGTCAAAGGTCAGACAGGAGGCGTCAAACACCAACACCTCAAACACTGAGACATCAGACAGGAACGTAACAGCTCAGTACCCCCCCCTGCAGGACAGTGAACGCCATGAACCTCAGCACCACGCAGACGGCGGCCAGCAGGTGGCTCCACACGTTCAGGGTCTCGTTGTGGATCTGGAAGAGGCTCAGGACGTAACAACGCCACGACTGGCCGACGGCACGGTACCCGGAAAGGATGAAGCGCTCCCGAAACAGAGGGGGGACGTCCACGTCTCGGACGGTCGTGGGGAGGGAGGGGAGGAGGCGGTCCAGCAGGGGGAGGAAGGTGAGGCACAGCGAGGGAGGGGCAAGCGACACCCGAGGCATGATGGGAGAAGATCCAGAGTCCGGCTGAAACAAATAAAAAGATGAGCTAACATGAGCTAACAGCAGCTAACAAACTGAGCTAACATGAGCTAACAGCAGCTAACAAACTGAGCTAACATGAGCTAACAGCAGCTAACAAACTGAGCTAACATGAGCTAACAGCAGCTAACAGACTGAGCTAACATGAGCTAACAGCAGCTAACAGACTGAGCTAACATGAGCTAACAGCAGCTACAGCTGTCAGCAGGTTACTTCACTGTCCATCATAAACTCTGTAAATCACAGAGAGTTGAGGCGGAGCAGCCGGAGGACATCAGAGGGAAAACCAGAAAACATTTCCTCCATAAAATATGATCCAGTTTCACCAGAATCAGTGAAATAGTTGCTGCTGTGTGACTTAGTGCCGTAAAGCGTTACGTACTTCTCCAGACCCGGAGCCCAAAGTTACATAGAGTGAGAACAGACGTACGAATGACAGAGACACCGTTCAGCTGATCACAGGTCAGAGTGGGTCAGCAGGAGGTCACAGACGTTAGTTTAACGTTAGTTTAACGTTAGTTTAACGTTAGTTTATTAACGTGAGCAGCAGGAAGAAGGTCAAAGGTCACAGCAGGAAACAAACATACCTGAACTCTGTGTGTGTGAACGTTTGTCACCGACCTGTTCACCGCTCAGTCCTGCAGACCGGACACTGTCACATGCATGGTGACACACACACACACACACACACACACACACACACACACAATGTGTTCTTGTTCCCAGTTAATTCGAGCTGAATGAGGATTTCAGACGTCATGAGACTCCACACACACACACACACACTCACACTCACACACTCACACTCACACACACACACACACACACACGTGTTGTTACTCATTATTCAACTAAAATCCATTTTTATTCCTGAGTGAGAAATATTTCAAATAAAATGTTGAAATAGACTCGAGCTGCATTAAGCCGTCACAGCACGATGCAGAAACACTCTGTAACTGATCAGTGAGATACGGTTGTCTGAATGTTAGTTATTGGTTTGATTAATGGTTGTGTATTGATTACTGATGGTGGCTGATGGTGGTTTATTATGCAGCTGTGAGAGCTACTTGAAGTAACAGAGTATTTTTACAGTGCAGTACTTTAGTACTTTTACTCAGCTGAAACACTCAAACAACGACAGTGAAGATGTCCTCACACGGCCACCGTACACACACTCAACGTTCACCGTCAGTTTAAACTTTTTATTCAACAAATATTAAATATTAGTATTTCTAAAATTTGTTTCCACTCCCAGCTGCTGGTCCAGGTCCAGGTTCAGGTCCACGTTCAGGTCCAGGTTCAGGTGGTTCAGATTTGGTTGGTTTTGGCCCAGACGCATGTACAGCCAACAGCCACAGATCGGTATGATGCGGTGTAGCAGGGTCCATTCGGCTGCCGGGTCAGGACCAGGACGTTCTGGTAGACGGGGACTGAGTTCAGGTTGTGTTCGTCCGTGTGTCCGGGGTTTGGACTGGAACAGAAGCTGCTGCTGCACTCGGCCTCCCAAAGGGTGGCCGGGATCCGGTCCTTCACCGTGGATGACCTGAACAGACCGGCAGGTGAGCTGAGCACGTAACGTTACAGTACGAGGTGATTCACAGACTTCATGACGGAAACACTGATCAGCAGTGAAGCGCCAAAGATCAGCTCATTGCTTTGTTCATACTGACCTCCAGCTCCATGGAGACAGAGATCGACGGTGGATGTTCCCGTTTCCTTCAGACGACGAGGAGACCTCTGAGGAGAACGCCAACATGGCGTCACAACCAGGAGGAGGTGGAGGAGGCGCTGTAGTCATGGAGGAGGAGGAGACGACCCAGAATTCACTGCAACATACCTGCAGCGAGAGACAGTAAAGGGTTAATATGCAGATTAGTCCTCAGATTTGAACAGCTGGGACGTTTGTCTTAAACTTTAATGTCGAGTCACACAAGAATACATTTCCCATGATGCACGTGGTGGACATTTACAAAAAGACAACCAATGGAGCGTTTTATGAGCACGTCACCACATGATGGAGGTGACCTCGAAGGCCGGTCTGTGATCAGTTATTTCCCACCAATCAGATATCAGTACAGACATGTCAGTCAAAGGGTCCCGCCCTTTTATTCTTCTTCATGTCAAAGACGATTTTGACAAAAATCTCCGTTAAATTCAAAAAGCCTGAAGCCAGTGAAGGTGAGTGAGACGACGTTTTGGATGACAGCCTGCCTGATAGAAATCTCGCCGTGGCACAAAAACGACAGCGAGTTGAAATCTAGAAATGACTAATTACATAATTAGTGTATTTCATATTTATTTAAATTGGCATTGTGTCTCTTGAGCCTGAGACATCTCTGCAGCCTCACTTACCTCATGCTCCCTCGATATCAGCTGATATTCATGAAAACCATCTTAATTATTCATTTCTCATCATCTGCAATCAGAGTTCAGATCACATTGTTCATGAAGGTGATGCTCACCATCAGCAGGGTGCAGACGCTCAGCTTCATGTCGGCGGTGTGGTGTCCAGCTTCTGTGAGCGACTGACTGCTCCCGGTTCAGGTATTTATGATGCTCGCGGCCACCGATCAGATAACGGCAGATCTCACAGCCGATAACGAGACGCAGAGACGAGGCGGGAGATTCCTGTTATCTGTGCGATGACACGTTTTCTTCTGCTGATAACATCTGTGACAGACAGATAGTAAAATAAGAGAAACCACACAGGACAAACAGGCTGACGTTTCTCTTGATGCGCTTTCAGTTGTGTTGTTGGAGAAGATGACAACACCTCTGGAACTTCTGTGGTTTGAAGATATCACTCAATATTTCACAGAGGGGAGGAAACAAGGTGCCAAGGACTCTGTGATCCTGCTGAAGAGCCTCAGTGTGGTGGCTCTGTTTGTCTTCATCTTTGCAGTCCTGCTCCGAAAAAGGACAAATGACTGAAACCACCGTCCTCTATGCTGTTATCAGCACCATGAGGGGTGATTCAGGACTTTCCATGAGCCTGCAGAGCCTCAGCACCTCAGACCTTTTGCTTCAAAGCCTGATGACGTTACTTCAGCTCAGGGAATTGTTGTCAGAAGTTACGTGCACAACACTGATTATACGTGACAAAATAAGTCTGCAGACTGAGATGAAACACTGGGTATAAATATAATTGTATTTCAGTTGTTTTTGTAAATATATAAATATAGTTTGGACACATCAGGAGCTGCAGAGCTACGGTGCTAACATGGCTGCTAACGTGCAGCCTGAGGCGTCAGTTCACATGAACAAACAGAACGTTAATGAAAGAAATATAATTATAGAGTGAAGAACATGATTAAATTACATTAAAAGAAGTTTAAAATGATACACTTCATTTCACAGAGATGCACATTTCTTGTTCTGTGCATTCTTGCTGGACTCAGTATCCACAGGTGTAGTTTGAAGTCATCTGAAATCGCTAACTTGAGGAAAGGCTGAAATGCAGAAGCTACTGGAGACAGAGTTTTGTGCAGCCTAAAAATAATTTAAAAATTTACAGGGTGGAACAAAACGTCCAAAAGAAAAGACTGAACACTGACACCAACAGGAAACACAACGAACACATGACGTAAGGGGGACAACATGAGGAGGATTACAAAATAAAACAGGAAACACAAAAATATCATCTGCATAGAAGTTTACTTATGCACCTATATCACTAAAGGTATAAGAAGGGAGGAGGCCTGAAAACAAGAACCAGTCCCAGAACTGAACCACAAATACATTTACATGTAGCCCAGCAGTGATGTCACAGTGTTACACAGTGTGTCAGTAGATTATTATTTTTTAAATCTCTATTTTCAATTAGGTGGGCGCCTATAAGTGTCTTAGACTCACATTATCACGTACTTGTTTTGCACATTGTCTGTTGTTTGCCGGTAGTTTTTGGTTCATTGTGCAGGTTATAAGATACTTCCCTCTGTTCATTGTGTTTCGCCCTTTCTACTCTAATTCTGCAGAGTATATTACATTTTTTCTGCTGCTGTAATAAGTGAATTTCCCTGTTGTGGGATAAATAAAGTCTAATCCAATCTAATCTAATCCAATCTAATCTAAGCATTACAATCTTGTCTACATTACAAAAAAACAAAAACAAAACAAGAAGCCATTACAGCATATCCAACAATTTCCTCTAACAGACAGGAAGATAAACATGTGTATCATCTGCATAGAAGTTTACTTACGTCTATATAAAGATGTGAAGGCCTGGAGGAAAGAACTAGTTACAAATGTAACCTTGAGGTGCATCACAAATAAATTTGCACAAGGTGCTTTCTGGTGACCACGCCCAGTGATGTCACAGCGTCCTGAAGTACACCTGTACATCACTACCTGAAAATGTGTTCTCAGTTACCCTCTTATGATTGATGGAGTCTCATGTAAACAGACTTTTATACTACAGCTGAGCACCAATAAGAACTGAACAGCGTTTGAATCAGAACAGTTTTGTTTGTTTGATTTGTTCAGTAACTGTCCATCAAATCATTTCAAGCTACACAAGTTAAATTTACCCCAAATACTTCATATTTATTTCATACTGCAAAGACTGCTCTCTGAAGATACAGGGCGCCTTATCATCCAGCCAGATCTCAAGTTTAATTTGTGTAGTCATATTTGTGACCTGTTATCTTATCTGTGCACTGCATCTGTTGCACTTTTGCTGTCAGTTTCTTTGTGTGGGAACCGCAGCGCTGATCTTCTTCTGCCTGTATTTACTGTCAGAGTTGAAGTCTGCCACTCACAGACCATGGTGCAAAATGATGCTGCATCACAGGCTGATGCAGCTCCACTCTCCAGGACTACCAGGTAAAAAGATCCCAAGCATGGCCGAGAGGATGGAGGTACCAGGTTAGAGAATCAGAGATGGAAAGTTACAAATCATGTTAATCAGGCATTGCAGTGTGCAGCTGACTTCTCTCTTCTCAGCTTCCTCCGTCAGCATCCTCTTCACTCTCTTCTCCTCTGCCATCATGTCCGTAGAAGCTGCTGAGCCTGAGTTACATTGCTCACTTGCTCAGCTCCTGCCAGCATTTCCTGAAAACCTCTTTTTCCGGTGGTTCAAAACACCTGTGGTGCAAACACCACACCACCAAACACTGACACTCAACAGCTAACAGACTGAGCTAACATGAACTAACAGCAGCTATCAAACTGAGCTAACAGCAGCTAACAGACTGAGCTAACATGAACTAACAGCAGCTACAGACGAGTAACCTGAGCTAACAGTCCGCTACACAACTGAGCTAACAGCAGCTCAAACTGCGGCTAACAGCAGCACACAAACCCCAACTCTAACAGAGCTAAACAAAACTGAGCTAACTGAGCTAACCTGAGCTAACAGACTGAGCTAACTGAGCTAAACATGAGCTAACAGACTGAGCTAACATGAGCTAACAGCAGCTAACAGACTGAGCTAACAGACTGAGCTAAACATGAGCTAACAGCAGCTAACAGACTGAGCTAACACTGAGTAACATGAGCTAACAGCAGCTAAGAGAACTACATGAGCTACACAGCAACAGACTGAGCTAACGACTGAGCTAACATAGCTAACAGACTGAGCTAACATGAGCTAACAGCAGCTACAGCTGTCAGCAGGTTACTTCACTGTCCCTCATAACTCTGTAAATCACAGAGAGTTGAGGCGGGAGCAGCCGGAGGACATCAGAGGGAAAACCAGAAAAACATTTCCTCATAAATATGATCCCGTTTCACCAGAATCAGTGAAATATTTGCTGCTGTGTGACTTGGTGAAATAGTTGCTGCTGTTGTGACTTGGTGAAAATAGTTGCTGCTGTGTGACTGTGGTGAAATAATAGCTGCTGCGTGTGACTAGTGAATAGTTGCTGCTGTGTGACTTAGTGAAATAGTTGCTGCTGTGTGACTTAGTGAAATAGTTGCTGCTGTGTGACTTAGTGAAATAGTTGCTGCTGTGTGACTTAGTGAAATAGTTGCTGCTGTTGACTCGTGAAATAGTTGCTGCTGTGTGACTTAGTGAAATAGTTTGCTGCTGGGGTGACTTAGTGAAATAGTTGTGCTGTGTGACTTAGTGAAATAGTTGCTGCTGTGTGACTTAGTGAAAATAGTTGCTGCTGTTGTGAACTTGGTGAAATAGTTTGCGTGACTTGGTAGTTGGCTTGGTGAACTAGTTGCTGCTGTGTGGACTTGTGAAATAGTTGCTGCTGTGTGACTTGGTGAAATAGTTGCTGCTGTGTGACTTGGTGAAATAGTTGCTGCTGTGTGACTTAGTGAAATAGTTGCTGCTGTGTGACTTAGTGAAATAGTTGCTGCTGTGTGACTTACGCCCCCTGTGGTTGAAATATTGAGGTGACTGAACTGAAAGCAACAATTTCGTCCATTTTTCAAAACATTTTACAACTTTGCAAAAAATTTGAATAAATAAAAAAATCCCAATAAACCAAAAATCTGCACAGAATCAAATCCATCATTCAGACAGCAGCATGAAGTCAGTTTCCTGTTTCCATATATGGAGCTCAGAGATCCCTCACAGTGACATCACGGCGGGGGCGTTGCTGATGTGCAGGTTGCTGTCACAGCAGTCAGCAACTTTTCTGACCTGGTTTGACTGACAGAGGAAACAACAGGCGGCAACCTGATAATTCACCGGATCTTAAACCGCTGCTGGTTACCGTCAGCGGCGTCAGCAGAAACCTCAACACACACACACACACACACACACACACACACACACACACACACACACACACACACACACAGAAGCGCCACCAAGAGGCTGAAATCAGCATTTCAGACTTTCCATTTTTAAGCAGCTTTAAACTTCCAGATTCAGATTAATAATATAAAACGACAATAAAATATAATGAAGTGTTAAGCTTGAGCTCAGCAGAACCCCGAGCCCACGATGCAGATCCACGGACCGGACAACAAACAGGCTGAACAGACCAACCCGACACAAGAAATCAACTTTTATCATCACACATAAAAATGTTTTTAAATGTACAGTGACGTCTGCAATGAAGAAATATTTGATTCATGTTATTCAAACTGTGTTTTACCTTGTTGTCATTCATTAATATTCACACAGCAATACACCATCCATTCAATGAAATATTCATATGCAGATTATAAATGCTAAACGGGGAAACTTCCAAACAAATTTACAAGTAATCAGATTACCAAAAAGCAGCTGACACTCACCCAGAACCTGGGACCAGTTTTAGAGTCATCATCATAATAATACATTTTATGTAGTGGCGTGATATAGACATAAAAACATAAAAACATAAATCTAAAACAACAATGAAATCTGCTTGTTCTGTTCATGGATGTGACAGTATGAAGTGAACGTTACTTTGTTTTATCTGATATTATCAGACATTATAATGATGTATAATCCTGGAAGGTAAGATGTGTAGGTGCACACAGCAGCTGACAGCTACCGACCAATCACAGCCTGCAGGGAAGAAGCAGAGGAGATGCATGTGTGGAGCTTGTGGTTCCCACAGACCACATCAGGGCCTCAGAAAGCCCCTGATGCAGCTTCACATCCAGCCACGACTCTTCTCATGGAGGTGTTTCCAGTCACCGCAGCAGCAGCAGTCCTCGAAAGAAGAGCTCCTCCCTGACCGAACACCTCACGCCGACCTCGTGGTCACGTACGGTGGAACCACAACGATCCGCCTCGTCTGCTCTGTGCTGGAAACTCTGCTGAATGATTGTGAGCCTGATTCTTCAGTGCGACGGTGGGTGGGCGAGGTCAGCAGTCTGTGGGGAAATGATGTCATCTCGTTTTAATTCGTTTGATGGGAATTTATGAATGAATGTGTGAAATAAAAAATGTGTCGAGATGTTCGTTTGACCTCCTACGGACCTCGGCTCAGAATGTATGTCATCATAAAAGAACCGTTCAGAGTGTTCCTGTGAAGTCATTTAATAACTAAGTCATGAAATATTTAATAAGTAATAACAACAGTAACCAAACTGGAACCAAAGAATGGTTCATCAGCGTGATGCCAGAGTGAGGCTCCACTTCAAGTTCTTGGTGGACCAGACTGGTTCAGTAAGGAACCACAGAAGAACCTGTGGATGTAAATATAAACTGAACTGGCTGTAGAAACATCATCAAACAGAGTCAGCAACAAGGTTCCTGCAGGTCCCAGCAAAAACTTTTTAGGAACCTTTAAGGTCTTTTCAAGGATTTTCAAGGCCTGTAGATACATGTACAGTCGTCCCTCACTATAACGTGGTTCACTGTTCGCGGACTCGCTGTTTCGCGGATTTTTTTTGTGTCATTTTGCTGCTTTTTTTTTACAGCGTACTGTAACAGTATGAACGCGCATTGTGTTCTGCGTCCTGATTAAGGAAGTACTGTACAAAATGTGTGTAAAAAGGTATAAAAGTGTGTGGTTAGGGGGTTTACGGCCTTAAAACATGGATAATAATTGTAAAACTTACTTCGCGGATTTCATTTATTGCGGGTTATTTTCAGAACGTGTCCCCCGCGATGAACCAGGGACCACTGTACACAGACATGCAAACCTGGACTTAGAAGAACAAAGCAATCAATGAATGAAAATAAATAATAATCTGCACGTTACGTCTTTACCACCAACTACGTCCAATGAAAGAAGAACCAACATGGAGTATGTGAAGAACACCTCTGAGCACGTTTATTTTTCTGTAAGACATAAGAAGGAATGATAAGAAGGTAGAGCGCCATCTATTGTACATTCATCTGAATGGATCACAGAACCAGAAGTGTGTTTACATGCTGAACAGCTGACTGTGTACGAGTGATGACTGAGTGTGATGGATCTGTGTCCTGACTCTGGACATGTTTGAATGGAGTCCTGACTGTTGGTCCTGGTCTGTTCTGGTCTGTTCTGGTCTGTTCTGGTCTGTTCTGGTCTGTTCTGGTCTGTTCTGGGGAGGGGCGGCAGGTTTGGGTGGCTCCTCTGAAGTCCACCTTCATCTCCACAGGTAGTTCGGATCCGATCAGAGGACGAGCCGTTCGAGCTCGTCCTGGATGAGTCTGCAGGAGTTTGTGAGGCGGCCTCTTGTTTTCAGCTCGTGTTCCTCAGCCACGTATCAAACACAGAATGAGAACATACGCACGTGAAGCTGCGTGTCACGCTTTGGTTCATGGAACACTTCGAAACACTGGAGAAGTGCACTCTGGGAAAAAAACCCTGAATGAGTCACGACGATGGAAACAAGAAAAACACAAGAGCAACAGATTAAGACTAAAGTCTCCGTGACGTCCCCGCAGACTGTCTAAAACCTGGACGTAGTCTCTGTGACGTCCCCGCAGACTGTCTAAAACCTGGACGTAGTCTCCGTGACCACGCCCACCTGTCAGTCAAAGCGTCCACGCTCTTAATCCGCATAACTTTAAGCCTTATATAATGTGAACAGGTGAGTTGTAATTCACCCTCAGTACAGTTGTCATGAACGGGGAAATTAGCTACAGAGACCAAAACTGTTTTTTGTACCAGGCTGTAAACATGTTTATTTCTGCTGTGAAGTTGGACATTTGGACATGGGGACTTATGGAGACTGACTCACTTCTGGAGCCAGCCTCGTGGCTTGACTTCACAGTCACAGAGGTCGGTCTTGATCAGGCTTTTGCAGCAGGAGACATCCAGTTACCACATGATGTTTACATGAAATCCAGATGTTAAACTGGATTAAACTGATCTCAGGTGTTTGGTGTGGAACGTCAGGTCAAACAGTTTGAAGAAGAAGCACTCGAGCGAGTGGACAACAGAGAAACACTCGCGACATCACACATGTGATGTTTGGAGGCGAAACTGACAGGAAGCGGGAAGTCTCTGTGATCGCTGATAAGCATCGACCCACCAATCAAACCAGGTCAGAGCCGAGCTGGCAGCGTGGGCTGAAACACACTACAAGAGCTGATAGTGATGATGCTGCAGTCCAGACCGACCTGAGTCACAACACGACTGCAAACCAGGTCAGACTCTGCAACACATCCTGCAGCACATGACCCACTGAGGCTGAGGCACCTCCAGCAAAGGTGAAGAGAGAGGGGCGGCGCTGAGTGAGTCAGGGTCCCTCCAGGACGAGGCCTCGACCCCATCACGGCAGAAAGTTTCTCCTGTTACAACATTAAAGGAAACGCGATGACGTGATGACGTGATGACGTGACTCACCTGTGACTCACCTGTGACTCACCTGTGACTCAACCAGCTCAACGTTTTGATCTCTGCATCATCAAAATGCCACAAACCTGAGCCGGTCATGACAACTGAGCCAACAGAAATGTTTCTGTGCAGCATGCTAACAGAACCGGGCTCAGGCCGGGTTGGAGCTCAGCCACTGAAACCACCTTGGTAGGCCCGCCAGAAAACTGCTGACTGCTGGTTCAGGGGCTGTTTCGTGCCGATACTGGCCACTCACTGTTGGCAGTAATCAATACCCAATGTCTCACCCTGCCTTCATAGAAAAGATGCAAACATGAGGAAGTGAACAGGACTCTTCTTCCTGTCGAATTTAAAGTGTTGAACTTCCAGCTGATGAATCTCAGTCCAGTTCCTCTTTCGGCTCTGGTTTTGGTCTCCTCCACCTCCTGAGGTAAACCTCCATGTCACAGTCTGAGAGCAGATAAACATCGAGCTATACGACCGGAAAGTTCAGCGCCGTCCGTCGCTGCAGCTTGTGAACAAACGTTCAGGA
Source organism: Larimichthys crocea (assembly GCF_000972845.2). Classification (NCBI taxonomy): domain Eukaryota; kingdom Metazoa; phylum Chordata; class Actinopteri; family Sciaenidae; genus Larimichthys; species Larimichthys crocea. The sequence continues at coordinate 31,946,211 of NC_040018.1, read as the reverse complement.
TGTCACGTGTCTGAATCCTGCAGATGAACACGAATCGATCACGTTCACTTTCTCCATGTTGAATCTTGACTTTGTGCGTTTTCGGCTTCAAAGGCTGCGGCCGCCATGTGTTTGCACTTTGCTTCACTTAAAGGGGAACTCCACTAATTTTCCACATCAGTGTGTTTTTCCTTTTTAATGTTAAAAACTTCTTTAGAGCCTCAGAGCTGAGACTGATCCACGTCCTCAGACCTGATCTGACCAACCTCTGAAGCTGTAGCTACGTTAGCCACTAAGAGCCACACACCCTAATCTCCCACCCACATGCTGGTGGTTGGTGGTGATGCAGGTGCCAGATTCATCAAACAGTTTGTTCTAATATGATCTTCTCAGATTTCCTTCAAATAATCAACAAAGCACAAAGTTGCCAAAACTCTGAAAGTTACCAGCTGCTGGTTTCAGACCACAGTAAACTCCATCAGTCATCGGGGCCACGGGACGGGGTCCGTCACACTCAAACACTCCAACATTAGAACGTTCGTGCACTTTCTGATTTTGCTTTCTGTTGATTTGAGGACGAGTTTCCAGTTGATGTTTGTAAACTTCACAATAATCAGACTTTAGAACCTGCAGAGGATGCACGTTATAAATGACCTAGAAAATCTGCAGCAGCCTCTGTGTGCAGAATAATTAAACCTCGACATCAACTGAAAGTGGGTCGACCATCAGGCCTCGTCATGCAGTCTGGCTCTGTGGTTAAGAGAGGAGGATCAAAGACACAAAGACAGAATGAAAGAAGAAAGAAAGAAAGAAAGAGACCTCATCAGCGGAAGTCTGTGACGTTCTCATCAGGATAAATGTCAGAGCCCAACCTGGCGTCCAGCAGAACACCAGCGAAGACCAAGAAGACCACCTGCAGCTCATACGTCTTCTGACCTGAACCTCCAGCAGAGCCCGAGGAACCTAAAGAGTCCGACACAGTCGAGATCTGCAGAACCAAAACGGGACAACGAGGACACTCCAAGTCGAACCTGACAGCATGTTTCCAACACCGAGCTCCAAAGTGACGGTAAGAGCAGCTCAGCTCAGAAAATATGAACAGTGACTAAAAGTTTTTAGATTTCATGTTTCGTTCAAATTATTTCTCCTCTGAAATTTGTTTTCTGCAACTTCAAACTGTGAAATGCTCTTAAACATTTTAGTCATTTAATTTATAGGAGCAAAAGTGGAAATGTTGGATTAGTTTAAATATTTATTGTTTTCACATGTGAAATTCAAATTCCGATCTGTTCACTGTGATTCAGGCATAATAAATGTAGAACTTCACACCTGAGACATTTACATAATGAATAAATAGTTTGCAGATGTTTTTTATAAAGTTCTGCTCCTCTTCCTCAGGCCGCCTGTGTGGCGTTGATGATGACGATGATGATGATGATGATGATACAGGAGGCAGCAGCCATGCCGAAAGCAGGCGGCCAATCGAAACACTCTGGAAAGACACACAAGAAGCCTTCGGAGGATGTGTCGGTAGAAACGGTCCCCCTGCAGCTCGATGCCAGCGCTTTGGTTGCCGCCAAAATCATCAGGCCGCTGGAGAACGCCTCCATCTCGCCGTGGACGTACAAGTAAGGAAGCATGCACAGGAAGCCAGTGAAGGATTTCATTTGACCTGCAAGTCATATTTATCGTTTTTCTCTCTCTCCGTCCTCAGCGTCTCTCACGATGAGTCTCTCTTCCCTCCCATGCTGTCAGAGGCGCGTTGCTTACTGCAGGGCTGTCTGGACTCAAAGGGCCAGGAGGACCTGAACCTGGAGTCCAGACCCATCATGCACCAGGTGCTGCTGCTGCGTCGGGTCCGGTCGGCGGGGTCAGCGCACAGCTACCACTACCGGCTAGAGTCCCGCCTCATCACTGTGGGCTGCACTTGCGTCCGACCTGTCGTCCAACGGCAAGAATGAAGACCAGCAGAGACCGGACTGGATACTGGGTCAGTCTGACACCGACGCCAAGCTTCAGTATGGAAGACCAGTACCACCAAAACCAAAATCATGAGAATGTTGGAAATTCAAAAAGGAAAACAGAAATATGCGCTGTTGTATTTTTAAAAGTTCAAGTTTGTATAATTCACTTGTGCTTTAAGGAGTAGAAAATATAATTGTATCCATAAAAATATAAATCAGATTAAACCATGTGAAGGATGGTATCATTGTAGGTGTAGATCAGAGAGTCATCTGCATAGAAACTGATTTTGTGCTTTGAGGTAATGATATAAATAAGTCTACTGTACATACAGTATCCCTCATAATGGTGATTGTAATATTATTTAGTAGCTGATTGGCTAATCATCAAAAATCTCATCAGAATTAGTATCTCAATATTTACTCACAATTATTTTTTATCTATGTCGTCTACATGCTGCTCTGCTGGGTGTCAAATTCATCTGTTTTTATTTTCTTTAATTTCATTAATTTGTCTCTAATCAATCAACTACACACTGGAATTTATCAATAGATGTGCTTCATATATTATGTTCTATTTATTGTTGTAGTTTATTTAAACAATATGTTATTTAAGTGTTTTGATATTTAGGTATTTATTGGTTATATTAATGTTAATGTATTTATAGTTCAGAGGCTGAATGTAGCATTGACTCAATAAAAAATGAGCAAAGAAGTGAAGTGTCTTTGTTTTATTTTTGAATTCAAAATAAAATGTGATTTTTTACACATCATCATCATCCTTAACGTCGGTAATCCTGTCGGTAGATCATAGATACAGATTTGAGCGTCGTCTGCGTAGAAACTGATTTTGTGAAGTATTGAACCTGAATGTGAGACAAACTGTCTGGAGAATAAAAGTACATACAGTATCTTTCATAATGGTAATAGTAATATTAATAAGTAATTCATTATTTAATCATGACCTCAAAAATCGTAATTAAGACATCAAAGTTTATTGTATGTTTCATATATTCCATTCTATTTATGGCAGCATGTTTATTTAGATTATATATCTATATCATATATATATCCTAGATATAAATATCTATAATATATATATCTATATATATATGTTAATGTATTTATAGTTCAGAGGCTGAATTAATAAATAAAAACAACTGAACAAAGAAATAAAGTCATTGTTTTATTCTTGAATTTAAAATATAATGTGATTTCTGTACATCATCATCATCATCATCATCATCATCATCATCATCATCATCATCATCATCTCACCCAGACTCCTTTACAATGACGTTGCCAGGGTAACTGACTCACAAACACACAAACACACCACTGTATCTGTAAACAATGTACACAATCGATTATCAGCCGGATTCATTCGTTCACAGGAAGTTGATCCTGGTGCTGTGACGGTTTCCACAGGAAATACAGAGATGTAGCTTGATAAATGCTAGCATGCTAAGTTCAGTATGTTGGTTTTCAGAAATATGAATTCAAATATTGAACCTAAATAAAAAGCAGAGCTGTAGCACTCAGTGTAATGTCAAAGCTTATTTTTATTTCTCATCATTTGGGCTGGTCTCTGCCTCACGGTGTTTAAATCCGACTTGTCTCGGTCTGTTTACACACTCGTCTTTGTCTTTCTTCTGTGCTTCGTCTCGATCTTGACACAGTGTTGTTTCACTTGTTTTCACGTGTCTGACTCTGATGAGCGCTCTGACTCGTCTCACTAATGAGTCAAATTCACTTTTGACCCAGACGTCTTTTGGTTTGAAGGGCTCATAACAGACTTAACCAAGTCCAGTTGTCTTGGTCGTGACTCGGTCTGGACCTGTTTTAGGACTCTGTCTGTCTGCCACTAGATGTCACTGAAGAGCCACATGTAACCGATCAGACCTTCTGGTTCTGGTTCAGTTCTTGGAGTCCAGCTCGTGTTTCTGTGACGGATCACTTTGATGAAGAAGAACAAGAAGAACATTTCCTTTGGGTTGAGTTGGTACACATTGATAAAGACGCTGTGAAGATGTTGATACATACACAATCACACACACACACATGAACACATTGGCACTGTTGGCATGGCAACAAAGCACAGTAAATCCCCTGTGAACCATCCAGTGATGAACAAATCCGCAGCGTCCTTCAGTAATAAAGAGTTCGTCTCGTTAAGTCCCGGAGTCCTGCAGAGGAGGTCAAGCAGTCGGACCCAGTCTTCCTCTTTTTCTTCTTCTCTCACTCTTTTCAGAGTCACTTCCTGTCTGTCTCCCAGGTGGATCAGCGCCGGCTCACCAGCTCGTCAGCCCTCCAAAATGGCTTCCAAATAAAGTTCAGCTTGTGTTGTGATCAGGCCATCAAGACACCTGGGAGCAGGAGAAGCACATTGCACGTTCAAGTCCTACACACTTCAGGATAAATGAATGAATTAATAAATGTTTACAGATGGAAAAAGGATGTGGAGAACAAATGTTCAGATATCAGGTGTCCACATACTTTTGTCCACCTACTGAACTTGATTTGATCTCGTTAAGAGGTAAATTAAGAATTAAACAAACAGGATGTAACTTCAGAGCGGGCTGTGTTCCCTTTGGACACAGCCATGCTAGCTGTTTCCCTCTGTTTCCAGGCTTTATGCTAAGCTAAGCTAACCAGCTGCATCTTTAAGCGTCTGAAGAAGATGCAGCGACATCGTCAGATCCATGACTTCATGATCTCAGAAGCCAGGCAGGAGGATTTGGCATCTGATGCAGGTTTCATGTCTGCATGTTGAAGCTGGAGTCGGGATGTGATTAGCGTAGCTTAGCGTAAAGACTGGAAGCAGGGGGAAACAGTTAGCCTGGCCTGTTTAACACATTGTGTCCTGACAGAAATGAAGAAGCCCTCCTCCACCTCCTCCATCTCCTCCATCTCCTCCATCTCCTCCATCTCCTCCAGCTCCTCCATCTCCTCCATCTCCTCCATCTCATCCATCTCCTCCATCTCCTCCATCTCATCCATCTCCTCCATCTCCTCCATCTCATCCATCTCCTCCATCTCCTCCATCTCCTCCATCTCCTCCATCTCCTCCATCTCCTCCATCTCCTCCATCTCCTCCATCTCCTCCATCTCCTCCATCTCCTCCATCTCCTCCATCTCATCCATCTCCTCCATCTCCTCCATCTCCTCCATCTCCTCCAGCTCATCCTCACCTCCACACTGTGCTTGTCCTGAAAGACACAAACATCACAAACTCCATCAGTGATTCATTTCCACGACACAGAACCAGAATCGTCTCGTGATGACCCGGCAGCCTCACCTCCTCCTGCAGTCGCTCCTGTGATGCGTTCAGGTGCATCTGCCTCTGCTCTTTGTCGGCGTCGGCTCGGTGCTCCTGCCGCTCTTTGGTCAGAGCTTTCTGAGCGACTTCACGCTCGTGTTCCCTCCTCTCGGCCAGGTGCTTCAGCAGCTCCGCCTCCTGACACTAGAGGGAGACAACGGGAGGATTTACAGTCGGGTTCTACCTGCAGGTCCACGTTTCTCCAAGAGGATCCCAGTTTACAGAGCAGGTTCACTTTGAGTGTGCAGAGTGTTTCTTGGACTTGTAGCATCGTTCTTAATGGACCGCTGCATGATGTCGTACCACATCAACTGTGTTCTCTCTTTGTTTGACGTGAAAATATCAAAATAGCTTCTCAGATCAAAAAGACTTAAGTCTGAGTCCTGCAGCCACAGGTTTAACAAAGTCTTTAAAGGTTTATCGTCCTAACAGAGATTAATTCCTCATAACGCTCTAAAATAACTGCCGGGGTTCCTCAGGGATCGATTTTAGGTCCTCTACATCGAAATATCTCAACAACTTGGCATGAACTTTTGTACAGACATTCATGTTCCCCTCAGGATGAATTATAAGATATACATTAGTTTATTTAAACAATATATTTTAACAAAGTTTTTTTTCTAACTTTAGGTGTTTAACTGTGATGTTGCAGAGAGATTAGAATAGATTTGATATTATTGTACGTAGAACACAGGTGTAGATTTGAGTCGTCTGCGTAGAAACTGATTTTGTGCAGCATTGAACTGAAGCATAAAATAAATGTCTGCAGAAGTACACAGTGTCCTTCATAATGATGATGGTCATGTTACTTGTTTGTTTGTTGGTTGACATAAAGACACAGTGAACCAGCAGCAGGTCAGTGTTGAATGTGTAACACATCAGGACACATCTGCTTCAGAACTGAAAACATTCAAGTGAAGGGCTAATTAGCAGCAGTTAGCATTTGAACTTACTAAACTTAACAAGTAACATCCTGATGTTAGTGTTAAATTCAAACTTAGAAAAACACAAACACACCTTCCTCCTCTCCTGGGCGGCGTCCAGTTTCTTCTGGATCTCCTCCAGTGAGGGTTTCTGGCGAGGTGGCGTGGTCGCCCTCAGCTCGGGGCCGCCGTCGAAGGTGGGCGGCTTCAGGATGACTTCGAAGGCCTGGCCGCTCGCACGCTTGCTCAGCTCGATCACCTCCATGTCTCGGATGTTGCACAGGTTCAAGTCCACCACGCCTGCTGCGAGAAGATGGAGAGAGCGTGAGATGATCTGTGATCTTAATAAGTGATTATCTTATTTCATCCAGAGCTCACTAATCATTCCTTTATGATCAAATGTGGTGAATAAACTTTTCATGTTTTCAGACTTTGACGTGTATCTAACAACAGTTTGATCTTATTGTTGCATAAGGCTGAATTGAAGTTCCTTGTTTGGGGTCGGAGGGTTAAAGAGCGTCGCTCACCTTCATTCTTGTTGGCGACGGCGTCTCTCGGTTGAGGGAGGATGCAGGAACAGAAGAGAGACACCAGAGGGAGCTCTCGCATCTTCTCTCTGTACGCTGAGACATTCAGAGGAAGAGGAGAAGAAGAAGGAGGCAGGTGAGCCGATAAATATGAACCAGTGAAACAATATGAAAGATATTAAAGATGAAATAATCAAAGTTTCACCTGATAGAGTCATTCTGCTGCTGCTGCCAGTTCCTGTCAAAGACACTGTGGTGAGGTAGAGTCTGTTCCTGAGGAGACACGAAGAGGAACTCTTATTATTTCACACTGCACACTTTAACCTGAGACTGAACTCAGGACATTATCTACAATGTGCAGTTTGTGCACATTCAAACTGACCCTGCGTCAGATTCAGTCAGTGCTGTGAATAAATCAATGCATGAATCTGTTCTGGGTTTGACTGGGACAGCTGTGTGTGTGTGTGTGTGTGTGTGTGTGTGTGTGTGTGTGCGTGTGTGTGTGTGTGTGTGTGCGTGTGTGTGTGTGCAGGCACTAAGCGATGATGTCATTGTTGCCAGTAAGCGCAGACCTTCTGCAGAGACGAGCACGCAGCTCAAACACTGAACTGGAGAAGAAAACAGAAGAAGAAAAGACGCAGCGGAGACAAACGAGAAGAAGAAGAGATGGAAGACGGCAGAGAAGAAGAAGAAGGAGAAGAAGGAGAAGAAGGAGAAGAAGGAGGAGAAGGAGAAGAAGGAGAAGGAGGAGAAGGAGAAGGAGAAGGAGAAGAAGACAGACGAGACCTGGTCTCTGTTTGCAGCTGTGAAACATGCAGGAAGCTTCAAAATAAAACAACAAACACATGAAGAAGAAAATATGAATAAAAGTGTGTGTGTGTGTGTGTGTGTGTGTGTGTGTGTGTGTGTGTGTGTGTGTGTGTGTGTGTGTGTGTGTGTGTACTCACCCTGCAGTGATGCTCGGTCTCTCTGTTCAGACTGAAGATCTGCAGCTCGGCAGCATCAGCACCAAACAGCAGCCTGCTGCATGACATCACCCACGGGCGATCTGATTGGCCAGCCATGATGCTGGGCTGTGATTGGTCCAGCAGAGCAGAGGGAGGAGGAGGACGAGGAGGAGGAGGAGGACGAGGAGGAGGAGGACGAAGAGGAGGAGAGGAGGACGAAGAGGAGGAGGAGGAGGAGGGGGGGGGGGTTAATTCAGAGGAAAATGAGATTAATACTCAGTTACACTGTAAACTACAAATATACTTTAAATAGTATTTTTTAATTTTATGTGTTTGTTGATCAGGTCGGACCACATCAGACCACATCAGTCCACATCAGGTCACATCAGGTCACATCAGACCACATCAGTCCACATCAGTCCACATCAGTCCACATCAGACCACATCAGTCCACATCAGATCACATCAGACCACATCAGACCACATCAGTCCACATCAGACCACATCAGACCACATCAGACCACATCAGACCACATCAGTCCACATCAGACCACATCAGTCCACATCAGACCAAAACATGTGAATATTTTCACACGATAAGAAGTTAGAAGTTGAGAACATGGGTCATCTGGAACGTCCTCAGAGAGAACCCACAAACACACGAGGAGAACATGCAAACTCAGAACCCCAGAAAGAACCCGGAACCTTCTGCTGGGGCGGCCGTGCTAACAGCAGGTCAACCAGGACCAACTGGACCTTCTTCATGGTCCTTTAACAGAGCAGCCGCTGAAAGACAAAGTTCATTCACGTGAACATTACGGAGCGCTTGGTGTCAGTTATAGCACCAGACTCACATCCACAGACAACGAGGACCTGAAGGCACCTGAACAGTCCTGCATCAGGGATTGGCTGATCAGCAGCAGATGTCTTCAGACAAACATTAAAGTGTGTTCAGTGTGATCTGGTCTGATCTGGTCTGGTCTGGTTACATTACATTACATTACATTACATTTAGTAGACACTTTTATCCAAAGCGACTTACAGAGGAGGACATAAGCTGAGAAAGGTGTAAAGGACACAGAGTAGTTGTTAGTTTTGTTAGTTTTCTGGTCTGGTCTGATCTGATCTGGTCTGGTCTGGTCTGATCTGGTCTGGTCTGGTCTGGTCTGATCTGGTCTGGTCTGGTCTGTTGGCTCGATGTGTTTCTGAGGAAATGTCAGCTCTAAATTTAAAGGCTGACAGTGAACTGTTACTCATCCTCACTGACACACACACACACACACACACACACACACACACACACACAGTGTTTGTGTGTTAACGCCTCCGTCTGTCGCTTCATTCAAACTCTGAACACGAAGAAAAAAACCAGCACAAGCAGATTTGTGTCTTCATTGATCTGGGACATGTTTCTGATTTCTGATAAATTTCTGTCAAGTGAACCAAAAACTGCAGTTCATCAAACGTCCACATGAGTCAGTCTGCATAAGTCCCCATGTTCAAATGTCCAACTCTTCTGGTTTTAGACAGTCTGCGGGGACGTCTCAGAGACTACGTCCAGGTTTTAGACAGTCTGCTGTGGGGACGTCTTGGAGACGACGTCCAGGTTTAGACAGTCGGCCGTGGACGTCTTGGAGACTACGTCCAGGTTTTAGTCAGTCTGCTGGACGTCACGAGACTAAGTCACAGGTTTTTAGACAGTCGGCGGGGACGTCCGGTTTTAGACAGTCTGCGGGGACGTCACGGAGACTACGTCCAGGTTTTAGACAGTCTGCGTGGACATCACGGAGACTACGTCCAGGTTTTAGACAGTCTGCGGGGACGCCACGGAGACTACGTCCAGAGACTACGTCCAGGTTTTAGACAGTCTGCGGGGACGTCACTACGTCCAAGACTACGTCCAGGTTTTTAGACAGTCTGCGGGGACGTCTCAGAGACTACGTCCAGGTTTTAGACAGTCTGCGGGGACGTCTCAGAGACTACGTCCAGGTTTTAGACAGTCTGCGGGCGGTCTCAGAGACACGTCCAGGTTTTTAGACAGTCTGCGGGGACGTTCAGAGACTACGTCCAGGTTTTAGACAGTCTGCAGGGACGTCTCGGAGACTACGTCCAGGTTTTAGACAGTCTGCGGGACTCTCGGAGACTACGTCCAGGTTTTAGACAGTCTGCGGGGACGTCACGGAGACTACGTCCAGTTTTAGACAGTCTTGCGGGACGTCACAGAGACTAACGTCCAGGTTTTAGACAGTCTGTGGGGCGTCAAGAGACAACGTCCAGGTTTTAGACAGTCTGCGGGGACGTCCACGGAGACTACGTCCAGGTTTTAGACAGTCTGCTGACATCACGGAACTACATCCAGGTTTAAACAGTCTGCGGGGACGCCACGAGACTACGTCCAGAGACTACGTCCAGGTTTTAGACAGTCTGCGGGGACGTCACTACGTCCAGAGACTACGTCCAGGTTTTAGACAGTCTGCGGGGACGTCTCGGAGACTACGTCCAGGTTTTAGACAGTCTGCGGGGACGTCTCAGAGACTACTCCAGGTTTTAGACAGTCTGCGGGGACGTCTCAGAGACTACGTCCAGGTTTTAGACAGTCTGCGGGGACGCTCAAGACTACGTCCAGGTTTTAGACAGTCTGCGGGGACGTCTCGAGAACTACGTCCAGGTTTTAGACAGTCTGCGGGGACGTCTCGGAGACTACGTCCAGGTTTTAGACAGTCTGCGGGGAGTCACGGAGACTACGTCCAGGTTTTAGACAGTCTGCGGGACGTCACAGAGACTACGTCCAGGTTTAAGACAGTCTGTGGGGACGTCACAGAGACTACGTCAGGTTTTAGACAGTCTGCGGGGACGTCACCGAGACTACGTCCAGTTTAGACAGTCTGTGGGACGTCACGGAGACACGTCCAGGTTTTAGACAGTCTGCGGGGACGTCACAGTCACAGAGACTACGTCCAGGTTTTAGACAGTCCTGTGGGGACGTCACAGAGACACGTCGGTTTTAGACAGTCTGTGGGACGTCACGAGACTACGTCCAGGTTTTAGACAGCCTTCTTTCTTTCTTCTTTCTTTCTTCTTTCTTTCTTTTTTTCTTCTCTTCATGATGACATCACTCTGTTGAGCTCAGTGCGTGACCTCATTGTCGGTGACATCATGGTTTGGACTCAGAGGTGATGTCATCACTTCTTCAGTCTGTCTGTGTTTGTCCTGCAGACACCACAGTCCACCATCAGCTGCTCCACCCGTGTTTCATCACATCTCTCATGTAAACGATCATGCACTCTTCACATAAACATTATTCTGCAGATTTTGTTTCTGCTGAATCCTGATCTGACTCTAACACACACACACCACACACACACAAACACACACACACACACACCACGCACACACACACACGCACACACACACACACACCTGACAGCAGCATGGCTCTCAGCTGATTGGCTGCAGGTGACATCATCAGTTGGGAGTGGAGGTTTCTCTCTCCTTGTTGCTGCAGTCTCACACACCACACACACAACGCTCACAACACACACACACACACACAACACAACACACACACACACACACACACAACACTGCAGCTGCATTACATCATCGCAAGGAGACGAGGAGGACGAGTGTGGGAGAACACGGTGTTCTGCTCCGTGCATGATGGGAACTGTAGTCCTGATTCATTGTTGTTGTTTTCTTCTGGGTTCAGGTGGGCGTGGCTTCAGCAGATGTTAAAAATATAAACACACACACAGAAATTGATTTATTTCATAATATATATTTTTTATAATATTCATAGATTTTTAATGATTTTGTTTCCTTCGGTTTGATTTCGTGTAGAGTGTTACGACACATAAAGTTAGTGTGAGGACAGACAGACAGGGCGACAGACAGACAGGCAGACAGACAGACAGACAGACAGGCAGACAGACAGGCGACAGACAGAACAGACAGACAGACAGGCAGACACACAGGCAGACAGACAGACAGACAGGACAGACAGACAGACAGACAGACAGACAGGTTGTGTTGGATCAGTGTCCTGTCAGTCAGCCTGAAGAAGCTCCGTTCAGCTCTGCCGAGGACCCTGAAGACTGAAGGTTCATGTGGTGTGTGTGTGTGTGTGTGTGTGTGTGTGTGTGTGTGGTGTGGTGTGTGTGTGTGTGGTGTGTGTGTGTGTGTGTGTCCAGCGAGCCGTCGTGACTCCAAACGTCTGTTTGTGTGTGCAGGAGGAGAGAGAGACAGAAAACAGACAAGAGAGTGGGCTGAATGTCAGCGGAGGTGACTCACTGCTACTGCTGCAGACAGACAGGCAGGCAGGCCAGACAGGCAGGCAGGCAGACAGACGGCAACAGACAGGCAGACAGACAGACAGACAGACAGGATATCGGTCTGTAGTTGGCTAAGACCTCTGGGTCTAGAGTGGGCTTTTTAAGAAGAGGTTTAATTACAGCTACCTTAAAGGACTGTGGTACATATCCTGATAATAAAGACAGATTATCATATCCAAAAAGAATTACTAACTACAGGTAAAACATCCTTGAGCGAGCCTGGTTGGGATGGAGTCTCAGAGACAGTTGACGTTACTATGATGAAGGTCGGTGGGACAGATATAACACAATATAAACGTGGACAATGAATATTGTCCAGCTGTCACAGAAGCAGATGAAGTGTTTGTTAGCTGCTATGCTCGTCACCCTCCTGTCCCACTCACACACAAACATATCAGCAAGTTTATGGCAAAGATCTCTGAGGAACCAGCAACGGGATCTGCAGGACGCTGGGTTCAGGTCCTGAGGAACTTCATGAGGGTCTGCAGGACGCTGGGTTCAGTTCCTGAGGAACTTCATGAGGATCTACAGGACGCTGGGTTCAGTTCCTGAGGAACTTCATGAGGATCTACAGGACGCTGGATCAGTTCCCGAGGAACTTCATGAGGATCTGCAGGACGCTGGATCAGTTCCTGAGGAACTTCATGAGGATCTACAGGACGCTGGGTTCAGTTCCTGAGGAACTTCATGAGGATCTGCAGGACGCTGGGTTCAGGTCCTGAGGAA
>NC_040018.1:31911585-31933488 GCF_000972845.2 Larimichthys crocea | reverse complement strand
TAGGTTAGTGTGTATCAGTGTGTGTCTGTGTATTTTAGTGTGTATCAGTGTGTGTCTGTGTATGTTAGTGTGTATCAGTGTGTGTCAGTGTATGTTAGTGTGTGTCTGTGTGTGTTAGTGTGTATCAGTGTGTGTTAGTGTGTGTCTGTGTAGGTTAGTGTGTATCAGTGTGTGTCTGTGTATTTTAGTGTGTATCAGTGTGTGTCTGTGTATGTTAGTGTGTATCAGTGTGTGTCAGTGTATGTTAGTGTGTGTCTGTGTGTGTTAGTGTGTATCAGTGTGTGTTAGTGTGTGTCTGTGTAGGTTAGTGTGTATCAGTGTGTGTCTGTGTATTTTAGTGTGTATCAGTGTGTGTCTGTGTATGTTAGTGTGTATCAGTGTGTGTCAGTGTATGTTAGTGTGTGTCTGTGTGTGTTAGTGTGTATCAGTGTGTGTTAGTGTGTGTCTGTGTAGGTTAGTGTGTATCAGTGTGTGTCTGTGTATTTTAGTGTGTATCAGTGTGTGTCTGTGTATGTTAGTGTGTATCAGTGTGTGTCAGTGTATGTTAGTGTGTGTCTGTGTGTGTTAGTGTGTATCAGTGTGTGTTAGTGTGTGTCTGTGTAGGTTAGTGTGTATCAGTGTGTGTCTGTGTATTTTAGTGTGTATCAGTGTGTGTCTGTGTATGTTAGTGTGTATCAGTGTGTGTCAGTGTATGTTAGTGTGTGTCTGTGTGTGTTAGTGTGTATCAGTGTGTGTTAGTGTGTGTCTGTGTAGGTTAGTGTGTATCAGTGTGTGTCTGTGTATTTTAGTGTGTATCAGTGTGTGTCTGTGTATGTTAGTGTGTATCAGTGTGTGTCAGTGTATGTTAGTGTGTGTCTGTGTGTGTTAGTGTGTATCAGTGTGTGTTAGTGTGTGTCTGTGTAGGTTAGTGTGTATCAGTGTGTGTCTGTGTATTTTAGTGTGTATCAGTGTGTGTCTGTGTATGTTAGTGTGTATCAGTGTGTGTCAGTGTATGTTAGTGTGTGTCTGTGTGTGTTAGTGTGTATCAGTGTGTGTTAGTGTGTGTCTGTGTAGGTTAGTGTGTATCAGTGTGTGTCTGTGTATTTTAGTGTGTATCAGTGTGTGTCTGTGTATGTTAGTGTGTATCAGTGTGTGTCAGTGTATGTTAGTGTGTGTCTGTGTGTGTTAGTGTGTATCAGTGTGTGTTAGTGTGTGTCTGTGTAGGTTAGTGTGTATCAGTGTGTGTCTGTGTATTTTAGTGTGTATCAGTGTGTGTCTGTGTATGTTAGTGTGTATCAGTGTGTGTCAGTGTATGTTAGTGTGTGTCTGTGTGTGTTAGTGTGTATCAGTGTGTGTTAGTGTGTGTCTGTGTAGGTTAGTGTGTATCAGTGTGTGTCTGTGTATTTTAGTGTGTATCAGTGTGTGTCTGTGTATGTTAGTGTGTATCAGTGTGTGTCAGTGTATGTTAGTGTGTGTCTGTGTGTGTTAGTGTGTATCAGTGTGTGTTAGTGTGTGTCTGTGTAGGTTAGTGTGTATCAGTGTGTGTCTGTGTATTTTAGTGTGTATCAGTGTGTGTCTGTGTATGTTAGTGTGTATCAGTGTGTGTCAGTGTATGTTAGTGTGTGTCTGTGTGTGTTAGTGTGTATCAGTGTGTGTTAGTGTGTGTCTGTGTAGGTTAGTGTGTATCAGTGTGTGTCTGTGTATTTTAGTGTGTATCAGTGTGTGTCTGTGTATGTTAGTGTGTATCAGTGTGTGTCAGTGTATGTTAGTGTGTGTCTGTGTGTGTTAGTGTGTATCAGTGTGTGTTAGTGTGTGTCTGTGTAGGTTAGTGTGTATCAGTGTGTGTCTGTGTATTTTAGTGTGTATCAGTGTGTGTCTGTGTATGTTAGTGTGTATCAGTGTGTGTCAGTGTATGTTAGTGTGTGTCTGTGTGTGTTAGTGTGTATCAGTGTGTGTTAGTGTGTGTCTGTGTAGGTTAGTGTGTATCAGTGTGTGTCTGTGTATTTTAGTGTGTATCAGTGTGTGTCTGTGTATGTTAGTGTGTATCAGTGTGTGTCAGTGTATGTTAGTGTGTGTCTGTGTGTGTTAGTGTGTATCAGTGTGTGTTAGTGTGTGTCTGTGTAGGTTAGTGTGTATCAGTGTGTGTCTGTGTATTTTAGTGTGTATCAGTGTGTGTCTGTGTATGTTAGTGTGTATCAGTGTGTGTCAGTGTATGTTAGTGTGTGTCTGTGTGTGTTAGTGTGTATCAGTGTGTGTTAGTGTGTGTCTGTGTAGGTTAGTGTGTATCAGTGTGTGTCTGTGTATTTTAGTGTGTATCAGTGTGTGTCTGTGTATGTTAGTGTGTATCAGTGTGTGTCAGTGTATGTTAGTGTGTGTCTGTGTGTGTTAGTGTGTATCAGTGTGTGTTAGTGTGTGTCTGTGTAGGTTAGTGTGTATCAGTGTGTGTCTGTGTATTTTAGTGTGTATCAGTGTGTGTCTGTGTATGTTAGTGTGTATCAGTGTGTGTCAGTGTATGTTAGTGTGTGTCTGTGTGTGTTAGTGTGTATCAGTGTGTGTTAGTGTGTGTCTGTGTAGGTTAGTGTGTATCAGTGTGTGTCTGTGTATTTTAGTGTGTATCAGTGTGTGTCTGTGTATGTTAGTGTGTATCAGTGTGTGTCAGTGTATGTTAGTGTGTGTCTGTGTGTGTTAGTGTGTATCAGTGTGTGTTAGTGTGTGTCTGTGTAGGTTAGTGTGTATCAGTGTGTGTCTGTGTATTTTAGTGTGTATCAGTGTGTGTCTGTGTATGTTAGTGTGTATCAGTGTGTGTCAGTGTATGTTAGTGTGTGTCTGTGTGTGTTAGTGTGTATCAGTGTGTGTTAGTGTGTGTCTGTGTAGGTTAGTGTGTATCAGTGTGTGTCTGTGTATTTTAGTGTGTATCAGTGTGTGTCTGTGTATGTTAGTGTGTATCAGTGTGTGTCAGTGTATGTTAGTGTGTGTCTGTGTGTGTTAGTGTGTATCAGTGTGTGTTAGTGTGTGTCTGTGTAGGTTAGTGTGTATCAGTGTGTGTCTGTGTATTTTAGTGTGTATCAGTGTGTGTCTGTGTATGTTAGTGTGTATCAGTGTGTGTCAGTGTATGTTAGTGTGTGTCTGTGTGTGTTAGTGTGTATCAGTGTGTGTTAGTGTGTGTCTGTGTAGGTTAGTGTGTATCAGTGTGTGTCTGTGTATTTTAGTGTGTATCAGTGTGTGTCTGTGTATGTTAGTGTGTATCAGTGTGTGTCAGTGTATGTTAGTGTGTGTCTGTGTGTGTTAGTGTGTATCAGTGTGTGTTAGTGTGTGTCTGTGTAGGTTAGTGTGTATCAGTGTGTGTCTGTGTATTTTAGTGTGTATCAGTGTGTGTCTGTGTATGTTAGTGTGTATCAGTGTGTGTCAGTGTATGTTAGTGTGTGTCTGTGTGTGTTAGTGTGTATCAGTGTGTGTTAGTGTGTGTCTGTGTAGGTTAGTGTGTATCAGTGTGTGTCTGTGTATTTTAGTGTGTATCAGTGTGTGTCTGTGTATGTTAGTGTGTATCAGTGTGTGTCAGTGTATGTTAGTGTGTGTCTGTGTGTGTTAGTGTGTATCAGTGTGTGTTAGTGTGTGTCTGTGTAGGTTAGTGTGTATCAGTGTGTGTCTGTGTATTTTAGTGTGTATCAGTGTGTGTCTGTGTATGTTAGTGTGTATCAGTGTGTGTCAGTGTATGTTAGTGTGTGTCTGTGTGTGTTAGTGTGTATCAGTGTGTGTTAGTGTGTGTCTGTGTAGGTTAGTGTGTATCAGTGTGTGTCTGTGTATTTTAGTGTGTATCAGTGTGTGTCTGTGTATGTTAGTGTGTATCAGTGTGTGTCAGTGTATGTTAGTGTGTGTCTGTGTGTGTTAGTGTGTATCAGTGTGTGTTAGTGTGTGTCTGTGTATGTTAGTGTGTATCAGTGTGTGTCTGTGTATGTTAGTGTGTATCAGTGTGTGTCTGTGTATGTTAGTGTGTATCAGTGTGTGTCAGTGTATGTTAGTGTGTGTCTGTGTGTGTTAGTGTGTATCAGTGTGTGTTAGTGTGTGTCTGTGTAGGTTAGTGTGTATCAGTGTGTGTCTGTGTATTTTAGTGTGTATCAGTGTGTGTCTGTGTATGTTAGTGTGTATCAGTGTGTGTCAGTGTATGTTAGTGTGTGTCTGTGTGTGTTAGTGTGTATCAGTGTGTGTTAGTGTGTGTCTGTGTAGGTTAGTGTGTATCAGTGTGTGTCTGTGTATTTTAGTGTGTATCAGTGTGTGTCTGTGTATGTTAGTGTGTATCAGTGTGTGTCAGTGTATGTTAGTGTGTGTCTGTGTGTGTTAGTGTGTATCAGTGTGTGTCAGTGTGTATCAGTGTGTGTCTGTGTGTGTCAGTGTGTATCAGTGTGTGTCTGTGTATGTTAGTGTGTATCAGTGTGTATTAGTGTGTGTCTGTGTAGGTTAGTGTGTATCAGTGTGTGTCTGTGTGTGTCAGTGTGTGGATGGTGACTCAGCGGCTCTTCAGTCCGACCACGCTGCCGGATTTCAGCGAGCGTGTAGGCGACAGAACAGAGCCGAGCGTTGGCAGAGCGTTTGCAGAGTCGCTGGCAGACGGAGGATCAGGATCATTCAGAGACATGAATGAAGACACGCTGATCCTCCTCCTGTCACGACGTGGATAGAGTGAACCGCTCCTCCGTTCAGACACGTTCATTCACGTCTTCCATAAAGTCAAGTTAATATGAGCCACATGTTCCTCGTCCTGTCAGACAGCAGCTGAGTAAACAAACAAACAAACAAACAAACAAACAAACAGGCCTTCACCTTTGACTTCGATGTTTTTTTATTTACCAGTACAGTAGTGTGTGTGTGTGTGTGTGTGTGTGTGTGTGTGTGGGCAGGAAAGAGACGTGATGAGCAAAACAGACACACACAGACAAATAATATTCCCCACACACACATTCATACCACACTTTTACATCCACACCAACACACACAGACCATTTTAGTTGCAATCATGTATTCCGTTGCTAAGCAACAATGTGGAATGCAGCAGAAAAAGGCCTGGATCAAACAGTATGGAACGCAGCCCTCAGCATGTGTTGGGAAGTTGGTCATATGTAAAAATGTTTCATGCTCAGATTAGACTGGAACCAAAGCTCTGTGTGTTTTCCTCTGCAGTGACCCGATGAAGTGAAATCCATGCAAGCTTTGTCTCTTCAACACAGGCAGAATTATTAATTATGACTTAATTTGAGTATTTTAATGGAAAAGCGGGAGCAGAAGGGTTAAAGCTTTCAACTAAAAGGTTTTTATTTTGCAGCTCGGAAATCGTTTCAGTGACGAACAAGAACACGACGAGTCTTCACTCATATAAAAATAGAACTTTTCCTTTTCTTGTGGAAGCAGCAGCCAATCAGCTTTCAGCAGAGGTCACCTGATTAGACAGGAAGTTCAGCTGAACGTCTGAAGAAAAAAACGTCCAAAGTCTCCACAGGTCGGTCCGGATCCCACGGAGGGGAACTCTGTCCTCCACCTTCATCAGTCTCCGTGTGTCTGTCCTGACTCACTCAGGGGTCAGAGGTCAGGGGTCAGAGGTCAGGGTCCCTCAGGCGCTGCACACTTTTTGTTTCGGACCTGAACCACTTCCTTCCTCTCAAGCAGGAAGTTTCCGAAGGCGTCGGCCTCTTTGCTCTCCTCCGTGGCTGGAAACAACAGCAGCAGCATTATTTCACACTTCAACCACGTTTTGATTTCATTTCTTAGTTTTGTTTTTTTACAGTGTACATCTGTGCGTTTGTTTTTTTACAGTGTATTTATGGATTAAAGCATAACAAATCTTTTCATATTCCCACTTTAATTTATGGAACATGTTACAGGTCACGTTACTTCACACCTACTGAAAAACTCAGACATACAGCTCCTCTCATGAACATCAAGTTCAAAGACTCGACCAACAGGAACCGCTCATCTACTCACTTCAGTCTAATTCTGTGTTTTTACAGTGTACCTGTGTTTTTACAGTGTGTACCTGTGTTTTTACAGTGTATCTTTCTCACCGCTGTGGTCGATGTCGTCCGTGTCGCTGTCCTCTTCCTCCTCGTCGTCGTCAGGGTTACCACGGGTCATGATGAGGTCACTGGGCCCGGCTATGTCAGCTTCCTCTGTGGACAGGAAGTCACTCAGCAAACTACCACAATAAAAGACAACAACAACAAAGCGGCGACAGTCTGTCTCTACCTGTGGAAGGTGTGGTCGTCATGGCGACGGCGCCCAGGTCCTTCCTGAGCCGCTCCAGCTGCTGCTGCTGCTTCTGAGACTGAGCCTCCACCTGACGGAGACGCAGACCGAACACGTGAAGAAGAAACACACACACTCACACACACTCTCACACACACACACTCTCTCTCACACACACACACACACACTCTCTCACACACACACACACACACACACACACACACACACTCACACACACACACTCTCTCTCTCTCTCTCTCTCACACACACACACACACACTCTCTCTCACACACACACACACACAGACACACACACTCACAAAGACACACACACTCTCTCTCTCTCACACACACACACACACACTCTCTCTCTCACACACACACACACACACACACAGACACACACACTCTCTCTCACACACACACACACACACACACACACACACTCACACACACACTCACACTCACACTCACCAGCTGTCTGCGCAGTCGTTCATATTCAGGCCGATAGTCTCTGTAGAAGAAGAAGCAGAGTTGATCACAGGTGAGTCAGACACCTGAGGAGTCAGACAGGAAGTGTGTCACTCACCTGTCGTACTCTTCAGCAGCATCCTCCACCTGAACAAACAGCTCGTCCAATCCGCTTCCTGTCACCGCGGACACGCCCACCACCTGCAGACACACAGGAAGTAGAGCTCAGAGGGGGAGGGGCTTGTTGTGGACGTTGATTGGCGTTAGCAGCCAATAGCATCAGCTCTACCTTCCAGTGAACACGGCCAGACCAGAACAGAACCTCTGAGCCCAGAACAGAACCTCTGAGCCCAGACAGAACCTCTGAGCCCAGAACAGAACCTCTGAGCCCAGAACAGAACCTCTGAGCCCAGACAGAACCTCTGAGCCCAGAACAGAACCTCTGAACTAGGGCTGCTCGATTATGGAAAAAATCAATATCACGATTATTGAAACGATTAATTCTGAGTTTCACAGCATTTATTCAAAAACACTTTGTTATTGATTCTTTATGCAAAATATTCAAATTGAAAATACATTTTGGACCAAGAGGAGCAGCTGTTGCCTTGTAGCAAATCTTGCACATTATGTGCTGCCGCTTCTCGTCGGATTCTTCTCGTTCGCTTTCAATCTCTTCTTCTCTTTTCAAGTCTTTGAACACCGACACACCTCCTCACTCTGCAGCTGCGTGAGGGAGTATGGGCTCTCCTGTTAGGCAGCGGGGCCACGTCAAATGGAATGTATTGTGCATGCACGTCTCTCAGAAAATAAATCGTTTAAACTCGATTATATGATTTTTGAGATCGTTTGACAACAAAATCGAAATCGCGATCAAAATTCAATTAATTGCACAACCCTACTCTGAACCCAGAACAGAACCTCTGAACCCAGGCCCAAGCTAACAGTAAGAGCTTCACTACTGAGTCTGGGGCTCTGACCCGGCTCGCCCTCTCACCCTCAGGTTGGTGTAGAACTCGTCGAGAACCAGACTCATGGAGCGCGTCAGGTTGCTCACGTACGATGTCTCCTGGTTCAGAGCGTCCTGGAAGACCTCAAAGTCCTTCATCCACTCCACTGCAAAGCTGTGGTCGATGATGTCAGTCTGCACACAACGACAGCAGCAACAGGTCAACGCGGCAACACGGCAACAGGAAGTCAACACTGCAGGCAGGAAGTGACCTCACCTTGTTCATGACGACGATGAAGGGCAGCTTGGTCTTGTAGAGAATACTGAAGGAGACAAACACGAGAAGGACGGAGAGACATCAGCACACTTCAGACAAACATCTGTTCAACTTCCTGAGCCGACATCTGGACGGACGTGACACGTGACGGCGTGCTCCAGGAGAAGTCTGGAACAGACGTGTCGTCGCAGGTTGTAACCTCGATGGTCAAAAACAAAACACACCAATAATAATC
Organism: Larimichthys crocea; assembly: GCF_000972845.2. Lineage (NCBI taxonomy): Eukaryota > Metazoa > Chordata > Actinopteri > Sciaenidae > Larimichthys > Larimichthys crocea. Next base: position 31,925,346 of record NC_040018.1, on the reverse strand, counting down.
GAAAATAAAACGAGACATCCACTGGAAGTGACAACACGAACTTCTTGATTGATTGATTAGGGCTGCAATGATTAGTCGACCATGAAGAAGGTACGGTGCCACAGAAGAAGAGGAAGATGAGAGTGTGTGTGTGTGTGTGTGTGTGTGTGTGTGTATATATATTAGTGCTGTCAAAATTAACGCGTTAATTTTGTCGATTAATTTTAAAGAATTAACGCGTTAAAAAAAATTAACGCAATTAACGCGGTTTTGTTTACTTCCGGTGGCGGCCGCCATTTTGGATGTGGCAAAGTAGAGCTTTGTTTCCCAGATATATTAGTGTGTGTGTGAATGGGTTGTATAAGAGGATTCACTTAAAGCCCCCGGCGGACTGCGCCCTGGGCGGTCGCCCACATTGCCACTAAAACCGGCCCGCTTGTATTAGTTTACGGGCAGATCTCTCACATCCAATATGGCAGACGAACGTATCGCAGAATGGACCAACCTGCTCAATGAGGCATCATGTATATGTCTATGATCTCATCCTAACTAAAGGAGAGGTCTATGTATATATGTCTATGATCTATCCTAACTAAAGCAGAGGTCTATGTCTATGATCTATCCTAACTAAAGGAGAGGCTAGTATATTAGTCTATGATCTTTAACTAAAGGAGAGTTCTGTATATATGTCTGATCTATCCTAAACTAAGGAGAGTCTATGTATATGTCTATGATCTATCCTAACTAAAGGAAGTCGGTGTGTAAAGATGGATAAGGACTTTTAGGGGGAAATTTCCATTTTAAACGTTGCCTGACCGGCTCGTTGGACAAAAACAAGGCATTTGCACAGTTTGCAAAGCCGAATTTAAATTCCACAGAAGTAACACGACTTTAACATATCACCTCCAAAACAAAACCCAGTCTACACTACAAGAGTGTGGCACTCGTCAGTATATTTCCTCATTCTGGATTTTCTCCGTTTGCAACTGTGCATCTGTGCACTTAAGCCAATAACATTGAATGAATTTAAATTTGTATACTTTCCTCATGTGATTGTGATACGTTAAACATTATATTGATCATTTTACATAATAAATATTCATTATAAGCTTCAGTCTCAGAAAATGCAGGTAATTTATTTGAAACATTTTATGATAGATTAATCCGCGATATAATTACAGATTTTTTGCGATTAATTGTTAATTTTTTTAATCGTTGACAGCCCAATAGAGTATATATATAGATAATAATATATATATATATATATATATATATATATATATATATATATATGATATATATAGATCTAATATATATATATATAGATAATCCTTAGGACTGTCAAAGCGCTTAAAAAATTAACTATTAATCGCAAAAATTGCCTGTAATTAATCGCGATTAATCTCGCAAGAAATGTAGCATAAATTAAATGGCAGTTTTCGGAACTGAAGCTTATAATGAATATTTAGTTATGTAAAAGGATTCAAATTAATGTAGATAAACACAGAGAAAGTATATTTAAAATTCATGCATTTTATTGGCTTAAGGTGCACAAGTATGCACAGTGCAACAGAAAAAATCCAGATGAGGAATAAATACTGACAGTGCCACACTCCTGTATGTAGACTGGGGTTTTGCTTTTTGAGGTGATATGTTAAAGTCGGGTACTTCTGGTGGAATTTAAATTCGCTTTGCAAACTGTGGCAATTGCCTTGTTTTTTGTCCAACCGAGCCGTCAGGCAACTTTTTAAAATGAAATGTTCCCCTAAAGTCCGTCCTTATCCATCTTTACCCAACCGGACTCTCCTTTAGTTAAATAGATCTAGACATATATACTAGACTCTCCTTAAGTTAGGATAATCATAGACATATATCACAGACTCTCCTTTATTAGGATGATCATAGACAGATATACATAGACTCTCCGTTATTAGGATAGATCAAGACATATGAGCACAGACCTCTCCTTATTTAGGATAAATCATAGACATATATCCAGTAGAATCTCCTTTAGATGGAGAGATCATAGACATATATCACATACTCCTCCTTTAGTTGAGAGATCATAGGACAGAGTGCACAACTCTCCTTTAGATTATGTAGAGATCATAGACATATACATAGACTCTCCTTTAGTTAGGATAGGATCATAGAGCATATATACATATACTCTCCGTTAGATAGGGATAGATCAAGACATATATAACATAGACTTCTCCTTTAGTTTAGGATAGATCATAACATAATATCATAGACCTCGCCGTTAGTTAGGATAGATCATAGACATATACATAATGTCGCATTGAGCAGGTTGGTCCGTGTTGGATACGTACGTCCGCCTATTGGATGTGGCAGATCTGCCCGGAAACTAAAACAAGCAGGGCCGGTTTTAGTGTGAGGCAATGTGGGCGACCGTGCAGGGCGCATCCCGTGAGGCTTTAAGTTAATGCCTCGTATACACCCATTCACACACACACTAAATATATATGGAAACAAAACTCTACGTTGCCACATCCAAATGGCGGCCGCCACAGGAAGTGAAAACAAACCGCGTAAATTGCGTTAATTTTTTTAACTGCGTTTAATGTCTTTAAAATGAATCGGACAAAATTAACACATAATTTTGACAGGCACTATGAATATATATATACACACACACACACACACCCTCATCCTTCTGTGTCACAGTACCTTCTTCATGGTCGACTAATCATTGCAGCCGTAACAATCAAGAGTTTTTCCGTGGTTTCCACTTCAGTGGATGTCGCGTTTTATTTTCCGATTAGTATGGGTGTGTTTTGTTTTTGACCCATCGAGGTTACAACCTGCGACGACACGTCTGTGCCAGAAGTCTCCTGGAGCACGCCTGTCAAGTGTCACGTCCGTCCAGATGTCGGCGTCAGGGTAAAAAGTTGAACAGATGTTTGATCTGAAGTGTGCTGAAGTCTCTCCGTCCTTCACCCCCCCCCCCCCCCCCCCCCCACTCGTGTTGTCTCCTGCATATTCTCTAAAAGACCAAGCTGCCCTTCTCGTCGTCATGACAAGGTTGAGGTCCCTTCCTGCCTTCAGTGTTGACTTCCGTGCCGTGTTGCCGAGTTGAACCTGTGGCTGCTGTCGTGGTGTCAAGACTGGACATCATCGGCAGCCCCCACACAGCTTTGCAGTGGGTGGATGAAGGACTTTGAGGTCGCCAGGACGCGCTTGGAACCAGGAGACATCGTACGTGAACAACCTGACGCGCTCCAGAGTCTGGTTCTGGACGAGTGTTCTACACCAACCTGAGGGTGAGAGGGCGAGCCGGGCCAGAAGCGGGCCAGAGCCGGGCCATAAAAAAAAAAAAGAGAAAAAAAAAAGAAAAGAGAAAGAAAGAAGCCCCATACTCAGTAGGTTAAAGCTTCTTACTGTTAGCTTGGGTCTGGGTTTCAGAGGTTCGGCTGGGTTCAGATAAGTTTGTGCAATTAATTTGAATTTTGATCGCGATATGCGATTTTGTTGTCAACGATCTCAAAAATCAGATAATCGAGTTAACATTTAATTTTCTGAGAGACGTGCATTCACATAATTCCATTTGACGTGCCCCGCTGCCTAACAGGAGGCCAGACCCCTCACCAGCTGCAGAGTGAGGAGGTGTTGGCGGGTCAAAGCAGTGAGTGAGATTGAAAGCGAACGAGAAAATCCGACGAGAAGCGGCAGCACATAATTGCAAGATTTGCTACAAGCAAACATCTGCTCCTCTTGGTAACTCTACAAATGTATCAAACCATCTCAAACAAAAGCCAGTCACTCACGACGAATAATAAAGAAACAAAAAGACAAGCCAGTGCCACAAAACCAAGCAAGACGTCAGCGTCAAACCGTCCTCGATCACAAACCACATTGTTTTATGCAGCTCTACCGAACAAGTCCGGAGAGGCACAAGAATCAGGCGACGTTTACACATGAGCGGGATTGGAGAAGAATATTCCCAAAAATAACATCGTGCACATGCATCGTTTTTAAAGTGTCTTAGCTAAGATAGAAGAATGCTTGTTTATAGTTTATTTTGGTCATAAATACAAAATTTGCAAGAGCATCTGATCCATAGTTTTTTTGGATACATTTAGGTTATATATATATATAATATAATAGATAGTAGATAATAGATAGATAGATAGATAGATAGGATAGATAGATAGATAGATAGAGAGAATAGATAGATAGATTGATTTAAATGCTTTATAGCGCAAACAGCGTAAAGTCCATAGTTGTATCCAAATGTAGTTGCAATTTTGAATAGTGGGCATAAAGAATCAAGAACAAAGTGGTTTTGAATAAAGGCTGTGAAACTCAAAATGAATCGTTTCAATAATCGTGAATTGATTTTTTTTCCATAATCAGAGGCAGCCCTAGTTTGCAGAGGTTCGTCTGGGCTCGAGGTTTTCTGTTCTGGCTCAGAGGTTCTGGCTGGGCTCAGAGGTTTCTGTTTTCTGGGGCTCAGAGGTTTCTTCTGGTCAGAGGTGCTGTTCTGGCTCAGAAGGTTCTGGTTCTGGGCTCGGAGGTTCCTGTTTCCTGGGCTCAGAGGGTCTGGTCCTGGGCTCAGAGGTTCTGTTCTGGGCGTCAGAGGTTGCTGTCTGGGCTCATAGGTTTCTGTATGGGCTCAGAGGTCTGTCTGGGCTCAGAGGTTCCTGTCTGGTCTGGCCGTGTTCACTGGAAGGTAGAGCTGAAGGCTAATTTGGCCTGCTAACGCCAATCAACGTCCACAACAAGTCCCTCCCCCGCTGAGCTCTACGTCTGTGTGTCTGCAGGTGGTGGCGTGTCCGCGGTACAGGAAAGGATTGACGAGCTGTTTTGTTTCAGGTGGAGGATGCTCTGAAGAGTACGAGCAGGTGAGTGAGCACACTTCCTTTCTGACTCGCTCAGGTGTCTGACTCACCTGTGATCAACCTGCTTCGTCTTCTACAAGACCTATCGGCCTGAATAGAACGACTGCGGGCGACATCTTGTGGTGTGAGTGTGGTGTGGTGAGTGTGTGTTGTGTTTGGTGTGGTGTGTGTGTGTGTGTGGAAGAGAGAGTGTGTGTGTCTTGTGAGTGTGTGGTTGTGTGTGTTGTGTGTGTGTGCGTGTGTTGGTTGTGGCGTGGGTGTGTGTGTGTGTGTGAGAGAGAGAAGAGAGAAGAGAGAGTGTTGTGTTGTCTGTGGTGTGGTGTCGGTGTGGGTGTGTGTTGTGGGTTTGAGAGAGAGTGTGGTGTGTTGTCTGTGTGTGTGGTGTGTGTGTGTGTGACGAGAGCGTGTGGTGTGGTCGTGTGTGTGTGTGTGGTGTGAGAGAGAGAAGGTGTGTTGTGGTGTGTGTGTGAGAGCGCGGGGGGGGGTCTGTTTTAAGGTGTGGTGTTTCTGTGTGTTAGTGTGTGCGAAGCGCGCGCGCGTGTGTGTGGTGTTTTGGTGGTTATGATGGGCGTGTTGTCCGTGTGTGCGTGTGTGTGTGGTGTGTTGTGTGTGTGTGTACGCGCGCGCGCGCGCAGCGCGCGACGAGAGCGCCGCGCGCGTGTGTGTGTGTAGTGTCGTTGTTGTTGTGGTGCGCGCGCTATGCTTTGTGTGTGCGTGTGTGTTATTGGTGGGTGTGTGACGCGCGCGCGGCGCGCGCGCGCCGCGCGCGCGCGATGTGGATGGTGTGTGTGTGGTGTCTGGTGTGATGTGGGTTACTTTGTGTGTGTGTGTCGTGTGTGCGCGCGCGTGTGTGTAAGGGAGTTCTGTGTGCGTGGTGAGTCCGGTGTGTGTGTGTGTGCGAGCGCGCAGCGCGTGGTTGTGTGTGTGTGTGTGTGTGTGTGTGTGGTGATGTGAGTTATTTGCTGATGTGTGTGTGTGTGGTGTGGTGTGATGCAGATGTGTGTGCGATAGTGTGGTAGTCCCTAGTGATGATGTGTGGTGTGCCGCGCGCGCGCGGTTGATGGTGTGCCGTGGTGTGTGTGGTGGTGTGGTGCAAGCCGCGCGCCGCGCGCGCGCGCGCGCGCGCTGTGTGTGTGGTTGTGCTGTGTTTTGGTATGTGGTGTGTGTGTGGTGTGGTGTGTGCGCGCGCGTGTGGTGTGATGTGCCTAGTGTGGTGTGATGTGTAGATGTAGTGCGCGCGCGCGCGCGCGCGCGCGCGCGCGCGGGGGTGTCGTGTGGTGCTGTGTCTGTGTGTGTGTGTGTGATGTGTGTGTGTGTAGAGCGCCGCGCGCGTGTAGTGGTGTGCGCGCGCGCGTGGTGGATGTGTCTGTAGTGTGCGAGCGCAGCGGCGCGCGGCGAGCATGTAGGTGTGGGTGATGCGCGTGTGTGTGGCGACGCGCGCGCGCGCGTTGATGTGTGTGTTGCAGCAGCGCGTGTGATGTGTGTTGAGATAGTGTGTGATAGTTGTTGTGTTGTGTGGGGTGGGTGTGTGCGCGCGCGCCGCGCGACGCGTGGGTGTGTTGTGTGACGCGTGTGTGTGCGCGCGAGCGATGTGTGTGTTGTGTGCCGCCCGCGCAGCGACGCGCGAGCTGGGGGTGTGTCTGTGGTGCGTGTGTAGTGGGTGAGGTGTAGCCGCGCGTGTGGTGTGGTGTTTGTGCGCGCCAGCGCCGCGTCGCGGTGTGTGTGATGCGTGTGTGGTGTGTGTGTGGGTGTGTGGCTGTGTGTGCGCGCGCGTGTGGTGTAGTGTGGATGTAGTGCGCGCAGATGTTGTGTGTGTGTAGTGTTCCGGCGTGTGTGCGATTGTGTGTGTGTTGTTGTGTGCTGTCTCGTGTGGTGCATACGACGAGTAGTGTGTGATGTCTGTTTGTGCGCGCGCTGGTGTGTGGTGTCGGTGTGAGCGCCTATGTGTGTGGTAGTTGTGTGCGCGCGTGTGTGTGTGTGTTGGTGCGCGCGTGTAGTGTTGTGTTTTAGGGGGGGAGTGTGTGCGGCGCGTGTGTATGTGTGGGTTGTGCGAGCGCGTGGCTGTGTGTGTGCGCGTGTCGTGTGCGTGTGGTGTTTATGACCATATCTTGCCCGTGTCTCGGTCTCGTTCCGTCCGGTGGCGCTCCGTCGCCCCGCGCCTACCGGCCGTCTGGCGCTTCCGGCAGGCCCTGGGCGCCCGTCGCCTGCCGCCCCCCCCTTCCCCCCGTTCCGCCCGCCTGTCGCCGCTTTAGATTGTTAGTGGTCCTTTTCCTTGTGGTTCGTTTGCTGGATGCCTTCCGGGCCACAGCGGCAGCTGCCTCGCCGGGCCCAAGTGGCCCTCCTCCGCCCCGTGGTCCCCTGCCGCCGCCGCGCGGCCGCGGCCCGCGCCACGGCGACCTCGACCCCTCGGTGCGACAGCTCACTGATCCCACCCCAGGTACGTAAAACCAGGTACACACTGTAAAAACCCGTATACACTGGGACACAACCAGGTATCCTTTAAAAAACAAGGTATACTGTTACCCCGACAGGTCTACGAGAAAAACCCAGGACCCCACTGTAAAACCCCCGGTAATATACTGTAACAACCCCCGTGAACACGTCAAAAACACAGGTTACACTGTAAAAACCCAGGTCCCACTGTAAAAACCCAGGTAACTGTAAAAAAAACACCGGTCATACAACTGTACAAACCAGGGACACTGTAAAAACACAGGTATATACTGTAAAAACACAGGTATACCTGTAAAAACCCAGGGATACACTGTAAAACACAGGTACACACTGGAAAAAACACAGGTACACTGTAAAAAAACAGTTACACTGTAAAAACCAGGTAATATACGGTAAAAACCAGGTATACCGGTAAAACACAGTACACTGTAAAACACAGGTACACACTGTAAAACACAGGATATACTGTAAAAACACAGGTATAACTGTAAAAACACAGGTACACACTTAAAAACACAGGTATTACTGGTAAAAAAGCACAGGTATAACACTGTAAAACACAGGTACACTTAAAAACACAGGTACACTGTAAAAACACAGGTATAGCACTGTAAAACACAGTAAAAACAGAGACTGTAAAAACACAGGTAGACACGGTAAAACCACAGTACACACTGTAAATACACAGTTATACACGTAAAAACAAGGGACACACTGTAAAAACACAGGTATATACTGTAAAAACACAGGGAGGACACTGTAAAAACCAGTACACACTAGTAAAAACACAGGTCACAACGGTAAAAACCCAGAATTAGAACTGGAATGTAATGAGCGTTCCTGTGGGTCGAGTCTTTGAACTTGATGTTCAGGAGAGGAGCTGTAGTGTCTGAGTTTTTTCAGTAGGTGTGGAAGTAACGTGACCTGTAACATGTTTCCATAAATCAAAGTGGAATATAAAAGAGTTTGTTATGCTTTTAATCCATAAAACACTGTAAAAAAAACAACGCACAATGTACCTGTAAAAAAACCAAACTAAGAATGAATCAAAACGTGGTTGAAGTGGTGAAATAATGCTGGCGACTGTTGGATTTCCAGACACTGAGGAGAGCAAAGAGGCCGACACCTTCGAAACTTCCTGCTTGGAGGAAGGAAGTGGTTCAGGTCCGAAAGCAAAAAGTGATCGCGCCTGAGGACCCTGACCTCTGACCCCCTGACATCTTACCCCTGACCTCTGAACCCCTGAGTGAGTCAGGACAGACACACGGAGACTGATGAAGTTGGAGGACAGAGTTCCCCTCCGTGATCCGGCCGACCTGTGGGAACTTTGACGTTTTTTTCTCTTCAGACGTTCACTTAACTGTCTGTCTAATCAGGGTGACCTCTGCTTGAAAGCTGTTGGCTGCCTGCTTCCACGAGAAAAAGGAAAAGTTCTATTTTATATTAGTGAAGACGCGTCGGTTCGGGTTCGTCACTGAAAAGATTTCCGAGCTGCAAATAAAAACGCTTTTAGTTGAAGCTTTTTACCATTCGCTCCCGCTTTTCCATTAAAATACTCAAATTAACATAATTAATATTCGGCCTCGTGGTGAAGAAGACAGAGTTGCATGGATTTCACTTCATCGGGTCACTGCAGGGAAAACACACAGAGCTTTGGTTCCAGTCTAATCCCTGAAGCCTGAGAACTTTTTACATATACCAACTTCCCACAACATGCGGAGGCTGCGTTCCATACTGTTTTATCCAGGCCTTTTTCGGCTGCATTCGTGTGGCTCGGTTAGTCTTTGCCTTAGCAACGGAATGACATTATTATTGCAACTAAAATGTCTGTGTGTGTTTTTGGTGTGGATGTAAAAGTGGTGGTATGAATGTGTGTGTGGGGAATATTAGTTTGCTGTGTGTGTGATGTTTTTGCTCATCACTGCTCTTTCCTGCCACACAACACCACGCACACTACGGTAAGCTGGGTAAACCAAAAAACATCGAAGTAAAGTTAAGGCCCTGTTTGTTTTGTTTGTTTGTTTGTTTGTATTGGTTTTGTTTATCAGCTGCTGTCTGACAGGACAGGACATTTGCTCATATTAACTTGACTTTATGGAAGAACGTGGAATGAACGTGGTCTAAAGAAACGGAGGAGCGGGTTCACTACTATCCACGTCGAAAAGTGTAGGATCCAACTTGTTTCAATGTCAGATGTCTCGAATGATCCCTGATCCTCCTCTGCCAGCGACTCTGCAAACGCTCTGCCAACGCTTTGCCAAACGCCTGCAACGCTCGGCTCTGTTCTTCCGCCTAGCACGCTCGCTGAAATCGGCAGCGTGGTCGGACTGAAGAGCCGCTGAGTCACCATCCACACCTGACACACGACAGACAACACACTGAATACACACTAACCTACACAGACACACCATAATACACACTGAATACACACTAACACACACGACCACACTAACATACCTGATACACCTAACACACAGTGATCCCCTAAAATACACAGACCACACTACATACGAACTGATACCACTAACACCAGTGACACACTAAAATCACAGACACACACTGAACACACTAACCTACACAGACACAGCACTGATAACACACTGACAGTCTGAAGAGGGAAAATATTCAGAAAACTCCACATCCAGAGTCTGCATGAAGTTTGTTTGAACATTTCAGACAGTGTACAGGATGAGGACGTGAGACAGACGGTCCAGACTAGACAGACCAGGTGTTCAGAATGGACATTTGTATTGTGGAAGAAGTTGCTAAGTCAAAGGTCAAGGTCAGGAGTTTCAGAAAGTTTTCAGCACTCTGTGTCTTAGCTGTATTAGTTGATTGACAATTGGCCAAAGAGAATGAAGAGACACTCTCAAAATTCATCAGAAGTGCCCTGAGTCCGGCCCTCCACATTCTGCCCACTCATCCTGGTGGATACGACTTAAACCCCAGAGAACAGCAAAATACGACACGCCAAATGAGTCACAGAGAATGTCCCTTTACCCATTGAGGTGTTATGTCAGCATAGTTCTAGTCCTGGAGACCAGATTCTGTTTTACTCAGATTGGACCGGCAACAACAAGCTAGCTATTATGTCTATGAAGGCAGCAAACAGTCGCTGTGACCCTGGACACCACAGTGTGGAGATAGACTGGCACCTACGGTGCCCAACAAAGCCAACAAGCTAATACTGCTGAAGGACCTCAAGGCCCACCGGGACATCAAGGCACACACGGCCTCAAAGGCCCACACGGGACCTCAAAGGCCCACGCGGGACCTCAAGACCACACGGGACCTCAGGCCCACACGGGACTCAAGGCACACACTGGACATCAATAACTTAAGGATAGAAAATCCATAACAACGGAGACAGACAGGTCAGACAGAACGACAGCATAACCATGCAAGAATGAAACACGTTTTTACCCGGATGTCAACACTCTGATCATTGTGTGTGTTGTGTTGTTGCCTGTGTTTCGTCTGTGATTACACCAGAGTCCAAACTGTTTGGAACTGTGGCCATCCAGGCGTCCTGCAGATCCTCATGAAGTTCCTCATGAACCGTGAATCAGCTCTAGCAGATCCTCATGAAGTTCTTGAGGAACGGACCCAGCGTCCCATGCAGATCCTCCATGAAGTTGTCCTTTAGGACTGAACCCAGCGTCCTGCAAGATCCTCATGAGTTCCTCAGGGGAGGAGGGAAGGAAAGGGAGAGGACCTGAAATCCAGCGTCCTGCAAATCCTCAGGAGAGTTCTTTAGAACTGAACCCAAGCGGCCTGCAGTACCTCATGAAGTTCCTCAGGAACTGGAACCCAGCTCCGCCATACTCATGAAAGTGTCCTTTAGAAATGAACCCAGCGTCCTGCAGATCCTCATAAGTGTTCCTCGGAAATGAACCCAGCGTCCTGCGACCCTCATGAAGTTCCTCAGGAACTGAACCAGCGTCCCTGCAGGAATCCCGCATGAAGTTCCTCAGAAACTGAACCCAGCGTGCCTGCAGAACCCTCAATGAAGTTTCCTCAGAAGAACTAGAACCCAGCGTCCTGCAGACCCTCATAAGTTCCTCAGGAACTGAACCCACGTCCGTGCAGACCCTCATTAAGTTCTCGAACGGAACCCAGCGTCCGGGCAGATCCCATAGAGAGTTCCTCAGGAACTGATCCAGCGTCCTGCGATCTCATGAAGTTCCCAGACGATCCAGCGTCCTGCAGATCCTCATGAAAGTTTCCTCAGGAACTGATACAGCGTCCTGCATATCCTCATGAAGGTCCTCAGGACCTGAACCCAGCGTCCTGGCAAGATCCGGTGCTTGTGTGCCCAGAGAGCTTTGCCAATAACTTGCGGTTGTTTTTTGTGTGTGAGTGGACAGGAGGTGAGCGAGGCAGAGCAGCTACAAACACTTCATACTGCTTCTGTGACAGCTGGACATATTCATTGTCCCAGATTTATTTGTGTTATTTGTCCCCCACCGACCTTCATCAAGTAACGTCAACCTGCTCTTAGACTCCATCCCAACCAGGGCTGCTCAAGGATGTTTTACACTGTAGGTTAGTCATTCTCTATTGGAGTACGATTAATCATGTCTGTATTATAGGATATGTACCACAGGCCTTTAAGGTTAGCTGTAATAAACCTCTTCTTGAAAAGCACACGCTAGACCCAGAGGTCAACTACAGACCGAGATCCTGGGCTGTCTTGTCTGTCGGTCTGCCTGTCTGTCTGCCTGTCTGTACTGCATGTCCTGGCGGTCTGTCTGCCGTGCTGTCGGCTGTCTGGCTGTCTGTCTGACTGGCCTGCCATGCATGTCTGTCTGTCGTCTGTCTGTCTGTCCTGCCTGCTGTCCGGCCGGGTCTGGCTGTCTGTCCTGTCTGTCATGTCTGTCCCTGCCTGCACACTGCCTGCCTTCTGTCTGCAATCAGTAGCATGATCCCTCCGCTGACATTCAGCCCACTCTCTTGTCTGTTTTCTGTCTCTCTCTCCTCTGCACAGCACAGAACAGACTTTGGAGGACGACGGCTGCTGACCACACACACAGACAGACACAACACACACAGACACACACAACACAGCACACACACCACACACACCACACACAGCACACACACAGGTAACCTTCAGTCTTCAGGGTCCTCGGCAGAGCTGACTGGAGCTTCTTCAGAGCTGACATGACAGGACACTGATCCACACCCTGCCTGTCTGTCTGTCTGTCTGTCCGTGTCTGCGCTGTAACCTGTCTGTCTGTCTGTCTTCTGTCTGTACGGTCTTCTGTGACGGTCTGTCTTCTGTCTGTCAGCCAGCGTCTGTCCGGCCTGTCTGTCTGTCTGTCTGTCTGTCTGTCGGTCTGTCTGTCTATTGTCTGTCCTCACATTATAAAAATAACGAACTTTAGGTGTACGTAACACTTACAGAATCAAAACCAGAAACAAAATCATTAAAATCTATGAAATATATAGAAGAAGATATATTATTTATGAAAAAATCAAATTTCTTGTAGTGTGTTTCTATTTTTGTAACATCTGCGCTGAAGCCACGCCCACCGAACCAGAAGAAAACAACAACAAGAATCAGACTACAGTTTCCCATCGATCAACGGATCAGAAACACCGGTTCATCTAGATCACACTCGTCCCGCCTCGTATCCTTCAGATGATGTAAATGCATCTGCAGTGTGTGTGTGTGTGTGTGGTGGTGTGATGTGTGGGTGTGTGTGGTGTGTGTGTGGGTGTTGGGTGTGTGTTGTGGTGAAGCGCAGGCAACGAGGAGAGAGAAACCTCCACATCCCAACTGATGATGTCAACCTGCAGCCAATCAGCTGAGAGCCAGGCTTGCGTGCAGGTGTGTTTGTTGTGGTGTGTGTGTGTGTGTGTGTGTGTGTGTGTGTGGTGGCGTGTTTCAGAGTCAGATCAGGAAGTCACAGAAACAACACTGCAGAATATGTTATAGTGAGGAGCTGCATGATCCGGTTTACATAGAGATGTGATGAAACACGTGTGGATGCACTGAGGTGCGGAGCGGATGTCTGCAGGACAAACACACCGACTGGAAGAAGTTGAATAACATCATCTCTGAGGTCCGAAACCATGATGTCACGACAAGGAGGTCACTGCCGGCGCTCAACAGAGTGTTTCATCATGAAGAAGAGCAGCAGAAAGAAAGAAAGCAAGAAATCAAGAAACGGCAAAGAAAAAAGAAAGCAGACTGTCTACAACCTGTACTTTAGTCTCTGGTGACTGTCCCTGCAACTGTCTAAAACCGGGAACATAGTCCTCCGTGACGTCCCGCAGCACTGTCACTAAACCTAGGTGGACCCGTAGTCCTCGTTGGACGTCCCCGCAGACTGTCTAAAAACCCTGGACGTAGTCTCTGTGACTCCCGCAGACTGTCTAAAAACCGGACGTGAGTCTCCGTGACGTCCCCCGCAACTGTCCTACAACCTGGACATAGTCTCTGTGACGTCCCCACAGACTG
>NC_040018.1:31895667-31911575 GCF_000972845.2 Larimichthys crocea | reverse complement strand
TTGATTGATTAGGGCTGCAATGATTAGTCGACCATGAAGAAGGTACGGTGCCACAGAAGAAGAGGAAGATGAGAGTGTGTGTGTGTGTGTGTGTGTGTGTGTGTGTATATATATTAGTGCTGTCAAAATTAACGCGTTAATTTTGTCGATTAATTTTAAAGAATTAACGCGTTAAAAAAAATTAACGCAATTAACGCGGTTTTGTTTACTTCCGGTGGCGGCCGCCATTTTGGATGTGGCAAAGTAGAGCTTTGTTTCCCAGATATATAGTGTGTGTGTGAACGGGTGATAAGAGGCATTAACTTAAAGCCCTCACGGAGACTGCGCCTGGGCACGTCGCCCACATTGCCCACAGCTAAAACGACCCTGCTTGTATTAGTTTACGGGCAGATCTGCCACATCCAATATGGCGGACGTAACGTATCGCAGCAACGGACCAACCTGCTGCAATAGAGCATCTATGTATAGGTCGTATGTCTTATCCTAAAGGAGAGTCTATGTAATATGTCATGATCTATCCAACTAAATGAGAGTCATGTATTGTCTATGATCTATCCTAACTAAAGCAGAGTCTATGTATATATGTCTATGATCTATCCTAACTAAATAGAGTCATGTATATGTCTATGACTATCCTAACTAAAGCAGAGTCTAGTGTCTATGATCTATCCTAACTAAAGGAGAGTCTATGTATATGTCTATGGTCTATCCAACTAAAGGGAGAGTCTATATGTCTATGGATCTATCCTAACTAAAGGAGAGTCTATGTATATTGTCTATGATCTATCCTAACTAAAGGAGAGTCTGTATATATGTCTATGATCTATCCTAACTAAAGGAGAGTCTGTAATATGTCTATGATCTATCCTAACTAAAGGAGAGTCTGTGCTATATGTCTATGATCTATCCTAACTAAAGGAGAGTCTGGTATATATGTCTATGATCTATCCTAACTAAAGGAGAGTCTGTGTATATATGTCTATGATCTATCCAACTAAAGACAGTCTATGGGTGTAAAGATGGATAAGGCGGGACTTTTTAGGGGGGAACATTTCATTTTAAAAAGTTGGCCTGACAAAACAAGGCAACGGTTGGACCAAAACAAGGCAATTTGCACAGTTTGCAAAGCCGAATTTAAATTCCACAGAAGTAACACGACTTTAACATATCACCTCAAAACAAAACACCCTGTCTACACTACAAGTGTGGCACTCGTCAGTATATTTCCTCATTCTGGCTTTTCTCCGTTTGCACTGTGCATATGTGCACCTTAAGCCAATAAAATGAATGATTTTAAATATACTTTCTCTGTGTTTATTCTACATTAATTTGATCATTTTACATAAATAAAATATTCATTATAAGGCTTCAGTCTCAGAAAAATGCATTTAATTTATTGATACATTTATTGATAGATTAATCGCGATTAATTACAGAATTTTTTGCGATTAATAAAGTACTACATTACACATATCACACACACAATATGATACACATATCACACACACACACATATATACACATATTTACAACACACCCACACATATATTACACCATATCTATATATATATAGATATATATATCTATATATATATATAATATATATAACACACACACACACCACTATACAGATAATATATACCATACCATACATCACACATATATATACCTGTAACGTTATATATACATACATATAGTATCATACATATCACATACATACACACCACATATATACACACATTATATATAACATATATAACACACACTATTATATATATACTATATAGTATATACATACCACACACATATACAAACCAGCATACATACATATCTATACATTACTCTACACAGTACATATTACACACATTTATAGATATACTAATATATATATATATCTATATATATATATATATATATATATATATATATATACACACACACATATATATATTATATATACCACACATATATATATACCACACATATATATACACACACACACATATATATATATATATATATATATATATACACACAATACACATATATATATACACTAGAAATATATATACACACATATACATATACAACATATAGTATACACACATATAACAAATACACATATACATAATAAACACTATACATATAACATATGATACACTGTAGCGGGTCACTACAAAAAATGCCGGGGTGCCAGTTCCAGAGTCAAGTTCTGACAAAAAAAATAAAATAAAAACAGAAACAAAATAATGCAGTCAACCCCCACAATATCATAAAAACAGGATGCTTAACACAGAAAAAAAAAATAAGCAATCAACACACCGGCAGGTGATTTTCCAGAATGTGCAATGCTATATATTTTTTCACTGCCGGACTAACCAAAAAACAAGAGTTCAGTCAGTCCTGGGTTGGGAACGTCTGTGTCCTGGGTTTTCAAACACCCACGTTCAGTTCAGACATCAGGCCAAACAAAACAAAAAATCCGCTCGGGGTTTTTACCGCGGACCCCACACAAAAAATAAGGAAATAACTCAAAATAAACCAGCACGTCTTCTCGTCGCGGGCAGTACAAAAAAAAGGAAAAAAAACAACGAAAACAAAATTACAACGGGTCTCACTGTACCGAAGTTGAAATAATGTTGTCCAGTCTGTCAGTCGGTCGGGTCGTCGTCTTCGCCACCGAACCGCCACTCCGGACGCTTGAAACAAGCTGATCCAAGTCAAGAAAGACACATCCACTCCCCACGGGGACGACGGGACTCCAGTGAAGCTATATCCACGTGGACTTAAACACACGCTAACAAAACTATGCCTGTTCTACAGTTTTTCGACCCTCGGGACTCTCTCTTCTACCCTCCCATACCGGTGACTTGCACCTATCCTAAATACTTTCCGGAGGACAATTGAAAACAACCGCGCGGATTCCGGTGGCTTTCGTCCATTGGGTAGGCGCTGACTGTTGGGTGGCTACGGAGGACGCCCATGATGGAGGTGTGTTTGAAAGGTGTGGAGCAATGGTTTTCAGACTGCAGCGCTACACTTCACCCCCCCTTAACAGAGCCGACCAACGGTAAGGCGCATCGTTGCGACCAGTATGTGGGTTACACAGAAGCAACATTTCTAGGTTTTTTGTTAAAGGGATGTTGGTCAGTCCGTTGTCCCTGGTCAGTGGATTGCTAAAATTGTAATTTCCTCAGTTTCTCTTCTCGGCAGATCCTTAATAATCCTGCCATTAAAGGTTAGAACCAGGAGGAGTCTGTACAATCCGCAGGAAGTCTTCTTCATTCTCGGACTCCTCATTGAAGATTTCACGGAGGTGTTTTTTCTCCTGCTCCTGCAGATCCTGAGGCAGTCGGGTAACAAGGTTTAAGGCGGGATTGTGGACAACTTTCAATCTGTGGCCCGGAAATTTTCAGGACAACTTTTATATTTACAGGCCCGACTTGTTCAACACCCGATATGGCTTGCCATTTTGGAGCTAGTGTGGCAGCAAAAGATGTTGCAGCCTTGGAAGAGAGGATGGGCTCTCAACCAGACTCTGTCTCATTCCTGAAACTCAAGGTCACGTCTGTGTTTGTCATAGTTTTCTTTTTTGGCGTTGACGGAGCAGAGTCCAGATATTTTTTCCACGAGGACACAGAGATCTTGAGTCGTGTTGACTTTTGAGGTATGGAGGAGTGTCAGGAGCAGTTACTGAGGTTGCAACAGGGAGTCACAGGGTTCCTCTCAGGGAAGGCGACCAAGATTAATTCGGCAGAGAAACCCAGTTGCCTCCTGGACTGCAGAGTAAGTGCAAACCGGAATGCAGCCCAGTGTTGCTTGTCCCAATGTTTATGATTATCACCCAACAAGGAAAGCTATCATTGTTTTCAGGGTACCGGTCACGTCTCTCTGTTAGGGTTATTTTGGGATGTATTGCAGATGTTATTTGTGTCCCACATTCCGTTTCTGCATACAGTTTGGAAAAACTGAGGAAACAAAACTGTGTTCCCCGGTCCGACAGGATGTGAGTCAGGAATGCCCCACCGGGTCAATGATTCCTTTGACCATGATCTCGCGAGATGGTTTAGCAGTGGCATTTGCTGATGGGGACAGTTCAACCCACCGGGAGAAATAGTCAACAAACACCAGGAGATAAACGTTTTGTTTGGAGCTTTTGGGGAACAGGACCCATCAAATCCACTCCCAGATCATCCCAGGGCGGTGAGCTTGATTTTGCTGAAGTTTTCCGGCAAGTTTTCTGTTTCCTTGGTTTATACTGTGAACGTGCCGCAGTTCTTTACCATGTGCGCTGACCATCCCAGCTCAGCTTGCCAGAAGACAACGATGTTGTAGTCTTCGGTAGGTTGTGTGCCTGCCCAATGTCCAGAGAGGGGTCTTGGTGAAGTAAGTCCAGCAACTGTGAGCGAAGACTTGGATGGTCATATAGAGTTGGAAGGGTTGTGTAAGGAAGGGTGATGCACCGGTAGAGGAGATCGTCCATGATGATGTAATGCCGGGTTCGTATCATGTCTTGTCCCCATTTCACTTACTTGGTTTTATACAACTTGACACTGCGGGATCTCCTGTTGTCTCCTCCACAGAGCCTCATGGAGATGTGAAGCTCTTTTTTGATGGTTTTTGGAGGGGCAGGTACATGACGGTAGCTACAGTGCGTTGTATGGAGGGAGTCTGTTGGAGCTCGGGAGAGGGCTCTGGGACAGCTGTTTATTTGTCACTTTCTGTATTCCACCAGTGAAGGTAAATCTTGAAGGCGGAGTGCCCACCTGATCAGCGGGGGCTGGGTTTGGTGTTTTGAACACCATAGAGGGGAGGCATGATCGGTACCACCGTGAACAAGTCTCCCTTCCAGGTAAAGTTCTCCAGTTCTTCTCCACTTGCCCACAACCCACAGGCCAAGCATTCAAAGCTCAGTGGCCAGCATAATTTTTCGCTGCAGGGTTTATACATGCGGACTGGCAAAGGCGAGGACTCCTCGGTTCCATAGCTCCGATTTCTGGACGAGCACAGCCCCAAAGCCCAATCTCAACTGGCATCGGTGTAACCACAAAGGGAGCATTGAAGTTTGGTGGCAGTGACGGTGGTTTTGACAGGTGATTCTTCAGTGTAATAAAAGCTGTTTTGGCATTCAGGTGACCACGAAAAATTTGGGGCTCCTTTTTTCTTTAGGGCATTCAGTGGTTCCGCAATCTGCGGAAAATTGGGTGACACAAATCGTGATACCCACCCAGCCATGCCCAGGAACCGTTGTAGAGCTCTCAGGTTGGTGTGCAGGGAGTTTCCGTGTACAGCTCAATTTTGTCGGGGTCCACCGGACTCCCCTGGTAGCAGAGACGATCTGGCCCGGAAGTTCACAAGAGGTTCTGAAAAGCTTGCTGTTCTTCATGTTCACTGTCAGACCGGCGTTACCGGAGTTTGTCCAGGACAGCTGGACTCAATGAATGTGTTCCCAGGATGAACGAGAGATGATGATGTCATCCAAGTAGACAAAACAGATGACTCCCTTCAACTCTCCCGTGCTCCTCCATGAGCCGTTGGAAGTGGCAGGGGCATTCTGTAATGTCCGAATGGCATGACTTTAAATTGGAAAGTCATGAGAGCTAGATAAAGGCTGTGACTTCCCTTCCACCTCGGATCATCTCTACTGCCAGTAGCCACTATTTCGGGTCCGGGAAGAGAAAACAACAGCACCTGAAGACTTCGCCAAATGCTCCTGGATTGGGTGGGAATGGGATAGGCGTCAGTGACTGGTTTTCATGCAACCTACGGAAGTCGGACACAAACCCTTGGTTTCTCTTCCTTTTGGGAATTCAGGACTACAGGTGACGGCCCATGCAGACATAAGAAGGTTCGCATGACGTCATCCCTTCAGCCCATGTCCTCCATGAGTTCCTATCCATCCCCTTTTGTTTGGGAGGGGAGACCCGAGAGGGTTTCTGTTCGGGATGGTCCAGGACTGGTGAGAAAGATTTGATGTTAATTAATATCCCGTACGTCCCACTTGGTGTACACACCTCCACCATTGTTACTACAAATTGGTAAGGGAGGTTACTGTGCTCCTCCAGGGAACTCCTGAACTGCCTCAAACATCACAAATTGCTGCATCTTCCAACAGGGTCTGTGTAGGGACAGTGTTTCCAGTGGCCGCTGGAGCTTCTGCAGAAAAGAAGGCAATAGAGTTACCAGCTCCCCACCTCCCCGGGAAAAACGGACTCTACAACAAAAGTAGCATCATTTTCTTCATGCATTATCCCGGAGCCGTACAAAATCCCACCATGCAACTCCAGTTGCATACCAGTAAGAAAAACAAAGTCCCAACCCAAGCAGGGCAGGGCAAATAGCAGGTATGGAGTCCAGGACAACCACAGTTACTACCAGGTCTTGTTATGGTAAGCTCATTGGCAAGACTCCACCACCCCCAGTGGTTTCCTGGGTTGACCATCAGCAAGGTAAAGAGGGTCACCAGTTCCAAGGGGTACAGTTTCTGCATCTGCATTTTTGACATTGTCCAGGACATGTTCATTTAACAGAGTATATGTGGAACTGTTCGAACAACAGGCTTTCCTGTCAGTTCCTACAGTCAGGGCCATTTTTGACGGTTAAAAAACGTACCATTTCAAATCACACAGGGGAAACATGCGAGAGTCACGTTTGATATCTTCATTGCGGCAAAGTTCTGGGATTGTGACCCGATCAGTGGTTTCTTCGGATGGGTACAGGACTGTGAGCAAAGATTTGCATGTTTTAATAGCCCCGTCGTCCCATCTGGGGTGCCACTTTGTGTAGCGGGTTCAACTACAAAAAATGCCCGGGGTTGCAGTCAGAGTCAAGTCTTGACAAAAAAATAAAAGAAAAACAGAACAAACATAATGCCGTTCCGCACACCCCACAAATATAATAAACAGGCCAGCTTAACACAGAAAAAAAAAATAAGCATCACCAACACCTGCAGGTGATTTTCCAGCAATGTGAATATATATATTTTTTCACTGCCGGACAACCAAAAAAACAAGAGTTCAGTTCGTCATTGTGTGGGAACGGTCTGTTTCCTGGGGTTTTCCACACCCACAGTTCAGTTCGAAATAGGCCAAAACAAAACAAAAAATCCGCTCCGGGTTTTACCGCGACACCCACACAAAAAATAAGGAAATTAACTCAAAATAAAAACCAGCGTCTCTCGTACGCGGTGCAGTACAAAACAAAGGAAAAAAACAACGAAAACAAAATGTCAACGGGTACCCGTGAAAACCGGAAGTTGGAAAATATGTGTCTCTGTCAGTCTGGTCGGAATGAGTCGGTCGGTGCTTCTCCACCGGACCCGGCACCTCCGGACGCTTGAAACCAGCTGTCCAAGTCAAGAAATACACAATCACTCCACTGGACGACGGGGACTCCGTAAGCTAATATATCCACACGGACTGTAAACAACGCTAACAAACACTTGCACTGTTCAGTTTTCGAACCCTGGGACGCTCCTCTTCCTACCTCCCATACCGGTGACTTCACCTATCCTAAATACTTCTTCCTGGAGGTACAAATTGAAAACCCGAGCGGGATGCGGTGGCTTCGGCCATTGGAGTAGGCCGCTGACTGTGGGGGATGACGGAGGGACGCCCAGGAAATGAGGGGTGTTGAAGGTGTGGGCAAATGTGTTTCAGCTGCAGCGCACATAGACAATCACATCATAAATAAACATACAATATACCCAACATGAAACACATCCATCGAATAGATACAGAGACTTATTAGAGACAACTATATACCCATTAGTAAACTACAGTAGACACATATCGACAAACCCACACAACATATAGCTATAATAGACAAGACCACATATATTAGATAGATCACCATTAATATACACAGAACACAGCAATAATATAGCTACAGAAGATAGTAGCCATAATAAGGAGAGATGATACATATAACACCGAAATAAGAACATTATATAATGAGACATCAGAGAACACAATATATTTAGTAGCGAGATAGATACCAGAACACACACGACAAGGTAAGATATATGAGAGAGATATATACACTACAAGAGCAATCAGAGACAGTATATAGAGAGTAACAGAGACACACATAGTAGACTAATATAGAGTATATACAATCACACAAATCTAGAGATGAATAGCAACGAGATTATATAGGATATACAGATACACACAGAGTATAGTATATCACAAAGACACACACATATAGAATAACAGATACATATATATACAAACGACAATAAATAGACACACATATATAAATACATTCATTATTGAAGATACATAAATATAAAAAATTATGACACTCCACACAAAGAGATAGATAACAGACACATACACATATATAATATACGATAACACACACAATAATAACTAAGAGATACCAAGATAACATATACATACACACAATATAATATAGATACTAAATATATTAGTAATATTACACTATAGTATGATGATAGGATACATAGTACAACTATATAGTAGATAATATATACTATATTACATATACACACACAGCTAGAGATATACGTACAACTAATCGATATATTATAAGATACATATAGATAATATATAACACAATAGCGTATATATAGTAAATAGACTAATATAAGTAATACACACAATTACATATAAGTATAGTTATACTTATATATATATAGACAGTACAGATATATTATACATAAATAGCACACACCCATATAGAGCATATATAAATTACACAGATATAGATACACACACACACACCATATTACACATATATATATACACACACACACACAATCACACACATCTATAACAATACTACCTAACATATATAGTATAAGTAATATATATTATATATAATATATATATCTATATAGACCATTATATCATATTAGCTATATAATATTATATATATTTATGATATATATATATATTATAATATTATATATATATATAATATATAGATATATATAGAATATATATAGATATAGATGATCAGTAACGGTCACTGTCGAGCCGAGACCTCTGAGTTTTATCAGTCACAGCGCTCAGAAATGTTTGTGTCTATTCAGCCGACCAACCTACGAACACATACAAACACACATTCATCCATTAGTGTGCAACCAAAACACACTTATTAAAATACAAAGCGACACGCTCATCAGACGAGAGGTGCAGTGTGTTGTGGAGATCCTGCTGAAGTCAAAGGTCAAAGGTCAGGAGTTCAGAAAGTGTTCAGCAGCCTCTGATGTCTTATGCTGTATTATTTATTGACGCTTGGCCAAGGAGAATTAGAGACACTCTCAAAGTTCATCAGAAGTGCCTGAGTCGGTCTCACATTCTGCCCAACTCATCCTGGTGGATCGACTTTAAACCCCAAGATAACAGCACAAATACTACACGCCCAGAATGAGTCACAGAGAATGTCTTTACCCATGGAGGTGTTATTGTCAGCATGTTCTAGTCTGGAGACACAGATGTCTGTTTACGCAGATTGGACCGTCAACAACAAGCTATCTATTATGTCTATGAAGGCAGCAACAGGTCTCTGTGACCCTGGACACCACAGTGTTGAGATAGACTGGCACCTACTGTTCCCAACCAAAGCCAAACAACTAATACTGCTGAGGACCTCAAGGCCCACACGGGACCTCAAGGCCCACACGGGACCTCAATGCCCACAGGAGAGGAAACTCCAGTGACCTACAGATCAGGTGACGCTCTGTGAACACTGTCATTAATGCTGTGCACAGACTTGATTTTCACACTTCAAACCCACGTCGTTTTTTCACTCCCGAGTTTCGTTTTGATTTTCATTTCTTAGTTTAGTTTTTTGTTTTTTTTTTTTTTTTTTTTTACAGTGTACATCTGTGCGTTTTTTTTGTGCTTCTGTGTTTTTACAGTGTTATTATTACCTGTGTTTTGACAGTATACCTGTGTTTTTACAGTGTACTGTGTTTTTACAGTGTGTACCTGTGTTTTTACAGTGTATACCTGTGTTTTTACAGTGTATACCTGTGTTTTTACAGTTGTACCTGTGTTTTTACAGTGTACCTGTGTTTTTACAGTGTATCCCTGTGTTTTTACAGTATACCTGTGTTTTTTACCAGTATACCTGTGTTTTTTACAGTTATACCTGTGTTTTTTACAGTGTACCTGTGTTTTTACAGTATACCTGTGTTTTCACAGTGTCTCTCTCACCGCTGTGGTTCGATGTCGTCCGTGTCGCTTCTCTTCCTCCTCCTCGTCTTCAGGGTTACCACGGGTCATGATGAGCGGTCACTGGGCCCGGCTATGTCAGTTCCTCTGTGGGACAGGAAGTCACTCAAGCAAACTTTACCACAATTAAAAGACAACAACAAACCAAATAGGGGACTGTCTGTCTCTACCGGTGGAAGGTGTGGTCGTCATGGCGAACGGCGCCCAGGTCCTTCCCTGAGCCGCTCCCGCTGCTGCTGCTGCCTTCTGAGGACTGAGCCTCCACCTGAGAGACGGCAGCTCCTGAACCCGTGATTAGAAGAAAACACACACATCTCCCCACCACCTCACCACCCACTCAACACCACACTCACACACACTCACACACACTCACACACACCACACACACACACACACACACACACAGACACCACACACTCACACTCACCAGCTGTCTCGCAGTCGTTCATATTTCAGGCCGATAGTCTCTGTAGAAGAAAGAAGCAGAGTTGATCACAGGTGAGTTCCGACACCTGAGGAGTCAGCAGGAAGTGTTGTCCCTCACCCTGTGTCGCTACTCTTCAGCCGCATTCCTCCACTGAACAAAAACAGCTCGTCATCCGCTTTCCTGTCACCGCGGAGACGCCCACCACTGCAGGACCACACAGGAAGTAGGCTCAGAGGGGGAGGGGCTTGTTGGCGACGTTGATTTCGCGTTAGCAGCAATAGCATCAGCTCTACCTTCCAGTGCACACGGCAGCCCCAGAACGAACCCTCTGAGCCAGTCAAACCTAGACAGAACCTCTGAAGCCCACGGAACAGAACCTCTGAGCCCAGAAACAGAACCTCTGAGCCCAGAACGAACCTCTGAGCCCAGACAGAAACCGTCTGAGGCCCACCAGATTACAGAAGCACCTCTGAACTATGGGCTGTCCTCGATTATGGAAAAATCAATATCCCGATTATTGAACGATTATTTTGAGTTTCACAGCATTCTACTTTCAAAAACACTTTTGTTATTGATTCTTTATGCAAAATATTCAAATTGAAACATAACTTTTGGATACATCTATGTACTTTTTACAGCTGTTTGACTGTATAAAAGCACTGTAATCTATCTAGGTCAGTATCTATCTATCTATACTAATAATATATTATATCATATATAAAAACATAAAATGTATCCAAACAAACTATGGATCCAGCTGCTCTGCAATATTCTCTGTATTTATAGAACAAAATAAATAAATAATCAAGCATCAATAACGCACATCTTCTATCTTTAGCTAGAAAATTTAAAACGGATGCCATGTGCAGATGTATATTTGGAACATATCTTTTTCTCACATTACGACGGCCTCTGGTGTAAACGTAGGCCTGATGTCTTGTGCCTCTCCGAACTTGTCGGATAAGGAGCTGCCATTAAACAATGTGTCTGTGATCGATGACTGAGTTTGCGTTGCACGTTCTTGTGGTTGTGGCAACTGGCTTTGGTCTTTTGCTCTTTTATTAATTCGTCAGTGATGTGCACTTTGTGCCTTTGTTTGAGATGGCTGAAACATTTGTAGTGTTACCAAGAGGAGCAGCTGTTGCCTGTAGCAAATCTTGCACACTTATGTGCTGCTGCTTTCGTCGGATTCTTCTCGTTCGCTTTTCAATCTACACTCACTTTCTTTGAACACCTAACACCTCTCACTCTGCAGCGCGTGAGGGCGTTGGGCGCTCTCCTGTTAGGCCAGCGGGGGGGGGCCACCTCAAATGGGACTGTATTGTGCATGCCACGTCTCTCAGAAAATAAATGTTTAAAACTCGATTATATGATTTTTGAGATTCGTTTGACAACCACCAAATCGAAATCGCGATCCAAATTCAATTAATTGGCACAACCCCTACTCTGAACCCAGAAACCGAAACCTCTGAAACCAGACCACCAGACTAACACGTAAGAGCTTCACTTACTGAGTCTGCGGGCTTCTGGCCCGGCTCTGACCCGGCTCTGGCCCGGCTCGCCCTCTCTCACCCTCAGCGTTGGTGTAGAACTCGTCCAGAACCAGATCATGGATGCCGCGTCAGGTTGCACTCCACGTACGGATGTCTCCTGGTTCAGAGCGTCCTGGGAAGACCTCAAAGTCCTTCATCCACTCCACTGCCCAAAGCTGTGCGTCGTGATGTCAGCTGCACACGACGGACGCAGCAACAGGTTCAACGCGGCAAACACTGGGCAACAGGAAGTCAACACTGCAGGCCAGGAAGTGAGCCTCTCACCTTGCTTCATGACGACGATGAAAGGGCAGCTTGTCTTGTAGAGAATACTGAAGGAGACAAACACGAGAAGGACGAGCAGGACATCCAGCACACTTCAGACAAAACATCTGTTCAACTTCCTGAGCCGACACTGGACGGACGTGACACGTGCCGGCGCTGCTCAGGGACAAGTCTGGAACAGACGTGTCGTCGCAGGTTTGTAACCTCGATGGGTCAAAAACCATAAAAACACACCAACATAATCGAAAATAAAACGAGACATCCTGAAGTGCACAACATAGCAACTTCTTGATTGATTGCTTAGGGCTGCCAATGATTAGTTCGACCCAGACAGAAGTACTGGTGCCACAGAAAAAGAGGAAGAGTGAGAGTGTGTGTGTGTGTGTGTGTTACTATATATATTAGTGCCCCCTGTCAATTCACGTGTTAATTTTGTCGATCTCATTTTAAAAATTAAACGCGTTAAAAAAAATTAACGCAATTTAACGCGGTTTGCTTTACTTCCGGTGGCGGCGCCATT
The DNA here is from genome assembly GCF_000972845.2 of Larimichthys crocea. Classification (NCBI taxonomy): domain Eukaryota; kingdom Metazoa; phylum Chordata; class Actinopteri; family Sciaenidae; genus Larimichthys; species Larimichthys crocea. The sequence goes on along the minus strand of NC_040018.1, from coordinate 31,898,606 downwards.
TTGATGTGGCAAAAGTAGAGCTTTGTTTCCCAGATATATTAGTGTGTGTGTGAATGGGTGTATAAGAGGCATTAACTTAAAGCCCTCACGGAGACTGCCGCCTGCACGTCGCCACATTGCCCAAGCTAAAACGCCCTGCTTGTTTAGTTTACGGCAATCTGCACATCAATATGGCGGACGTAACGTATCGCAGCAACGGACCACCTGCTCATTGAGGCGTCTGTGTAGTATATGTCATGATCTATCCTAACTAAGAGAGTCGTGTACTATGTCTATGATATCCTAACTAAAGAGGTCTTGTAATATGTTATGATCTATCCTAACTAAAAGAGTCATGTATATGTCTATGACTATCCTAACTAAAATGATGAGTCTAGACTGTCTAGATCTATCCTCACTAAAGAGGAGTCTATGTATATATGTCTATGATCTATCCTACACTAATGAGAGTCTAGTATATGTCTATGATCTATCCTAACTAAAAAGCGATGTCTATGTGTCTATGATCTACCTAACTAAAGGAGAGTCTTATATAGTCTATGATCTCCTAACTAAAGGAGAGTCTGTATATGTCTATGATCTTCCTAACTAAGGAGAGTCTATGATATATGTCTATGATCTATCCTAACTAAAGGAGGTTGTAATATTATGTTATGACTATCCAACTAAAGGAGCGTCTGTGTATATGTCTATGATCTATCCTAACTAAAGGAGGTCTGTGATATATGTCTTGATCTATCCTAACTAAAGGAGAGTCTATGTATATGTCTAGATTATCCTAACAAAGTGAGGTCGTGTAATGTTATGATTATCCTAACTGAGAGTCTGTTAAGCTATGATCTATCCTAACTAAAGAAGTCTGTAAATTGATCACCTAACACTAGCGTGTAAAGATGGTAAGGAGGCTTTTTAGGGGGTCATATTCTGTTCTATTTTTAGGTGGTTAACAAGGCGACAAGCGTGGCAACAGATTTGCACAGTTTGCAAAGCCGAATTTAATTCCACAGAATAACACGACTTTAACATAATCACCTCAAACAAAACACCCAGTTCTACACTACAGGAGGTGTGGCACTACGTCAGTATACTTCCTCATTCTGGCTTTTCTCCGTTTGCACTGTGCATACTGTTGCACCTTAAGCCCAATAAAATTGAATGATTTTTAAATAACTTCTCTGTGTTTATTCTACATTAATTTGATCATTTTACCCTAAAAAAATATTCATTATAAGCTTCAGTTCAGAAAATGCATTTAATTTATTGATTTACACATTTATTTGATAGATTAATCGCGATAATTACAGATTTTTTGCGATTAATAGTTAATTTTAACGATTGACAGCCCATATAATATATAACAATAATTATATAACATTACTATATATATATACTATATTGTGGTGGTTGTGTGAGTAATATATTAATTATCAATATATACACACACACACACAACACACACATATATATATACAGTACAGTTATATTACACGTAACATTACTACATGACATATACATATATATATACCACACACACATATATATATATAACACATATACATAAACATATAACAACAAATACCAATAATATTTACATATATAGACGTAAAAATAATATACACACAATATCTATATATACATATATATAAAAAAATACACACACACAGATATATATATTATATATATATATATATATAGTATGATTTACACACACCACATATAATATATTAATATAATATTATATCATACAATATATATATATACATATATCACTATATTACACACACACACATATATATATATATATAATATATATAATTACATATATATATACTCATATATAGACATATACACTTAGTAAATCTAAGAGTACATAAGATAAGTAGATACACACCCACGACACACACACACATATATATATAATTATCATGTATAAGTATTATATATAGATTATATTATACTATATTATAATATATATATATACACACACACATATATATACTAATCTACTTATACATATCTATATATATAGTATGATATACTATATTATATATTATATATATATTATATATTATATATATATATATACACACACACATATATATCTATATATATATATATAATTAACAAAATATATATATATTATATATATATTACACACAATATATATATATATGATAGACTCAGTAACTGTCACTGTCGAGCCGAGACCTCCTGAGTTTTATCAGTCACAGCTGCTCAGAAATGTTTGTGTCTTTATATCAGCCGACCAACCTACGAAACACATACAAACACCCATTCATCCATTGTGTGCAACCAAAACACACTTATTAAAATCACAAAGCGACACGCTCATCAGACGAGAGGTGCAGTGTGTTGTGGAATCCTGCTGAGTCAAAGGTCATGGTCAGGAGTTCAGAAGTGTCCGGAGCCTCTTTGTCTTTGCTGTATTATTTATTGACGCTTGGCCAAGGAGAATTAGAGACACTTCTCAAAGTTCATCAGAAGTGCCTGGTCGGTCTCACATTCTGCCCAACTCATCCTGGTGGATCGACTTTTAACCCCCAAGATAACCGCACAAATACTACACGCCCAGAATGAGTCACAGAGAATGTCTTTACCCATGGAGGTGTTATTGTCAGCATGTTCTAGTCTGGAGACACAGATGTCTGTTTACGCAGATTGGACCGTCAACAACAAGCTATCTATTATGTCTATGAAGGCAGCAACAGGTCTCTGTGACCCTGGACACCACAGTGTTGAGATAGACTGGCACCTACTGTTCCCAACCAAAGCCAAACAACTAATACTGCTGAGGACCTCAAGGCCCACACGGGACCTCAAGGCCCACACGGGACCTCAAGACCCACACGGGACCTCAAGACCCACACGGGACCATGTGTTACCTCAGGAGAGGAAACTCCAGAACAAACTGATGTTGG
>NC_040018.1:31874506-31895657 GCF_000972845.2 Larimichthys crocea | reverse complement strand
GGGACCTCAAGGCCCACACGGGACCTCAAGGCCCACACGGGACCTCGTTAACCTCAGGAGAGGAAACTCCAGTGACCTACAGATCAGGTGACGCTCTGTGAACACTGTCATTAATGCTGTGCACAGACTTGAAGCAGTCTCTGATGAATGAACTGAACCTCCACTTCATGTGTCATCTCGATTCATTTCTAAGATATTTAATCAATTAGAAAAGTCAGTAATAACTGGCATTAGGTATTAGTGTGATAAAACATGATGCAGCTTTCTGTTTTGTTGCTTCAGTAGAAACAATCCAAAAAAATAATCAATAGATTAGTCGACAACAGAAACAATCATTAGTCGCAGCTCGACTATTCAATAGATCTGATCGATCTGACTGACCGAATGCTGACACTATCTGTCGCTTTAAAGCAAACTAATATTCACATCAGTGTTTTATTATGATAATTCAATTTGAATGAATGTTTCTAAGACTTTTATTTTGTAGTTTTTGTTTACATCTGCTCTGTTAGCTCCCCTGCTGGACGACTGAGCTCACTGCGTGTCACCGTACCTGCAGGCGTACAGCATGTTGGACATGAAGGTGACGGGGCTGACGCTGCGGACGTGTCCATCACGTAGATGACGACGCAGGGGAAGGACGACGCCTGCAACACAGAGACGTGGAACACGTGAAGCCGCCTCACGTGACCCACGAAGAGCCAAACAAACTGGACGACCTACCAGAGCTTCGGTGATGATGGTGCCAGACGCGGACCAGGTGAAGACCTCAATCTGACCCGGGGTGTCAATCAGCACGTACCTGCAGAGGTCAAAGGTCAGCAGAGACAGACACTCACCCGGCCGTTTGTTGGGTTTCACTTCGTGTGTTCTGATCTACTCGGGTCACGATGCAGCTCCGGGTTCCAGAAGACGACCAATCACAGGCGTTTCATGTTTGTGTGGTAATAACAGACCAATCAGCTGCAGCTGTGTTTGTATGGAGACAAACAGGGACAAACGAGCGGCAGGGCGGATTACTGACCGGTGACTGTGCTGCTTCTTCTCGATGAACTGCATCACCTGGACGACACAAACAAACATCACCTGTCACATCGTGTCCGTCTGCTTTAATCCTCCGTAACCACGACAACACAGACCAATCAGTCACCTGATCAAAGCGTGTAGCGAACAGGTTGAGTGACGTCACGATGCCTCCGTTGGGTCCGAGGCCGTACTGCTTCATCACCTCCTTGTGTTCACGGTGTCCCTGTGTCTGCAGGACAGAGGACAGACAGACAGACTGAAGACTGGAGACTACCTCCAGATCTGTAACATTCATGTGTGCGTGGGCTGAGTCTTAAAGGTGCGTTCAGGACACAGTCCGGTCCTCACCGATGTTTGCGGGGAGGGGACCTCGTGGACGCGGGATCCAGGTTGATGACGTATGGAGGAGACTTCAGCAAGTGAAGCTGAGCCGTCAGCCTCTGCAGGGAGACAGACACGTCAAAGACGGAGCAACAACCGACCGTCCAGGTTTTAGACAGTCTGAGAACTACGTCCCAGGTTTTAGACAGTCTGCGGGGACGTCACGGAGGACTACGTCCAGGTTTTAGACCGTCTTGTTTCTGTGCCGGCCTCGTTATCGCTCTCCACCATGCAGTACTTATCGTGGGACCTCAAGGCCCACACGGGACCTCAAGGCCCACACGGGACCTCGTTAACCTCAGGAGAGGAAACTCCAGTGACCTACAGATCAGGTGACGCTCTGTGAACACTGTCATTAATGCTGTGCACAGACTTGAAGCAGTCTCTGATGAATGAACTGAACCTCCACTTCATGTGTCATCTCGATTCATTTCTAAGATATTTAATCAATTAGAAAAGTCAGTAATAACTGGCATTAGGTATTAGTGTGATAAAACATGATGCAGCTTTCTGTTTTGTTGCTTCAGTAGAAACAATCCAAAAAAATAATCAATAGATTAGTCGACAACAGAAACAATCATTAGTCGCAGCTCGACTATTCAATAGATCTGATCGATCTGACTGACCGAATGCTGACACTATCTGTCGCTTTAAAGCAAACTAATATTCACATCAGTGTTTTATTATGATAATTCAATTTGAATGAATGTTTCTAAGACTTTTATTTTGTAGTTTTTGTTTACATCTGCTCTGTTAGCTCCCCCTGCTGGACGACTGAGCTCACTGCGTGTCACCGTACCTGCAGGCGTACAGCATGTTGGACATGAAGGTGACGGGGCTGACGCTGCGGGACGTGTCCATCACGTAGATGACGACGCAGGGGAAGGACGACGCCTGCAACACAGAGACGTGGAACACGTGAAGCCGCCGTCACGTGACCCACGAAGAGCCAAACAAACTGAGACGGACCTACCAGAGCTTCGGTGATGATGGTGCCAGATGCGGACCAGGTGAAGACCTCAATCTGACCCGGGGTGTCAATCAGCACGTACCTGCAGAGGTCAAAGGTCAGCAGAGACAGACACTCACCGGCCGTTTGTTTGGGTTTCATTCTGTGTGTTCTGATCTACTCGGGTCACGATGCAGCTCCGGGTTACCAGATAGACGACCAATCACAGGCTGTTTCATGTTTGTGTGGTAATAACAGACCAATCAGCTGCAGCTGTGTTTGTATGGAGACAAAACAGGAACAAACAGAGCGGCAGGGCGGATTACTGACCGGTGACTGTGCTGCTTCTTCTCGATGAACTGCATCACCTGGACGACACAAACAAACATCACCTGTCACATCGTGTCCGTCTGGTTTAATCCTCCGTAACCACGACAACACAGACCAATCAGTCACCTGATCAAAGCGTGTAGCGAACAGGTTGAGTGACGTCACGATGCCTCCGTTGGGTCCGAGGCCGTACTGCTTCATCACCTCCTTGTAGTTCACGGTGTCCCTGATGTCTGCAGGACAGAGGACAGACAGACAGACTGAAGACTGGAGACTACCTCCAGATCTGTAACGTTCATGTGTGCGTGGGCTGAAGTCTTAAAGGTGCGTTCAGGACACAGTCCGGTCCTCACCGATGTTTGCGGGGAAGGGGACCTCGTGGACGGCGGGATCCAGGTTGATGACGTATGGAGGAGACTTCAGCAAGTGAAGCTGAGCCGTCAGCCTCTGCAGGGAGACAGACACGTCAAAGACGGAGACAACAACCGACGTCCAGGTTTTAGACAGTTTGAGACTACGTCCAGGTTTTAGCCAGTCTGCGGGGACGTCACGGAGACTACGTCCAGGTTTTAGACAGTCTGCGGGGACGTCACGGAGACTACGTCCAGGTTTTAGACAGTCTGCGGGGACGTCACGGAGACTACGTCCAGGTTTTAGACAGTCTGCGGGGACGTCACGGAGACTACGTCCAGGTTTTAGACAGTCTGCGGGGACGTCACGGAGACTACGTCCAGGTTTTAGACAGTCTGCGGGGACGTCACGGAGACTACGTCCAGGTTTTAGACAGTCTGCGGGGACGTCACGGAGACTACGTCCAGGTTTTAGACAGTCTGCGGGGACGTCACGGAGACTACGTCCAGGTTTTAGACAGTCTGCGGGGACGTCACGGAGACTACGTCCAGGTTTTAGACAGTCTGCGGGGACGTCACGGAGACTACGTCCAGGTTTTAGACAGTCTGCGGGGACGTCACGGAGACTACGTCCAGGTTTTAGACAGTCTGCGGGGACGTCACGGAGACTACGTCCAGGTTTTAGACAGTCTGCGGGGACGTCACGGAGACTACGTCCAGGTTTTAGACAGTCTGCGGGGACGTCACGGAGACTACGTCCAGGTTTTAGACAGTCTGTGGGGACGTCACGGAGACTATGTCCAGGTTTTAGACAGTCTGTGGGGACGTCACAGAGACTACGTCCAGGTTTTAGACAGTCTGTGGACTAGAACCGGTGTTGTGGTTTAACGAGTGACCGTGTTAAGTGATGACCGCACACGTCCAGGGTAACGACAGCTTGGTGTCTTCCTGTTTGTCGCGTTCGGCTAGTGGTCACCAGTTAGCACGGTCACTCGTCACACTGTAACACCGGGTCTCCTCCAGCTAGCTCAGCGTTAGCCACGCTCGCGGACTCACCTGTACGAAGGTGGTTTTCCCGGAGCCCGCCATGCCGAGCACGATGAGACACACCGGCTTATCCCTGGCAGAGGCGGCAGCAGCTCCCGGTGCTCCCGGTGCTCCCGGTGCTCCCGGTGCTCCCGGTGCTCCGCTGTCTTTTCCCGCTGAAACATCAGGAGCGGGAAACTGCGCAGCCGCCGCCATGTTGTCTGGTGCTGTGGGGAACTGGCTGCCGTAAACACGACGGTACTGTCGTAAAATGCACGCTTCTTCTTCTGTTGCCTTTACTGCCGCCTTCCGGTCAGTCCTCCACTGTCCAAAACAAAAACAAACAGCTCAAAGCTTCCGCTGTCCTCCACGTGACTGACTGTAACAACAAGGCAAGGCAAGTTTATTTGTATAGCACAATTCGTACACAAGGCAATTCATAGTGCTTTACAGAGGCAAGGAAAAACATTTGACATTAAGACAAGCAATAGCAATAGAAATAAAAAAATAAAAAGAGAAGAAAAATGAATTAAAAACATCAGAATGTCATTTAAAATCATTAAAATAGCAAATTTGAAAACAATTTAAAACAATAAACGAATCACTGGATTATGATTAAAAATTCTTTAAAAGTTCTTTAAAAGAGCTCAGCCATAAGCACGTGAAAAAGAAAAGTTTTTAACCTGGATTTCAAAGTGCTCAGAGTTGGGGCTGATTTCAGTCCTGCTGGTAGTTTGTTCAGTTGTGAGCAGCATAACTGCTAAATGCTGCTTCACCGTGTCTGGTTTGAACTCTGTGCTCCACTATTGACCTGAGTCAGTAGATCTCAGAGCCCTACTGGGTCTATATTCTGCTAGCATGTCGTGTTATGTATTGTGGGCCTAAACCATTCAGTGATTTGTAAACTAGTAGCAGAACTTTAAAATCTATTCTGTGGCTAACTGGGAGCCAGTGTAAAGACTTAAGAACTGGGGTGATGTGCTCTGATCTCTTTGTTCTGGTCAAAACTCGAGCTGCTGCGTTCTGAATGAGCTGCAGCTGTTTGATACTTTTTTGGGGGAGTCCAGTCTAAAGACCATTACAGTAGTCAGTCTACTGGAGATGAAAGCATGGATAGCTTCTCCTGATCTGTTTGGGACATAAAGCCCATACTCTGGGATTGTTCTTAAGTTGGTAGAAGGCTGTTTTGGTGATGATTTTATTGACTGTTGAAGGTCAGATCTGAGTCTATCAACACGCCAAGGTTTCGGACTTGGTCTTTAGTTTCTAGAGACAGTAACTCAAGGTGTTTACTGACAGCAACCCTCTTCTCTTTATTGCCAAAAAACATGACCTCAGTTTTTTCTTGATTTAACTGAAGAAAATTTTGGTTCATCCAATTTTTGACTTGCTCTAGACAGTTACACAATGACTCTATAGACTGCAGTCATCTGGGGACAGCGCAAGATATATCTGTGTGCATCTGCATAACTATGATAGTTGACATTAGAATTCTGCAGAATTTGACCCAAAGGCAGCATATATAGGCTGAACAAAGGGGTCCAAGAACTGACCCTGAGGAACCCCACATGTCATAGCCACTCGATCTGATTGATTGCTTCCAATGGTCACAAAATAATCCGCTCCTCCAAGTCGGACTGAACCATTCTAGGACTGTTCCACGGAGTCCGCCCATGTTTCCAACCTGTTCAGCAGTGTGCTGTGATCCACAGTGTCACACGCAGCACTGAGATCCAGCAGGATCAGAAACTGATACTTGCCTGAGTCATGTTCAACCTTATGTCATTTAACACTCTAATAAGAGCTGGTTTCTGTACTGTGTGAGCTCGAAAACCTGATTGAAATTTGTCAAAAAGTCCACTGGAGTTCAAGTAATTACTGAGTTGATTAAAAACCACTTTCTCAACAAATCTTGGCTATAAAAGGAAGATTTGAGACAGGTCTGTAGTTTGGTTAACTTGAAAGTATCGACAGCGTTCGCTTTTTTAAGAGTGGCTTGATGGCAGCTACTTTTAGGGGTTTAGGAAACGTGCCTGATTGAAGTGAGCATTTTTATTTGCTGCAGATCGTTTGGACAGATTTACAATAGCTTTAAAAAAGTAGATGGCATTGTGTCAAGACAGCATGTCGATGATTTAAGATGCTGAACTGTTTCTTCTATGTTTTTTTGATCAACTGTATTAAATTCTGACATCACAGTTGATTCATTCCTAGGCGGTTTTAGGCATTGCGTCACTTTATCATTTTGTAGATTTGTGTTGATATTTAACCTTATAGATTTGATTTTTTCATCGAAAAAGTGAGCAAATTCATTGCATTTTTCTTTTGAAGAGGTTTGAAACTATCTCTTTTTGGGGGGTTTTAAGCTTATCAACTATAGCAAACAGAGTGGCGAGTGTGTTGATGTGTTTTATTAATAATTTTAGAGAAGTGTTCTGTCTAGCCTTGATTAACTCATGGTTGAAATTTACTGAGACTTTGTTTGGTACCAGAGGTCGTGGGAATTTGGAGTTTAGTTTTTCTCCTCATTTACGCTCTGCTTTCCTGCATTCTGTTTTCAATGCCTTTACCATCATAGTGTTCCTCCATGGTGATCTCTGTCTACTCAAGGTCATCTTAGTTTTAATGGGTGCACAACAGCATCCATGACATTTGAGATTTCCAGTTGGAAATTATCCAGGAGTTCATCAACTGTCTCTGCACTCACAGTGGTGACATTGCTATAGCCTCCATAAACTTAGCACTAGTATTCTCGTTTATGACATTTTCCTAACAGACACAGAGGTTATCTGAATGTTTGGAATTACCTGTAAGTCAAAGAACACACAGAAATGATCAGAAAGAGCCAAGTCCTTAACAACAACAGAAGAAATGTCAACACCTTTAGAGATAACCAGATCTAGAGTGTGTCCCCGAGTGTGTGTGGGCCCTTTCACGGGTTGGACAAGGCCAAGGTGTCAAGTAGAGAACAGAAGTCTTTGGCATAGTATCCATGTTGTTGTCTATGTGAATGTTAAAATCCCCAGTTACGATAAAAAAGTTGTAGTCAGTGCAGATAACTGACATCAGATCAGCAAACTCATCAATAAATTTTCCTGAGTACTTGGTGGTCTATAAATGATTAGAAAAAGGACTTTTGGATCACCCTTCATTAAAAAACAGAGATATTCAAAAGAACTAAAATCACCAAATGTAATGTCCTTGCACGAAATACTGATTTGAAAATGGCAGCAACACCCCCGCCCTTCTTGCCATTTCGACTCTTACTCATAAAACTGTAATTTGTTGGCGCTGCCTCATTAAGAATGGTAGCACAACTACATTCAGTCAGCCATGTTTCACTAAGAAGTAAAAAGTCTAGATTATAGGTCATAATCATGTCATTTACTATCAGTGGTTTGTTGACTAGTGATCTGATATTGAAGTAGGGCTATCCTTGTGGGGGTAACAGGAGACACTGGTAAGTTTCGTGGTTGACATGCTATACTCAATAGATTGGCAGTTTTAAATGAACCCTTTTTATTCTCATCAGTTAACCACTTTTCTGTTACTGTCATCACAGGGATTGAGAAGGGTATCTGAACTCCATAGGCCCTGACTTTTCCTGGTGAAGATATTTATATCAGTATTGCAGCCTGGGACCCGGCACATATCAGTCAGACTCACAGTATGATGATTCAAAGGAGGTGGGGGGGCTCGGAGACTTTAGTCGAGGGTTGTGTTTCCGAGGTGGAATAGGTGGGCTGGACGGTGTGGTAGCTTAAGGGGAGAAAATAGGGGATTTGGCGGGGTGTTAATTGGATTCCCATATTGACAGACTCTTCATCCTGTCTGTGAAATCCAGAAGTGGGGAGTCGTCCAGACTGAATGGAGAGAGTTGGGGGCTGGGTGGGGTCTGGGGGGGTGGAGGTTGAGTGTCCCTGTTGGGGCTGGGGGAGACTCCACTTGTTGGGGTGAGAATAATGATGTTTGCCGGTTCTTTCTGGGTCTGCTGTCCTCCTGTTCAGTCCTAATCTCAGCGCCCTCACCAGAGCGCCGCCTTATCTGTTGTTTGGATTGTCTTGTCTTTGGTCCTTGGCAGTGGCTGCTGGTGTCTGACGCAGAAGAAATAAAAATGTTGGAGCTTAGCAGCTGTACTCCTGATTTGTTAAGGCAAATCCATCTGCCTTAAAGAGGTGCCTGCGTTCCCAAAAGATGTTGAATTGTCAATAAAGTTTATTGATTGAGTAGCACATGTATCTTTGAGCCATCTGTTACATCATCAGCCTGCTGAATCGCTCATCTCCTCGCCGAACTGTTGGTAGAGGTCCACTGAAAAACCACCTCAGTATTTAGGCATTGGACTCTCTTCATCAGATCAACAAAGTCCCGTTTTAATACCTCCGACTGTTGCTTCACAACATCGAGGGCTCCTGTGTGTATGATGAGTGATTTAACTGTGGGATGCTCAGTAGCAATCTTCAGGATCTTCTTTGAAATATCAGGACACCATATCTTTGGTAAACAGAGTACTTTGGTGTTTTTCTTGCTGCAAAAAGCGTTTTATCTCACCCACAGCTCCGTCACCCACTATCAGAGTTTCAGGCCCAGTCGTTAGCTCTTTCTGTGGCCTTTTAGCATATTGATTAGCTTCATACCTTTCTCTTGCGCTGGAAGATGAGCTTTCTTTTGGGGAGTCAGGATTTTGGAAAGTGGAGCAATCTGTTCTCTATTAGAATCCCTGTGTCTTGGGGCAATTTGCTCTTTGTTTTTGTTGTACTTCCAGTCCATGGTTGTTTTCTCCTTGGTAGCGGGGTTTGAAGATGCATTCCTGTTTGATAGCAGTGCAGGCCACTCAGTGTCATCATGAGTCTCCGGGTTGCTGGGTTCTGCCTGTTAACCGTCTTCCTCCATATCTGAGGGAGGCAATTTGTGATGCCTGGGCTTTGCACCAAGACAGTTCCAGAAAGGAGTTGTTGATTTAGTGCCATTTACACCTGGCTCCTGATGCGTCTTTGTGGTGCTAATTAGCTTTCTGTTAGCCTGCTTTTTCTCACTATTTTGGGACAGTGGCAGAGTGGTTTCATTCCCATATTGTCCATTTACCTCCACGTTCACTTCGAGCCGATGAATTTTAGTTTCCAGTACTGCTATCTTCTGGAGCAGTTTTGTGGTAATCATCCGTGGAAAAGGGAGGCATCTTGCTGCTAATTAGCTTTTGTTAGCTGAGCTCCTCAGTCCCAGTCACGATAGTGCAGGCTTGTGCTGCTGATAGGCCACGCTCACAAAATAAAACAGATTAAAATAAAAGTGGCAGTCTTCGGTAACTAAACTCCCAGTGATAGGGTATCCAGGATCCGCGTTTCAAAAATTGTTTGCAAAAGGAAAGGATACAATAATAGAAAAAACAGTAAAGCAGAGTAAAGCGGAGAGCAAAGAGATGAATATAATAATAATAAAACAATAATAACAACAACAACAATTAACAACACAACAATAATAATACACAACAACAACAATAACAACAACAACAACAATAACACAACAAACAACAATAACAATACACAACAACAATAATAATAAAAACAATAAAACAATCATATAATAATAATAATACAATAATTAATAATATAAATAATTATAATAATAACAATAACAATAATAACAACAATAAACAACAATTATAATAATATAATAATAATAATAACAACAATAATAATAATAATAATAATAATACTATAATAATAATAAAAACAATACAATAATAATATAATGATATAAAATAAAATAATAATAATATTATTAATAATAATAATAAGAGGTCAGCATCAGATGAATGGATGGAGGCTGTGGGATGGATTGTGGCGATGGAGCAAGTCAATGAGGTAGGAAGGAGGCCTGGTTACAGAGGGCTTTGAACTAAATACAGAGGTGGAGCTTCTGGAGGACGGGGGTGACGTGGTCAGAGTTTTGGATGTAGTTGGAGTTTATTCAAAGTTCTGTTTGGTGCGCCATAGAGGATGCTATTGCCTTAGTGGATTCTGTAGGTGATGAAGGTGTGAATGAAGGAGAGTGATGGGCGGAGTCGGGCGGCGTTCAGGTTATTTGGTTCATGTGAAGTTCAAAGGAGAGGTTACTGTCAAAGATGACTGACTGTGAGGGGATGGAGACAGGGTGGAGGTGTCGATGGTGAGGTGGAAACTGTGGGTGGTGAAAGAATCTAAAGAAATTCATCCATCCAGGTCCACAAAGAACTTTAAACTGTTAAACCTGGTTCTGGTTCTTAAGGTCCATAGAACTTTAAAGAAGCAGTTTAGGTGAGGTGACTCTGCAGAGTAGAGCAAACCCCTAACCCATCTTACAATACATTTTCCGGTTCATCTTTAGACATTTTACTGACTTCAGCCAAAGAAACAAGAACAGCTGTGCACAGAATCAAACCTGCGTGACCTGGATCAGGATTGAATAAGAAAAAGTTTTTTTTTTTAAGTTTTGAATCTGGCTGTTGATTTTTTTCACACTTTAACTTGTCGGAGCAGAAAAAGATCAAAAACATTTCACGCTTGCAGCAAACCTCAAAATTAAACTTTTAAATGTTTGAACACTGAAATGTCTCAGAGGCATCAGTGCACGGGAGCGTGCACGTTCATGTAAAGTCTGCAGCACTAAAAACAACTTGTACACTTTAAGAAGTTTGATGCTGGTTGGTCCCAGACTTAGTTTTGCTAATAATCCTAATAATAAATGTCAAATTTTTCAGATACCTCACTGATAAATGTTCAGAATCATACGTTTATCATGGTCACAGTTTAAAAGGTAAATCATGTCTGTTTGTCAGAGATCATCTTTGTCATGTAAGCACAGATCAAACATGTCGAGCAGCAGGGCTCCAAATTTAACGTGTCAATATTTGAACACCATAACGGACATATCTGGGGGCATCATCAGTCATGAGCACTGAAGGTATTTAAACCTTCTGATAGTCAGAGCGAGGTGGAAGAAGACGAACACAGCCGTGGTGAGTCCTCTTTGTATCTTTGTGAAGCTTTTAGAAGAACAGAAAATGTCTTTGAGCTGAAAAATTATAAATAAAAAGATGAGAAATTAAAAGTCGCTTGTTGTGTAATTGTGCAGATTTCTGAGCCATGCGTCTTCTTGTGGTAAATACTGTCTCCCTGCTGGTTCTGATGTTCATGTCGGACTCTGCAGCTGGTAAGCCAAACAGCCACAAAGTAATGTTCTAATAAAGGAGAGATAGAGCGATGTGTCTTTTTATGTTTTTTACAGGACATATCGCTCATAAGTGTATGAACACATACCCAGCCGTACCATGTACAAAGGATGACTATGAGGACTGGTTCCAGATGGGTGAAGGTCGCTGTGTGAAGGCGTTCGGCACAGAACGTTTGAACTTTGATGATGCAGAGGTGATAAAAACAAACGCACCAATCAGATTACAGACAGTAAACGTGACGTGAGTGTCAGCGAAGGTGAATTCTTCTTGTTTTCAGAAATCCTGCGTTGACCATGGAGGTCATCTGGTGTCCATCCACAACACAACAGAACTGAATCAGGTGGTGTGCACCATGTACAGAGTCACCCCCAGAAGACCTCCCTACTGGATCGGACTCAAATTAACATTAGTAAGCAAAAATATTTTTACAGTGTTTTTTTGTTGTTGTTGTTGTTTTGTAAAATTACAGACATTATCCATAAATCAAGAACCAGTGCCAGTATGACAAATTACAGTTATTTCTCATTTTGTACAGAAAAAAGCAAAACTATTATTATAAAGTGCTTCTAAAATTATGCACAACTTTATGTAAAATGACAGTAATGATCTTTAAATATCTGTTAAATATGTTGCTCATTATATAAATGTCCATACTTTTAAATCACATTAGTTTATATTTATGTGTACTTTTACATTCAACATACAAAAAAAAGGCAAATCTTCTTCATTACATACAGCTGCACTGTAAAATAACAGTGTTTCTCTGTAAATCTATTGGTATTGTCACTTTATTGAAGGTGTTTGACTATAACACGTCAGAGAAAATATGTATAACTCTAAACTGTGTAAATAAATGTAGAGTGTCTGACAGACATTATTACTGACACTGCAGCAGCACAGAGACTCAACAAAGTCAGTCAAAGGCAGCTTGAGGTTGCCGAGCAACCAGGGTCAGCTGCAGGTCAGAGCAATTAACTGCAGCTGTGCTCTGTCTGTGTGTGAGTGACTGCTGAGAGACACAGAAAATCTCTAAATGAAGCCCCTCCAACTAGTGGACGCTAATGCCAAACGGTAGGTGGTATCAAAAAGCCCAAATGACCGTGAGCATCCTCATCTTGTCGACCATGTGAATGCTGAATTTCAGTGTGTGAAGTTAAAAAATGTGACCTGGGGAGAGAGAGAAAGAACAGGTGCCCCGTGCTCCTTTGGGAAATTTCTCCTCTCCAGTTTACATGGGAGTAGATGGGGCTGTCGGTGGGTGATCCTGGAGCATCAGTGCGTCTCCCGCCAAAACTATAAGTCTGACAGCTTCAGCAGTGATATCGCTGCGTAGCCCACGAATTTTCCTACGTTTCTATGTATGAATTATTTCTGTAGAGTGACATTTGTGGCCACGAGAGCCGTTTGCAAATGTGTTTTTTGACAAACGTTTCTCTCCTTCTCCACTCTAGCTCTGGAACATTCTACCAATACACACCCATTGTAAACTTTGGCGTGGTTTTTGGTGATTTTTGGCAAAACTGTTTGGTGAAACTCTGAGAAAAGCACACAACATTCCCGGCCAAGCCGGTCGTTTTGAGACCTTTTCTGTGTTTGTGTGACAAAAACTGAGGGAGGAGGAGCACGCTGAAATTCCTGGAATACGTCAGAATAATCAGTATGGGGACACAAAGCAGCAGCGTTTCCCTGTAAATCTGTTGGTATTGTCACTTAATTGAAGGTGTTTGAACTCGTCTCTCTTTTCAGCACTATGAAGACTATCTGGTTTACGACTGGACTGATGAGACTCAACACACATTCAGCAGATTCGCTTACATGCAACCAGACTTCTATAACGAGGAAGAGGAATGCGTTGAGATCAACTACTACTGTAAGTCCTGCAGCAGAAGACGAGCTATGATTCTGAAGTAAATATGTAGAGGTCATGAATAATTAGAGCAGAATTATCAAAGGACATGGAGGATGGAAAAATGATTAATTTCATCTATCTACATATGTAATCCCCAGTGGTACACTAAAGTGACTAAAGTTTACTACTATTACTGCTCAGTGAACTGTGACGCTGAAGCAGAAACAATGAAAAATCTCAAACGTCTCAAATATCTTGTTTTGTCCAGCCAACGACATTTACTTAAAGGTCCAGTCTGTCAGATTCAGTGGCATCTCGTGGTGTAGTTACTGATAACAGGTGGATTAATTGATTAGTTAATGAGCTGTTCTGATAATTGATTGTTCATTTTGAATCAGTTTTTTTCTAAATGAATGAGATGAATGTTTTCTGGCTTCTTAAAGGAAATAACTAAAGTCTGAATCTGTTTCTGGTTCCAGACTGGGGGCATTGGAACGACGTGAGCTGCGACATACTCAGAGGTTATGTGTGTGCAGTGGACCTCTGATAAATCATGCTGGGAGCTGCAAGCATGAACATTTCACATTCACTGCAATAAAAGTTCAGCAAACATGTTTCGTTTCATTTCGTATTCAGCAGTGTTACCCAGAATCCATCTGTCCTACAATGTGACCCCATAATGAACTCTATTTAAAGTAACTCAGAGATGTAAGATGTGAGGAATGCTGTCATTTCACTGAGCTAAGCTCAATTTATATCTTTGTTTGACATCATGACGACTCATTCAAAATACTTACTGTACCACTGTGCCTACATCAGGTGTAAACAATGACAGCACACATGGTTTAAAATTGGTGTGAAATTCTTCTGAATGACAGCCCAATAATTCTGATTATATACTAAAGAAACCACTGAGAGAGAAAATCAGCTCAGTAAACTGCTTTTATTTTCTTTGACCGTGACAGTGATTCATGTATTACAGTTTATTACAGTCACCTTCATCATTTCATCTCTCTGTGTTCTGAACCGCTCAGCAAACACGGACTGGATGGTGACGCTGTGGTTCTGATCCGACTTAGAAAACTGAATATATGGCTCAGATCTGGAACACATACCTGGAAAAGATGATGACGCTCAGGTTTGGTCCAAAACCCTGAAAGTACTTCTCTACATTTCTCTGAACAATATCAACTCTTCATCATATCTATGACATATGTTTGTATTAATATTCAGATTATTTGGTTAGTTATGGAAAGAATTCATCACAAAAAACAGAAACATAAAAAAAAAACAATTTGATATTGATTGAAGCAAATTTGTATAAAACAAGTAAAATTGTAAAAAATAAGGATTCCAGAAAGTGAGAAACATTGTTATTGTAAAAATGAGAATTCGTACAAAATAAGAAAAATTGTAAATTGTAAAAATAAACAGAGTTCACACAAAATAAGAGCTGTCATTAACTGTAAAAGTAAAACTTTGAAGAAATCGTTACAAATAAAAGAAGCATAATTAAAAAGTACGGCAACATTGTACAAAACAAGCAAAAGTGTAAGAATAAGAATTCACAAAATGAACATTGTCAACTGCAAAAATGACAATTCGTACAAAATAAGTAACATCATTAAATGTAAAAATAAGAATTTATATAAAATAAGTAACATCATAAAATGTAAAAATAAGAATTTATATAAAATAAGAAACATCATGAAATGTAAAAATAAAAAAATGAGAAACATCGTTAATTGTGAAAGAAATAAGCATCATTTGTTTGAAATAATTAAAAAGCATTTATCACAAATGAAGTCAAATGAACCGATGTCCTAACCCCAAAATACTTGAACATGACCCCAGGTGTTTTTGAAGATCTTCATCTTTGGTAGGAAGCATTGGGCTTGAAGCTGAGAGCAGACAGGAAGTCAGAAAGTGTTGAAACACAGACTAACATGTTGTCGACAGGAAGAAAAATATTGTTTATGATTTGATATAACAAATCCAGCCTGACAGTTTAAAGAGAACACGAGTATAAACATGTCAAATCCATGTGGAGGAGCTCCTTGGAGGTGCTACTCTGCTCCCTGAGCTCCTTCCTCTGCAGTCGGTCCTTCAGCTGCACCAACAGCCACGTTCATGTCGACCAGCTCAATGTTCTCCTGTCTGCCCGCCTCCTGCCCCCTGCTGGCCTGGAGAGACATGACAGCACACAGATGAGACTTCCTGCATCACTCCTGTCTTCAGGTCAGTGAACACAGACGGATGCTTCATGTCAGTCAGTCCTCTGAACCACAGACATGTGTCAGTACCTTGTAGTAGAAACAGACGGCAGTGATCCCCAACAGCAGAGTCAGCGGCACGACGACCCATCTGCTGATGTGAACTGTTGGAGCTGATCAAACACAGACAGACATCACATCACATGATCACATGACATCATGAGTCCAGCAGCTCCCATCAAACAGCAGCTGCTGAACAAGAAGAGGAAGGAAGGAGAAGAGGACACGGAACAAAGCAGCAGACGTGCTGCCTGCATGTCGGCCTGCAAGGTGCTTCTCATAGTGAAACACCAAACACGCTGTGCTACAACATGTTGTTTGCTGACAGTAATACTCTTGTATGGTCACTACATGACACGTGTCATACAGTGACAGCAGTCACAGTGTCAGCACACAACATGCATGGACACTGTGGTCAGCTGATGATCTTTCCTTACCTGAGCCAGTGAGAGCGAGCCGACGGCTCTCAGAGGAGAACTTCTGAGAAGAAACGGAGACGTGATAAACACAGCTGTAGCTTCCTGTGTGGGCGGGCTCTGCAACAGGAAACAGGAAGTGGGCAGAGTGATTGACAGCTGGCTGGGTGTAGCTGTGTGCTGAGGTGGAGGAGGTGAAGGTGAGCTGGAAGGAGCCTCCTGGGTACTGTGGCTGGATGGAGCAGCTGATGGTGAAGGTGGAGCCCCACAACACATGAAACCCCTGCTGCTGGACCTCAGAGACCCCGTTCATGGAGGACACAGAGATGTTGGGCTGAACCAGCAGGTCTGTAGACAGAGAGACAGACAGACAGACAGACAGGTTGGTCCCGGTGTGTCCTGTCAGGTGAAGCTCAGCAGTCTGTGGAGGCTTGAAGGCTCCAGAACAAGTTCACTTCTCTGCACTTCAGGAGGTCGCTGTCCGTGGACTGAAGTCCAATGAAGACCACCAAACTGTCCCGTGACAGAGGAAGACGGGACTTACCTGAACATGTGGAGATCCAGAAAGGAGGAAGAGTAACGTGACATGAACACAGTCCTTCAGAGCAGATCCCGACTGGAACACAGAGGGCCAGATCATCACACACAGATCTCACAGAGGACTCTCTCTTTTCTTAGAGAAACAGCAGAGGCGCAAGCAGTACCGAATGCTCTGTCAGGGGGACGGGGGTAAACAATCCATCCCTCAGAGGATCCATCAAGGGAGAAAACTCGTGTTCGGTCAATGGTCACATCACTGGTCTCCATTGGCTCTTGTCTCACCTCCAGTGATTTCCGCACAGGGCGGAACTTGTCAACTCCCACAAAGGCGGACTGGACAGGGATATCTGTAACAGGAACACAAAGAGGAGTCATCTGTACAATAGCAACAAAGTGAGTTTTCAGTCTCAGAAACAGGACAATAGAACCAAATCAAGAGCTGCGAGCCCTTCTTCTCAGATTCCTGAGCAGTGAATGAGGGGGGGGGGAGGAATACCAACAAAGCCAAACAGTGAGCAGGTGTCCTAGTGATCACAAAAGGAGTGGTGTGGCTTAGTTTGGCGGACGTCTACAGTCCAGAGAAGAAGCAGACCTCGTTGCCTCCACACTGGAACTCTTTGGTCCACATTGAGCCTCCATCCACTTCTCCAAGAGCGCCCCCTGGAGGACTGAAGAGCCCCACAGCCGAGCTCCCTACAGACCACCTCTGCATCCGCGGTCAAAGTCAGCTTCACACACTGAGGACCAGGCTGGTCAGACTGGTCAGACTTGACCTCCAGCCTGCCTGACACAAGACTAGTCCCATCCAGCAGCCTGACAGAGTCTGCAGAGATAACAGAAGAACAACAGAGAGAGAAAAAAGACAGCAACCCTAAATAAAAAGATGTCCTCAAACAACAATTCAGTGATCCACTGGATCAGAACCATTCCAACATCATTTGTTCTGGAGGTTTCCTGGTGTTGGTTTAAACCCCAATAAACACGAACACACAACGAAACCCCCCCAAACCAAAAACACACCAACCCGACAAAACAAACACACGCACAAACCACCCCCCAACCCCCCCCCCACAACCACCAACCCACCACAACACAAAACAAACACCCCAACAAAAACCCCAACCCCAAACCCCAACCCCCACACTTTTGGTTTTGTTGTGGTTTATTTTCAACCACCACCCAAACCCACCACACACCCCCCCCACACCAACCCAAACCCCAAAACCGCCAACACAACCCCCCCAGGCACCACCCCCAACAACCACACACCCCACCACATCACCAAAACAAAACCTCCCACCCTTGAGTGTTTTTGTGGTTGGGTTTTTTTTGGTGGTTTTGGGTGGTTGTTACACCACCCCCAAACCAAACCCCCCAAAACCCCCCCCACCACCCACAACCAACAACCACCTGAGGTAACACATGGTCCCGTGTGGGTCTTGAGGTCCCGTGTGGGTCTTGAGGTCCCGTGTGGGCCTTGAGGTCCCGTGTGGGCCTTGAGGTCCTCAGCAGTATTAGTTGTTTGGCTTTGGTTGGGAACAGTAGGTGCCAGTCTATCTCAACACTGTGGTGTCCAGGGTCACAGAGACCTGTTGCTGCCTTCATAGACATAATAGATAGCTTGTTGTTGACGGTCCAATCTGCGTAAACAGACATCTGTGTCTCCAGACTAGAACATGCTGACAATAACACCTCCATGGGTAAAGACATTCTCTGTGACTCATTCTGGGCGTGTAGTATTTGTGCTGTTATCTTGGGGTTTGAAGTCGATCCACCAGGATGAGTTGGGCAGAATGTGAGACCGACTCAGGCACTTCTGATGAACTTTGAGAGTGTCTCTAATTCTCTTTGGCCAGGAGTCAATAAATAATACAGCATAAGACATCAGAGGCTCCTGAACACTTTCTGAACTCCTGACCTTTGACCTTTGACCTTTGACTTCAGCAACTTCTCCACAACATCACTTCATGGTTAACAACAGAACACGTGGACACCATTGACCATCACATCCTGTTACAGACACTTGAACATCTAATTGGCATTAAAGGAACCGCACTGAGCTGGTTTAAGTCCTGTTCATCAGATCCATCTCAGTTTGTTCATGTTAATGATGAATCCTCCATGAACAGCTCTTCTCTTCTTCTCTGTCTTTCCATCTGAACACATTCATGCCCATTAATGCATGTTACTAACTTAGCTTCTTCCCATGAGGCTGAACAAAAGTTCACACTTTGAACGTCCTCCACAGGTTCCTGAGGAGCCGTTGTGAAGCTCAGTGTGGTCGTGCTGGTCACCACCATGTTGGCAGTCCTGCCTCTTTCACCTCCAGCTAATCTAACAATCAGCAAAGACGTGGATCATCAGGACCTGAGGCGGCTGAATGAAGCCTGGCTGCTCAAACAAGTCACCTGTAACCACGCCCACCTGTCAATCAAAGCGTCCCCGCTCTTAATCATGCATAACTTTAAGCCTTAATATAATGTGAACAGGTGAGTTGTATATAAATTCACCCTCAGTACAGTTGTCATGAACGGGGAAATTAGCTACAGAGACCAAAACTGTTTTTTGTACCAGGCTGTAAACATGTTTATTTCTGCTGTGAAGTTGGACATTTGGACATGGGGACTTATGGAGACTGACTCACTTCTGGAGCCAGCCTCAGGTGGACGTTAGAGGAACTGCAGCTTTTAGCACTTCCTGTGTTGGCGTCTCTTCACAGTCACAGAGGTTGATGCTTGGTCTCCCCTCCAATCAGTCTTAACTGAAGAAGTCTCTTGGATGAAACGTCTTCATGGATCTACAACCAAGTCCAGTTGTCCAGATTGAACTCTTCTCAAAGAAAGACGACCTGGATGACTGAGAACCTTCACAGACTATTATTATTATTGTAGTTGTTATTGTTGCTGTTGCTGCTGAGCCCAACCGGTCTCTTGCTCATGGTGGGAATTGTTGGGTCTCTGTAAATAATATTATAAAGAGTACAGTCTAGACCTGCTCTGTATGGAAAGAGTCTGGAGATAACCTTTGTTATGATCGGAAGATTTATGAATAAAACTGAAGTCAGTGTCAACATGGGTACAGTCAGGGGTGAAAGTAAGCCGGTACGGTCCAGTACTGCATACCACTAAAACATTCAGTGGCGGTACACAGTACCATGAAGATGGGAGAGCGGCTGCCTGCTATAAATCCCTCATTCAGAACCAGTCACGGCCACACTCTGGGTCAGAAAATAGATCTGTCTGCAACATGCAGTCTTGAAAACTATTTTGTCCGTCTAAAAATTCCTTTTAACTTATTCCGAATAGTTTCTGAAGTGTCCGTGCTGTGTTTCAGTCCATGCTGGAAGGAGCCTTGGCCGGGCATCTCCCCTCGGAGAGAGCCCGGTGGTCTCCTCTGCGCCCAGCCTTCCAAACGTGTAACACATGTTTAATGTCTTTTGTTCGTTGCAAAATGTCCCAATTAAAATCAGTAGGAGAGTAAGCAGTTGTGTTTCTTGTTATTTCGTTCAATTTTAACGATACAGAAAGCTCGGAAAAGAAACTGCTTATGAGCTAACAGAGATTTCACTCAGCAGTACGTGAGTGTGCATGTGCGTCTACCTCCGAAACACAGCGGTTGCTTTGGGCATCGGTGCGTTTGATTTAATGCACTGTGACGTTTTCCACAACTGGTCCACAGACGTCAAGAAACGCAGCTTGCGCCAGGACAGGACGAACAATAAATTACACCATCAAAATTCCACACATTGTTGTGGTTGGCTGAAACACTACATGACTGAAATATATGTCAGTTATCATCTACAGACATTTAAAATAAAAAACGGAGAGAAACAAAACAGTCACATTTTTTTATCTCCCTGGGCCTTCAGGAAAATGTTGAAATGTTTTTATTTGTTTGGGTTTTGACTTTGCTATTTTAAAATGCATGAAGTGAGAGAGATGAAGAATTTGGTGAGAGAATTTAAAACTACTTTCACCCCTGGGTACAGTACTGTCAGATATGATGTCATAGATGATGTCACTGATGGATTACCTGAGCAGGTGAGATTCAGGATGGAGGAAGAGAACGAGGAAGAGGATAGGACAAACTCCCTCAGAGCAGATCCAGACCCAAAAAAGAAAGGTGT
The DNA here is from genome assembly GCF_000972845.2 of Larimichthys crocea. Classification (NCBI taxonomy): domain Eukaryota; kingdom Metazoa; phylum Chordata; class Actinopteri; family Sciaenidae; genus Larimichthys; species Larimichthys crocea. The sequence continues at coordinate 31,875,178 of NC_040018.1, read as the reverse complement.
GACCGACCACACAGATCTGTGTGAGTACTCTCTTCTCTCTTCTAGAGAAACAACAAATCCACAGTCCAGATCTCTGCAGGCAGCGGCTCCATCACTCAGGGTCCATAAAGGGAGACTCCAAGGTATGTCAGGGCCAGTCACTGGTCTCCATTCTCCCAGAAGTTTCAGCTCCAGTGTTCCTGCACAGCGACTGTGTCCTCCCACCAACCTGACAGGTTCTGAACAGAAACAAGAGAGTCATCAGTCAAAGAACAAGTGGAGTTTCATCAGAACAAAATGAACCAAATCAAAGCTGCAGCTCCTCTTCTACCTGAGCAGGTGAGTCCAACAGCTTTTCCAGGTGAGCAGGTGTTTCTAGTTGATCCTGAGCTCACGTCTCAGGTCGCACAGAGTCCAGGCAAGACTCGTGCCTCCACACTGGAACTCTTTGGTCCACATTGGAGCCTCCACTTCTCCATAGAGCAGCCCGCTGAGGACTGAAGAGAGGCCCCACAGCCGAGCTCCCTAGCAAACGCACCTCCTCTGCAATCCTGCTGGTGTCAAAGTCAAGCTTCACGAAAACACTGAGGACCACGCTGGTCAGACTGGTCAGACCTTGACCTCCAGTCTGCCTGAACACAGACGACCCATCCAGCAGCCTGACAGAGTCCTGCAGAGATAACAGAAGATACA
>NC_040018.1:31857750-31874496 GCF_000972845.2 Larimichthys crocea | reverse complement strand
CGTAGGGAAGATGATAGGACAAACTCCTAGAAGCAGAGTCCCAGAGCCACCTAAAAAAAGAAAGGTGTGGGACCAGAGCTCACACCTGTGTGAGTACGCTCTTCTCAGATCTTCTGAGGAAACAGCAAACTCACACAGTCCAGATCTGTAGGCAGCAGTCTCCAGTGCACTTCTGGTCCATAAGGGAGACTCCCAGGTATGTCAGGTGATGCAACGTCCTGGTTCCATGTCTCCCATAGATTTCAAGCTCCAGTGGTTCCTGCACAGCGACTTCGTGCCTCTCCACCACACTGACAGGTTCGGAAGCAGAAGACAATAGACAGGTCATCAGTCAGACCGAACAAGTGAGTTGCATCAGCAAAAAAAGGAACCAATTAGCAACGCTGGCATAGCGCTCTTCTACCTGAACAAGGGGAGTTCACACAGCAGCATTCCAGTTAGCGATGCGTTTTCATCAGTTGATCCTGAGCTTCCTAAACAGTCCAGGAGAGCAACTCAATGGCTTCACACTGGAATCTCGTGTGGTCCACAATTGGAGCCTTTCCATTCTAAAATCTCGCATGGGACGAGCTCCGGGGGCCCCCCTGGAGAGCTAATGAGCCCACACAGCCAGAGCTCCTAAAGCTCCCATAAAATACCTATTGCTATTCTGCACTTCCTGCTGGTCAAAGTCAGCCTTCAAGCACACTAGGTAGCAGGTGCGCTGAGAGTGGCAGGAAACTACTGGTCAGACTTGTCACGGTCTGAGTCGGCCTGACACAGCCTAGTACCGCCATCGCATGTGCAATGCCTGCAGAGCTGCAGAGATAACTAGACAGTATGTACAGTCACAGATAGAAGAGAACAAACATGCGGAGAGACAGCTACAATAGAAAGAAGGTTATGTCCTCAACTACAACATTTCATGATTCCAACTGATAAGGAACAACGCCAGACATTCACTTCATCGGGTACAACATGACATGGTGGACACCATTGACCATGCAACAATCGCTGTTTACAGTGAACCAAAACTAGTTTTTTTGTACCGAGTCAGGGCTGATAAACATTGTTTATTTCTGCTGTGCAGTTGGACATTGGACAATGGGGGGACTCTGGAGACTGACTCACTCTGGAGCCACACAGCTCTAGGTCGGACGGTAGAGGAAACGGAGCTTAAGCAACTTCGGTCCTAGTGTTGGCGGTCGTCGACTTCACTCTGGAGTCGTCAACTCATAATCACATCACGGTTGTTAGAGGTTGGCCTAAGGCTTGGTCCTCTCCACCCACTCCAAATACAGTCATTAACGTGAAGAAATGTCTCTTGGATTACGTCTTCATAGTTATCTAGACAATAAAACCAAGTCCAGTTGTCGCAGATTGAACTCACTCTCAAAGGAAAGGACACACTGGATGACTGAGGAACCTTCACTTAGATCATAGTATATTATATATTGGCAGTTGTTTATTCGTTAGCTGTTGCTTGGTTGTCTTGAAGGCCAACCTGACAACTGCTCGTTTTGCCAGCTAGCGCAAATGGGGGCGGGCGCTATGTTTGGGTCTCCTGCCCTGCTATGAACTTCCTATTATACACAAGAGTGTATGTCACGTCTCGGTATAGTGACCTGTCTCTTGTAGTGGAGAAGGTAGTCTGATGAAGGTCATAATTTCTATGTTATAGATCGGACAAAGATTGAGGAATACACGGCAGGCAGAACATAAGAAGGCTCAGTTGTCAACAATGGGTAACAGATACATTGTGGATCAGAGCGTATGATGTTCCATAGTATGATGGCACTGGAGGGATTACCGTGATGGGGCGAGTGGAAGATGGATTCAGATGATGGTGGGACGAGAGGGGAAGCAGGAGATGTCAGCCACCAAGGTCCATTGGGTCGGCACAGCAGATGCACATGGGGCGTAAAAAAAAGAAAGTGTGACGCGGCCGAAGAGCAGGAAGGGGCGAGCCTGGACAGATCTGAAATGCTGCCAGGAGTGGTACGGCGGAGGCGTAAGCAGGCGTGGGCACGTCACATCTATACTAGTGCAAATGAAACGGGGTAAGGAAAGGGGGGGAAAGCAACATGGCGGCGAGGGACAAGAGATCCAGATCTCGGCGGAGAAAAGAGAGGTGGGCGGGGTGGCGGGGGGGAATCGAAACAACGGAAGGCTAGAAAAAAAAGGGGGGGGAAGGCAGGCGAGAAGGACGGGCCTAGAAATACAACTGAGGGTGTCAGCTGAACAAGGGAGACAACACGAAATGGGGGTGTCGATCCATCATACCTTGATACGGTGACACACTCGCATGAATGGTCTATCCAGTGTGCTAGCAATCAGCAAAAAAGCTGCCTACAAACATATGGCGAGTGCCTGGTTAATTACGAGGGCGACACTGTGGCACTTCCAGCCAAGAAAGGTCAAAAAAAGATAGTATCAATTAAGTTAATTTAGTGTTCAAGTTGGGAAGAGAGAGGGGAAGAGTAGGGAGTAGGGGATAACCGGCGTCAGATGAACCCATTAGTTTAAAAGGTGTCCAACCGGAAAAGCAGGCTGGACAGTGTATTCGTATACAGAAAGATCAGAGAGAGCCTATCAGCTCCAAAGAACAAAGTGAGTTTCAATGCAGTTTCATCAATCATCATACAGACAAGAAAAGTAACAAGTGAACCAACAAATCGTACAGCAGCTAAGCGAGAGCTCTCTACTTAGTAAACTGTTTAGTAAATGGACCTGTAGCGTGGTGAGTTCCATACTACATTTTCTACTCTACCAACTACTCACCGGTCCAAAGTCTCTATTCCCTTTTCCAGGTCATCACATTAGACAAGCTGTTGAGTGTGGAATTTATCGGTTATCCTGAGCTTCTGCATTCCAGGGAGAGCAGTACTCTATGGCTCTCGTTCCACACTGGACATCTTTGGGTCCACTATGGAGCCATTCCGTCCACTTCTCGCATAGAGGCGCGCCTTCCCTGGAAGTCGGTACTGAAATGAGCCCCACAGCCGAGCGTTGTCCTCCGAACAGAACCATCACTCTGGCAGCACCTGTGGGGTGGTTCAAAGTCAGCCTTCACACACTGAGGATCCAGCGCTGTGGATCCAACTGGTCATGGTGACTTTACCTCCCAAGTCTGCCTGAACACTAGAGAGACTAGTCCCATTCCACACCCCTGGACAGAGTTGCGGGGGGGGGGGGGGGGGGGGGGGGGGGGGGGGGGGGGGAGGGGGGGGGAGGGGGAGGGGGGGGGGGGGAAGGGGGGGGGGGGGGGGCGGAGGGGGGTTGGGGGGGGGGGGGAGGGGGGGGGGGGGGGGGTGGGGGGGGGGGGGGTGGGGGGGGGGGGGGGGGGGGGGGGGGGGGGTGGGGGTAACAGAAAAACTACAGGAGAGAAGAAAGACAGAAAACAAAAGATCAGACACAAATAAAAAGATGTCCTCAAAAAACAACCAACAGTGATCAACATGGATCAGAACCATTCCCAGATCATCAGTTGTGTTCTGGAGTTATCCTCTCCTGAGAGTAACACATGGGTCCCGTGTGGGTCTTGAGGTGCCCGTCTGGGCTCTGTGGGGTCCGTGTGGGCCCTTGAGGTCCCGTGGGGCCCTGAGGTCCATCAGCAGTATTAGTTGGGTTGGCTTTTGAGTTTGGAACAGTAGGTGCCAGTTGTTCTCAACACTGTGGTGTCCAGGGTCACAGAGACCTGTTGCGCCTTATAGACATAAGAGATAGCTTGTTGTGGACGTCCAATCTGCGTAAACAGACATCTGTGTCTCCAGACGAGAACATGCTGACAATAACACCCCAGGGTAAGACATTCCTGTGACTCATTCTGGGCGGTAGTATTTGTGCTGGTTATTTGGGTTTTAAAGTCGATCCACCAGGATGAGTTGGGCAGAATGTGAGACCGACTCAGGCACTGTCTGTCTGAATGAACGTTTGAGAGTGTCCTCTAATTCTCCTTGGCCAAGCGTCAATAAATAACAGCATCGACATCAGAGGCTCCTGAAACACTTTCTGAACTCTGACCTTTGACCTTTGACCTTTGACTTCAGCAACTTCTCCACAACATCACTTCATGGTTAACAACAGAAACACGTGGACACCATTGACCATCACATCCTGTTACAGACACTGGAAACTCTAATTCAGGCTTAAAGGACCGCACTGAGCTGGTTTTAAGTACCTGTTCAATCAGATCCATCTCAGTTTTTGGTCATGGTTAAGGATGAACCTCCCATGAACAGACTCTTCTCTTCTTCTCTCATGTCTTTCCATCTGAAACAGTCAGCCCTTATGCCAATGTTACTAACTAGCTCTCCCTGAGGCTGAACAAATTCACAGTACGTTGAACGTGCCTCCACAGGTTCCTGAAGAGCCGTTTGGGAAGCTCAGGTGGTCGTGCTGGTCACCACCACTGTGGGCAAGTTCCGCTGCTTTCCCTCCGCTAAATCTAGCACAATCAGGCAAAGACGGTGGATCATCAGACCTGAGGCGCTGAAATGAAGCCTGGCTGCTGAAACAAGGACCTGTAACCACACCCAACTGTCCAGTCAAAGCGTCCTGCTCTAATCCCTGCATAACTTTAAGCCTTAATATAACGTGAACAGGTGGTTGTATATAAATCACCCTCAAGTCAGTTTTACATGAACGGGGAAATTAGTCTAAAGAGACCAAGATGTTTTTTTGTACCAGGCGTAAACATGTTTATTTTCTGCTGTGAAGTTGGACAGTTTGGACTGGGGACTTATGGAGACTGAATCACTCTGGAGCCACTCAGGTGGGACGTTGTAGGAACTGCAGCGTTTGAAGCACTTCCTGTGTTGGCGTCTCTTCACAGTCACAAGAGGTTGGTGCTTGGTCTCCCCTCAATCATTCTTAACTCGGAAAAAGTCCTTTGGATGAGAACGTCTCTACATGATCTACAACCAAGTCCAGTTGTCCAGATTGAACTCTTCTCAAAAAAGACGACCTGGATGACTGAGACAACTTCACAACTATATTATTTTGTAAGTTGTTTTGTTGCTGTCTGCTGATCCCAACGGTCTCTGCTCATGGGGGAATTGTTGGGTCCTGTAGAATAAGTTTAAAGAGTACAGGCTAAGAACCTCTTCTGTATGGAAAGAGTCGGAGATAACCTTTGTTTATGATCGAATTTAATATAATAGACTGAATAGTCAGTGGTTCTTCTGGGTTACGTAACTTCAGTATATGATGTCATAGATTGTCACTGAGTTGGTTAAACCTGAGGACAGTGAGATTCAGGATGGAGAAGAGGAAGAGGATGTACAGAGTCCCGTCAGAGCAAGACAGACCCAAAAAAAAGAAAGGTTTGTGCCGACCGACACGTATCGCGATATACTCTGTCTCTCTGACTTCTAGAGTAAACAGCAGAGCCAGCATGTCCGATCGTCGCCAGGTCATGCACTCCATCCCTCAGGGTCCGCATAGTTCGAAGCACATTTCCTTGGTGTCGTCATGGGGTTCCACATCACTGGTCTCCATTCTCCCAAAGTTTCAGCTCCAGTGTTCCTGCACAGCGACTGTGTCCCCCACCAACCTGACAGGTTCTGAACAGAAACAAGAGAGTCATCAGTCAGAACAATTGAGTTTTTCATCAGAAACAAATGAACCAATCAAAGCTGTGCACTCCTCTTCTACCTGATCAGGTGAGTCCAACAGCTTTTTCCAGGTGACAGGTGTTTTCTAGTTGATCCTGATCGTTCTACAGTACCAGGGAAGCAGAACTTCGTGCCCTCCACACTGGGAACTCTTTGGTCCACATTGGAGCCCTCACTCTCCATAGAGCGCCCCCTGGAGGACATGGAGAGGGCCCCACAGCGAGCCCCTACATACCACCTTCTGCATCCTGCGGTCAAAGTCCAGCTTCAACAACACTGAGACCAGCGCTGTTCAGACTGGTCAGACTTGACCTCCAGCCTCGCCTGAACACAGACTGAGTCCCATCCAGCCCCCCGCCTGACAAGTCCTGCAGAGATAACAGAAGATACAAAGAGAGAAGAGAAAAGACAGCCAGACACCTAAATAAAAAGATGTCCTCAACAACAATTCAGTGATTCCCACTGTCTAGAACAATACCAACATCACTTCATGGTTAACAACAGAACACGTCTTAAAAACAGCACAGACTACAGCAACGTTACCATCACATTTATTTTTAATTCACAGGTGGTCTCCATTATGTCACTGATCGACTTACCTGAACAGGTGACATTCAGGATGGAGGAAGAGGAATCTGATGATGTGACACAGTCCCTCAGAGCAGATCCAGACCGAACACAGTCAGTCCTGATCATCCACACAGATCTAGAAGAGGACTCCTCTCTCTTTCTCAGAGAAACAGCAGAGCCACAGTCCAGATCTCTGCAGACAGCAGCTGCATCCTTCAGGGTCCAGTCAGAGTCAGAGTAATCCACTGGTCTCCATTCTCCCTGATGTTTCAGCTCCAGTGTTCCTGCACAGCGACTGTGTCCTCCCACCAACCTGACAGGTTCTGAACAGAAACAAGAGAGTCATCAGTCAAAGAAGTCACTTTAATTAAAGGCTCATTCTGGTGTTTCTACATCTAACTCTAACCCTGTTAAACGTGCTGCAACACAACCTTTGGGGGACACTGTGCACCGTCAAAAGTCTGTCCACTAAAAGAACTTGTTTTAGCCAGTGACAGGCTCAGAAGACGACGGTGGAAATGTGAGTCAGTAAATCATCTCACCCTTTAAGAAAAAGGTCTATCTCTATAATAATCACAATGACAAAGACAAACTCTTTTAGTGGACATTCAATGGGCACAATTACCCTCAATGATACATTGACAGCCTTTCAGGACTTCCTGCTGAGGTGATCTACTGGACCAATTCCAATTCTCTTTGTGCATGATAGTCATTCAGACCCTGAAATATGTAACAATGCTCAGGTGTAAAAACACTGGAATCAGCCTTTAGAAAAGGGTCAAAGGTGAAACTGAAACTTGATTTCTGCTTCTGTGGTTCTTAACTTCTCTTTTCTTTCTACATTTACCTTCTGAGTTGTCTGTTTCTCCAGTCTGCAGTCCTGAGGAGAAACCCAGAAGAGAAGCATCAGTATGAAGCAGCATGTTCTGGTCGAGGGTTACATGCATGTAGGGTTGTGGTGGTGAACTCAAAGCAGTGTATGGTTAAGAGGAATCCCTGATTCAGGTATGATCTGTTTGTTTTTTGCTCAACACAGGAAAGAACTAATCAGGACCCAACACTAAAGTTTTCCTTTATCGATTGAAATTTTTGCATACATACTTACTTACATACGTATTTGCACCTAAATATATAACTATAAATAAAAAGCCTCTTCAGTTTACTTCAGACTGCTAATATGTTTATTTTGGAAACGCTACAGAAACACTCTGTACCTGCTCAGTGTGATAAGGTTTCTGACGGTGACTGCTGTTAGTGACTGAACAGGAAACAAGCTGATAACGAGCTGCATCGTTTCCAGAAAATTTAGTGTGAAGTCGATCTGAGTGTGAATCAGTGACAGTAACGACTGCAGAGAGAAATAATCACTGAGTTATGATCTCTGTTTGCTTTTTGCTCAACACAGGAAACACAACTCATCAGGACTCAACGCTGAAGTTTTCTGTTATTGATTGAAAATTGATTGATTGGAAATTTTATTTCAATCATGTAAAGCCAAAAAAAAATGGGAAAGGAAATATACAAAGAAAAAACACACATGCACACATACATACATGCATGTATGTATGTGTGCATGTATGTACATACACACATGCACGTACATACATACATGCATGTATGTATGTGGTGCTGTTATGTACATACACACATGCACACATACATACATGCATGTATGTATGTGTGCATGTATGTACATACACACATGCACGTACATACATACATACATGCATGTATGTATGTGTGCATGTATGTAATCACAATGCAACATACATCATGCATGCATGTATGTATGTACATACATGCATGCATGTATGTACATACATACATGCATGCAGAGTCCTACCTGAACTCCAAAGCAGCAGCAGCAGCAGCAGAAGGTGATCCATGTCCAGGTAGAGCGTCTCTCTGTCTGTCTGCTCGTCTCTCCCTCTCTGCTCTGATCGTCACATGTGTATCGATGTATATATCACAGAGTTTATCTGTGCACAGGAAGAGGTGGAGCTGTACTCAAATAACAAGCCTCTCTCTCTCTCGCCTCCAACTAGTGCAGTTTAAAAAATGATGTGACCTTTTGTAGCTTGGACCGAGCCCCTTGGGGTCAGCTGAGAGAAGGTGTTGGATTCATAATCCATGTCCATGGGTCAGAAGACGTCACCAAACAATAAGAAACAAGCTGCAGTCGTCTATAACAAATAACAAATGAAATGTAAATCTCACACACTCATATTTTATTCCCAATAGAACATAAAAAACACATCACATGTTAAAACTGAGACATTTTAACATTTCATGGAGAATATTAGCTCATACTGAAGCTGATGGCAGCAACACATCTGAAAGAAGTTGGGACAGAGTGATCCACCATTGTGGAACATCTCCTCGTCTTCTAACCGACTGTACATGTCTGCGAAGGAGTTTCTTGTCTAATGCAGAATTCTAACTGCTCAACAGTCCTGGGCCTTCGTTGCTGAATTTTTTGTTTTATGATGCGCCAAATGTTTTCTATTGGTGAAAGGTCTGCACTGCAGGCAGGCCAGTCCAGCACGGACTCTTCTCCTGATGTTGAGAAGGAGAATGTGGCTTAGTCTGGAAAACAAACACGGACACGAAAACTTCTGGTCCAGATCTTTGACTGAAGATGCTAACAAACAAAAACACAGGAAGTTAACCTGTCCTTCCACTCACCTTTACACCTTTACCCCTAAGGGAATTGTGGGAAATGGAGTTCCTAATATAACACAAGCATTTTATCTATAAATTATGAATAACTTAATTCATCAACATTAAATTCATCAAATAATCACAACATCCTCCCCCCATGGACTTCAGTTCATAAAGAATATAAGAACTGAAGTGGTCTCCTTAATAAAGTTCCTGAAGGAATGTGAACTGCACGTGACTGTACAAGTCCATCCCGACCTGGAAACAGTTCCACAACTCTCTCTAGTTTCCAGGACTGCCTTGATGGGTTATCTTCTCCGATGAGCACAGCATCTCCTACTTTCAGCTCAGAGGGTTGTGGTGTCTCGCAGCGATGGACTGATTTCAAGTCCAACAAATATCCTCTTGCCAGCTGTTCCAGAAGCTGGTCATCAGTCTGTCTGTATCTGCATCTCTGGGTCATTTCCTCCTTGTTAGTTGAGTGAGTGAGTCTGTGACCCACCAAGAAATGATCTGGCGTCAGCGGCTGTGGTTCATTTACATCGTTGTGCACGTCGGTGGCCTTGAGTTTCTTATGGCTTCAGCTTCTGTCAGTAGAGGCCACATTTCCTCAAAGTTGAGCTTAGCTCTTCCAAGCACTTTTCCCAGAATGACTTTGACTGATCGCACAAGTCTCTCCCAGAACCCGGCCCACCATGCAGCTCCTCCCTCAATGAAACGCCAGGTGATGCCCTTTCCTGAGAAGAACTCTCGTAGCCGTGTGTCCTTGATGGTCTTCCAAAGTTCTCTTAAATGCTGATCAGCTCTCTTGAACGTTCTAGCATTGTCTGAACAGTTCACCTTGCACAGTCCTCTTCTTGAAATGAATCTTTTCAATGCTAACAAGAAGTTCTCTGTGGACTGATCAGAGACCAGCTCTAGGTGTATGGCTCTTGTTACTGCACAAGTGAATAATGCAATGTTTGATTTTTCCATGGAGCGTTCCCTTCACATAGCGGCCCTGTGAAATCCACACCAGTGAGCTCAAAGGTGGCCATTCTGTGATTCTGTCCTTTGGGAGTGGTGCGGTGGTCTGCTGTCCGGCCTTAGGCCTGACACTACACCTGAACTACCTGTCTTCCTCTCAGAATCCAGTATGTCTCTCTAATTTGAACTCATGTGTCTCGTACACCTGATACTGAGCTAACAGTAACAAACCCATGGGTGCTTCTCTCTGTGAGTAAAGTCAGAATGCTGGAGCTCATCTTCATCCTGAAATGGTTTCAGCTCTCGGATTCTGGAGTTTCTGGACATTTCCATTCCTTTCTGGACTGAAACTCTGACTCTGGGTTTCTTTGATCCAGTATCTCTGCTTCATGCAGATCTTCTGCTGTCAGTTCACCACATGTTGGTCATGAACCACTTTATCCAGTGCAGCACTATCACTGAGTCTGTCCACAGCCTGTTCCCTAATCTGGCTCCCATCAACTCCAGACGTGGCAGAGTCGTCCTCTTGAGTGGGGCCACTCTGGACTTGGATGTAACCAGGCTTGTATCACAGATTTGAGGACGCTGATTGGCTGAATCGTATGTCAAACGTTCACACCTTGAATCAGTGATTGGTTTACCTGCTTCATAGACCCGCCTCCTCGGGGGCGAGTTCTCCAGAGCTGCTGAGACATGCGCACAAAGGACAGCATGTTGCTGCGCAGGACTCCGATTAGAAGCATGGCTGCTGCTGGAATGCCGACTAATCTGAGAGTTGTCGTTTGCAGTGAGTCCTCTTGATGGGGAGGGAGAACTAGTGAGCCATGGGACTAATGTATGTGTTTCAGCATATGAATCCCATGGACGTTCAGGAGGCTTCGCCTCTGTCTTGGGCCAGACCTGGTTCATGGGTGATTGCTAACTGTCTGTGTGAGGGTTCAGCAACGCTTCAAAGATTTCCTGATGGCCCTGGTTTGATTCCTCTGTGAGAGGTAGACAAAACAATCAAGGTTTTAGGTTGGATAAGGCCAGCTCTGTTTGGTGAGGAGGTGTAGATGGCCTCGGTGTGCTGTGGGTTGGGTGACTCTATCATGTTGAGTGCTTCCGTCTCTTCCACCTTGGGATTCCATCCATTTATACTCTCGTCGAAGGAGCCTGACCTTCATTAGTGCGCTTCATCAACAGGATGAATGGCATCAGTCACTCAGTCAGCCTATGTTAGCTCAACTGTGTGGAGGTTGGCTCAATCTCTGGCTCCAAGGACAGAACAGACAGGCAGACAGGCAGACAGGACAGACAGGCAGACAAGACAGACAGACAGACAGACAGAACCGACAGACAGGCACGGGACAGGACAGACCGCTTGGTTGACAGACAGACAGAAAGCAGCAGACAGACAGGCAGACAGACCGACGAACAGACAGACCGACAGGACAGACAGCTTTGGTTGACAGGGACCGACAGACAGACCGACAGACTCGACTAGGCAGCCAGGACAGACAGACCGGACAGAACCTAGACCGACCAGACAGCTTTGGTTGACAGGACAGACAGCAGACAGGCAGAAGACAGACAGACAGACAGGCAGGCAGACAGACAGACAGACAGACCGACAGACAGGAAGCTTTGGTCTGGACAGACAGACAGGACAGACAGGCAGGACAGGACCTGACCAGACAGACCGTACAGACAGCTTTGGTTGGACAGACAGGAAACAGACAGGACAGCACAGGCAGGCAGGACAGACAGGGACAGACAGGACAGACAGGCAGACAGACCATACAGACAAACAGACAGTCTTTGGTTGACAGACAGACCAGACAGACAGGCAGCCCGACAGCCAGGGACAGCCAGACAGCAGCTTTGGGTTGACAGACAGACCGACCGGACAGGACGACAGACAGACAGATCAGACAGCCAGACAGACCTGCAGACAGACAGACAGACAGACAGGGACAGACAGGCAGACCGGAAGACAGACAGGCATGGACATGCAGACAGACAGGTACAGGCTTGGTGACAGGCCACCAGCAGTGACTGAGAGTGAGCGAAGGCGTCGCCTGTAAAGTTGTTAATCAGAAACTCAAAAGCTCTCTCCTGCTGGTCCCAGAGGTTACGTTCAACACAAACAGACCAACTCCCAGAAGCCACCTTTTCCCTGCAGCGCCTCCTCCTGGTTAGGCCCCGCATCCCTCTCCTGTATGAGGAGTGATAACCCGCGACTGCGGTTTAGTCATGGGTTATATGTCGATCGGTCCCTGTGTATGAGCACCTTCTACTGATACTGTTGCGCCCGCCCGCGACGTGTTGTTCGCGACCTCCGGTTCCTCTGCGTTGTCCCGTTGCGGGCCGACTGACCGGCAGCTAATCACCGGACGCTATGTGTGGCGCCTCCATGCCGGCTAGACTTATCCCTTATACTAGAGCATTTGCTAGCTTTCTCGTGGCGATCGCTTCAGGGCTCGAATGCCGCGGAATCCGGACATCCGAGCTCCATCGGTCACCTAAGATAGTTGTATTGCGTGTCTGCTACAAATCGTTCGTACGCGGCATGTCTGGGGTATGCAACGATGGTACTCCTGGGCATGGGCTGCAGTGTACCACGAGGATCGCCGGTGTAGCAGTTCGCGTTCTTCCGCCCATCTATCATCTCCTTGACGATAGTCCAAATAGGAGCCCCACCAGTTCCGAGGAAGCCGGAACCGTCTCAGCCGCTCTTTCCTTCTGCCAACGCGCGGAAGGGCCTACCCGAGACTATATCGCCCCGCCGCCTGCTTGTACGTGTTGAGCGCGATATAGCTCCTAGGTGGAGTCGGAGCAGAATGCATGAGACTGCCGAGCTCACAAGTACTATCGTGGTTATCCGCTGTACACACACCAACGACACGAACGCTCTACAGTACTGGCGCTCCACTAGAGGAGGCCAGGCGCTAAGAGTACCGCATGGCTTAGCTCCCAATCGGAACACAGAGTTCCTCGTCGAGGCAAGAGTGTAGGAGCACCAGGAAGGCGAACTACACGCCTTCTGGCTCATTTCACTCAGTTGAGGACCTTCCGTAAACACAAAGATACTATTGGACCGGAGCCTTTGTTACTTTTGGGGTCTTTCTAAATTTTGAGTTACCTGAAATGTTGAAATGAAACTGATTTGATTCAATAAGGATTTAAAAGGAATAGATTGGTGGATTTTGGCTGTGAAATCAGATGAATCAATCCCCAAACCCCTCCCCATGTGGAACAGAAACACCACAAACTGTGTCTGAGAGTGATGTATATGTCCATGTTTGCCATGCTGAAAAGAGGATGTGCTGGTCTGACCCCCCTCCTCCTTTTCAGGGTGGAGCCTGCCCTGGAGTCCGCTGGTGATGAGACCAAGGTCCCTGGGAAGTGTAAGTGTGTTTTTTTAATTTGATCATGAAAAACAAACCCATCTTTCAAACTGTGAAACTCATCCTTCAATCTTTGAGTATCATCATCAATGATATGAAATGATGATTAGATTAATACCTGTTCTTGTTTCCTCTCCATCAGATTCCTGTTGAAAATCAACAGTTCGACAACAAACACAGTAACACCAAGACATCAAACTGTCCTGTACAACAACAGAAGATGTGACACATTGATGTGGAGGATCAGCTTCATATCCTGATTCCCCATCAAGACAGATTTGACCTTGCCTCAAGCTAGCTGTTAGCCAACTGGGCTGGACTGGTCGATGTACTGGTGATGGTTCGAGTGAGGGAAAGAGTTCATATATCAGGAGGTTACAGAAGAATCGAGAAGGGGACAGGATACAATGGACAGTGTGTTTTTTGAAGAATGATTCCATTCCTCTGGAGACTGTACTGCTCTATGATGATGGTCGTTACTCTGTCTGTCCACATCACAAGAAAAACCATCCACCTCCCTCCTCCTCTCCTCCCGTCCCTCCTCCTCCCTCCTCCTCCGTCCTCCTCCTCCTCCCTCCTCGGGTCTCTGACAGAGTAATCAGTTGGTTGTGGACTGTCCTGGCTGGCTCTCCTGTCCTTCTACAGCTGTCTCCTTCGCCGACACACTGATCCACCTCACACACTTCAACACCACATTCCACTGCAACCGCTTTTTAATCCGGGTTTTGGGTTTCGGGTTCTTGGCCTTGGTTGTCAGTGTTCCTCTGTGTGGTCTGTAGGACGGGAGTCTCCCTCCTGTGAGACAAAAACATGTTTCTGCCTTGAACAGATCAGTTTGAGTGTTGTCCAGAATCAACCAGCGATGTTTATTTCGTCCTCCACACCTGTGTCCCTGGTTAGATTTCTGGTGGGGCCCTTTGGGCTGCTGTCCATACCCTCTCTCTACCCCCCATGTTTTCCTGTCTGCGGTTCTCCTACGTTGTCCGTAAAGACATAAATGTCCACAAACACAAGACAGAAAGCTGAATATAAATGTGTCCATGCAGCACAAGAGTGTGACGGCTTAGAAAATGTTCAAGAAGTGTGTGTGTTGTGTTGTGGGTGTGTGGAGTGTGTGGTGAGAGAGTGTGTGGCGTGTGTTCGGTGTGTGGTGAGTGTTGTGTGTGTGAGAGAGTGTGTTTTGTGTGATTGTGTGTGGGTGTGTGGTGTGGTTGTGTAGTGTGTGTGTGAGATGGGTGTGTTGTGGTGTTTGTGTGGTTGTTGTCCTTGGTGAGTTGCCGTGTGTGGCGTGTGTGCGTGTGCACATGTGTGTGAGAGAGGGATGTGTGTGAGAAGTTGTTAGTGTGTGTGTGTTGGAGGTGGTGTGGAGGGTGTGTGTGGTGTTGGGGTGTTGTTTGGTTGATGTGGGTTGGGTGTTGTGAGTAGAGTGTGTTTTGTGGGTGGTGGTGTAGAGGTGTGTGTGGGGGTTGTGTTGTGGAGGAGTTGTGTTGTGTTTGGTGATGTGATGAAGGGGTTGGTGACGTGGTGGGCTGGATGTGCTGAGAGCTGTGTGTGGGTTGTGTGTGTGTGTGAAGAAGTGTGTGGTGTGTGTGTGTGTGTGTTTGATGTTAGATGTTGTGGGGTGTGTGGAGAGCTGTGTTTGTGTGTGTGGGTGTGGAGAGAAGTGGGTGTGGGTTGTGTGTGCGAGAGTTGTGTGTGTTGTGTGCGTGTGTGTCGGGTGTTGTGCTGTTTTGAAGGTTGGTGTGTGTTGTGTTGTGTGAGATGTGTGGCGTGTGTGTGTGGGCTGTGAGTTGTGTTGTGAGTCGTGTGTCTTGTGTGTGTGTGAGCTTGTGTGTTGTGTCGTGTGTGTAGTGTGTGGTTGTCTGGGAGTGTGAGTGTGACGTGTGTTGTGTGCGTGTGGTAGTGTGTTTGTGGCGTTGTGAGTTGGTGCACGTTGCCGTGTTGGTGTTGGGGTTGGCGTGGGTGGGGTGGTTTGTTCTTGCTGGTGTGTTTTTGAGTTCTTGGTTGTGCGGGTGTGGTCTGTGTGGTGTGGGGGAGGGTGTGTGTGGATGTCTGTGGTGTGTGGGTGTTCTGCGTGTGTGTGGTGTGTGTGCTGTGTGTGTGGTGGTTGTTGGGGTGTGTGTGTGTGTGTGTGTGTGTGTGTGTGTGAAGCCCGAGCTTGTCCCACAGCAGGAAACACAACCCATTCTAAAGTGTCCATGAGCTGTGCAGCTATTTGCGTTAGAACTCACTAACGTCACTGGAGCGAAGAAAACCGTAGTCTCACTATTCAGGAACAAGCAGCGCAGCACTGTCCTGACGGCATCATCACTTCCTTTTTAAAGAGCTTTGTATCTCTTGGAGATGTTTGGCTTTGTCTTGTCCTTCCAGGACAGAACGGCCAGTTTGTCAACTTGCAGATGACGCCGGCGATGATATTTGTAACGGAGTGATGCTGTCCTAGTTCTTTTTTTTCAAATGTCATTTTTCTGAACTTTGTGTGCTGTTTGTTTTAGGATTCTTTCTTTCTGCGATCAGCTGTTTTCAAGAAAAGGAGGATAAAACAAGTGTTGCTCTGTTTTTGTACCTTTTCTTTCTTTCTTTGTGACGGCAGTGTTATCTTTGGACCAGTCTATGTTAAAGGTAGACAGTCTTCCACTGTTCCACTGAAATGAAACCAGCATTCATCAGCACCAGTCCACTTGGGTCTGACCCGTGTGTGTGACCAGTCCTATGATGACAAACCCTGAAGTTGAATGCTCTGATTCTTGCTACTGATAGTTTGATTTCTGTTGTTTTCAACACAGTGTCATGTAATCAATCCTCTCAGCACTGGAGTGTTTTTTTGTTGTCCTCTCATTGTAATGTTAATTGGACTAATTAAAACCAGTCTCTGATTGAATTCTGCTTTTGTTCTTGTTTCTATTGTTATTCTAAATAGTTGTACTTTCAAAATAAACTTCTTTGATTTCATTTATTGTTATTTTAGAGACAAAAAAGTGTATTTCAAAATAAAACAATCAGTCCAGAAGTTTAATAAATATCAAACATTGTTTTTTACAAATCAAAACTCAGACTTCAGTTTGTTGGACCACAGCGCCCCCACGTGGAACCCAACGTGGTACTACAGCAGCCATGCAGCGGACACCATGGCTCACCTGTCCTGTACAGCCCTCTGACAGGTGAGCTGGTTTGTCCATGGTACCTGTCAGTGGCGGATCACAGCCATCGAGGAGAGGATGGACAACTGTTTGCAGTGTTTGATAAAGTTTCACAGCTGTTCCATGAGTCACGTGAGAAGAACAAAGATATAATATAATTATAAGTGTGAATATAAAATATAAAGCCCACAGTCATCTAAAGACCTGAAGAACAAGAACAAGCAGAACACCTGGTTCACCTGAGACCATGACGACAGGTAGCGGGACTGTCTGTTCACAGTGACACCAGTGGCGGCACAAAAATACAATGAACACAGAAGAGAACAATATGAAATCATTCATGTTTTCAGCGTGTTTTTTGTGTTTTAAATAATGTGTTGTACATCCATGAATATGTGTCAAATATGAATCTAACATCCCCTGCAT
>NC_040018.1:31842342-31857650 GCF_000972845.2 Larimichthys crocea | reverse complement strand
ACATGCTGAACAGAACCTCTGAACCGGCAGCATCCAGTTTAACAGTGAACATGGCGACAGAACCTCTGAACCAGCAGTGTCCAGTCAACAGTAACAGTAACAGTAACAGTGAACACAGCAGCCTACCGAGGTGGTTTTCTTGCCGGGTTTGGCTCCTGACATCCCGGGCTGAGTCAGTTATACCAGAAAACAATAATGTGGTACTAGGTAGTGTCTTTGGCAACTTATATGAGCAAACTCTTTGGTGAGAGCTGGGTCAGTCCCTCTGTTCACTGATGGTGATGATGTGATGGTGAACTCTGCATGGTGGGTCAGGGTCTCCCTCACAACACAACCTGACAGATTCCAGAACATTGGAAACCCGGAGACATTTTTAGATTTACACAGGAAACTGATGACAACCTAAACTATCTACAACAGAAAGTTCAGGACTTTATTTAAGGTGTTTTGATTTGAAATGATGAGTTACATTTCTGGTATATATCATCGATTTCCATCAAGTTTTTCTTGATGTTAACTGACTGAAGAACAGGATAAATAAATGACAAGCAGCAGTTTGAAATTGTTTTTCCACCTTTTCATCATCCTCATTTTATTTTTTTGAGATATTTTCCATATCTCGTTAAGTTTGCCTCCATGATTCAGCTTGAACTCCACGCTTTAGTCGTGAGCTGGCCTCGGGAGAAACCTGCCAATCCGTGCTAAATATCCAAACACTGGCCTTTTCCAACTCGGCAGAGAAAGAAACGTCTCCACAATGGATGCGGTACCATGGTAATGGTTGACTCCTGCCTGACCCCTCAGCCTCGCTTTTAATCTGAGCCCAGAAGGCTTTGACTTTTCTCTGACATTTACCATCGCACCGTTATCACTCATAAAACTGAAAAGAGCCTAGTTTCTGGTTCTCAGCAATCAATAGCCAGTTAGTTCATCCTGCAGCAGAGGCCCAGTAAAAAAAGGAGGCATCTGTGTAATCGCATTAATCATTTCTGCAGGTTATAAATGTGAAAATAAGAGCAGGAGGGGGTAGCTCTGCTCTCTGGATGTGGGGGTTGGTACATTTACAGTGTTTTAGTTACATACGAGCAGTTTGTGATGAACTCATCACTGCGAGTTTCTGCAGTGACTCAGGCTGAAGACGGGACATAGAGATGAACTGTTGTGCATCAACACATCACTCTGGCATCATCATCAAAAATTCTCTTCATGTAACGATTAAACAAATATACAAAGTGTTGGAGAGAGCGAGCAGCTTCCTCCGTCAACGTCCTCTTCACTCTCTTCTCCTCTGCCATTACTGCATGTCCATAGATGCTGCTGACCGCTGGGCCTGAGACTGAGACTGTCTGAGAGCATCAGAGGACATTTCCATCTACATTTAGTTTTTATGAGGTCAGTAACTGAGTTGATTTACCGTGTGGAAAGATAACACTTCACAGCAGACCCGAGGTCCAGGTGGTAATCAGACAAATGAAGGCCGGGGCAGTCTGCAGACTCTCCAGCGCCGAGCTGATAGAACGCTCAAGGAAACTAATTCTCCTGAAAATGCAGGCAAAGTGCTCCTGTCCTTTCTTTTTAAAAATCTTTATATAAACTGAACAACAAGCAGCCAAAGCTCGTCATTATCCTCTTGTCACATCCCATGAACTGTGGAGTACTGGAGCAGAGATTTACCCTGAAAATCTTGGATTTATTACCACTGACACTTGTCCTCTTGTCTTCTCTGGTGAAACAAGAAGGACTAAACAATGGACCATGAAAAGTCTTAAGGAGTCTGCAGTCTGGATAAAATCAATGTTAATCTTCCAACGTAAAAGATTCAGGCAAAGCAAAGGTAGAACGTTTAAGAAATGCTGCCTGATGCTCCTGAAATTAGCAAGATAATCTCGATCCAGCACTGTGTTTTTGTCACATTCGACACATTCCTACAGGCGGTGAAGTGAATCAGACACAGCAGAAAGTTTAAGAAAGAAAGAGTGTTTTCTTCTCATATCTTAATGCATGTGTGTGCAGCTCTCACCCTCAGTTAGTTAACGAGCTGATTGAAAACGCCGCCTGCAGTTTGTCTGAACGTCTGTCCTGACGCCCACACCTGGAAATATACTTGAGGAATCAAGTACCTACTTGTGGGACGTGTTTCCGGTCATTACCGCAGAGCTCAAGTGTCCATTTAGACTGACGTTCATCAGAGCTCAGTGGGATGTGTGTTATTGGATTCATTTAATCTTCACATAAATGAAGTTATTAAAGCTAAAGTTCAGGAACAAGAAGACTCCTGGATCTTGAGTTCTGGATCTTAAGCCAGTTCTGTTTAAGATCCATGGAACAAAGGAGTGGAACCAGGATCTACAGAGGGTGTGAAGACATGTTAAATGTCCAAAATGGTTCAAAATTAGGGGCTCAAGCCTGAACGGAGCCAGTTTAGTGCTGTGTCTTCACATCAAGAGGGTTCTGGCTTCTGGATTGGACCACAGTCATCTCACATAGTCTGCAGTGGTTCTATCAGGTGCTCCGCTTACTTCCCGCCATCAAAGACATGCGTGTTAAATGCCCAGAATAGTTAAAAATGAGAAGCTTGAACCTGAACTGGCATGTTAGAAAAGGCCAGCGCTTCACAGCAGTCTGGGTTTGAACCCCCAAAATCCTTTTCAGGTGAAGTTCGCATGAGTCTCCGTCAGGTGCTTTTGTTGCACCATCGAAGACATGCGTGTTAGGGTTAATACTTTCATCTAAATACTTCTGTCTTTTCTTTTCTGTTATAGGAACCACAGTAGTAAACCATTGAGACTCATGCCCTCTATGAGTTTCGACCCGACAGGTTCTTAACCATCTTCTGTCATAAAACTTCCTGAACCACAAAGAGTTCATCTGTACGTGCAAAAGGAAACACAGCAACCTGAGTATCTGAGTTTTAACATGGGGGCTTATGGAGTCTGACTCACTTCTGGAACCAGCCGCAGGTGGACGTTAGAGGAACTGCAGTTCTTTGCCGTTGACTGTAACACTGCCTGACAGGCAGGAACTCAGAGGATGCATAAATAAAGTCGGCTAAAGCTTCTGAGAACGTCACAGTAATCATCACATCACGTACAATGAGGCGCTTCATTTATCACACGGCTTTGTCATGCCATTTCTTGTGTGTGTGTGTGTGTGTGTGTGTGTGTGATGCTCACAGGGCAGCCTTGTTAGGCAACAACCTTCACGGGTCCTTGGTCCCCTCTCCGTGACGACGGGCCAGAAACGTCCCCATGACAACCTCTGAATCACCCGTCTCACGGTCAGTAAGTCACATTATCTACTCAGCTGAGAATACAGGCTCTTTATCCACATCATCAATACCCACAAGTCACTGGAGACAACATCTTTAAGCATCCACTCAGCCCGCTGCACCTTTATAACCAGTCGCCACCATCACTGTGGTACACGGCAGCGGCCTGACGCCTGCAGCTCGCCTTCATCGCCAGCCTGCAGTGAATCACATTAAGGCTCAGAGAACTGTGATGTACTGAGAGAATTAGAATAACAATGAGAGTCAGATTCATGTGGAATCAGGCGACAGACTCCGTCATGTCTGATGTTAATAGCTTGCAGATAATGTGTTTGTGCTCGGCTGCTGATTTCCCTCGAGGAACCTGAAATAATTCAGCTAATCCTGCAGCCTCCTCTGCCGCGCAGCGTCTTTCTGTACTTATGTATATATTTGAGTGAGCGCCTGTGGGTGAAGTAACACATACACTGTACAAAATCTGTGTGAGGAGAGTTGAAGCGTTGCTGCTGATGTGCTGACAGAGGTGTTTTTGTTCTGACACGACTGAGCGAGCTCAGAGACTTCCTCCATTTGTCTCCTTTTACATCTTCGTCGTGGGTCTTTATGTTCTGCATTTAATCATCAGCTTCTGGTTAAACATGAAGCATCATGTAAAAGACGGAGGTGAAAAAACTGATGAGGAACACGCGTCTGTCTTTTATTGTCTTTTTTCTTTTGGGATAAAAAATGTTTGGTGACTTTTTGTTGCCAATTTAAATCAACATCCTGTAACTTTCCTCTGATGATACACTGACCTGTGATCAGCTGAACGGTGTCTCTGTCATTCGTACGTCTGTTCTCACACTATGTAACTTTGGGCTCCGGGTCGGGAGAAGTACGTAACGCTTTACGGCACTAAGTCACACAGCAGCAACTATTTCACTGATTCTGGTGAAACTGGATCATATTTTATGGAGGAAATGTTTTCTGGTTTTCCCTCTGATGTCCTCCGGCTGCTCCGCCTCAACTCTCTGTGATTTACAGAGTTTATGATGGACAGTGAAGTAAACTGCTGACAGCTGTAGCTGCTGTTAGCTCATGTTAGCTCAGTCTGTTAGCTCATGTTAGCTCATGTTAGCTCAGTCTGTTAGCTGCTGTTAGCTCATGTTAGCTCAGTCTGTTAGCTCATGTTAGCTCATGTTAGCTCAGTTCGTCAGCTTGGCGGTGAGCTCACCGCCAAGCTGACGGACTGAGTGTTTGTACCAACAGGCGTTATGGACGACCAGGAAGAAGAAGAGGAGGTAACCAGGCTCAGCAGCCTCTATGGACATGATGGCAGAGGAGAAGAGAGTGAAGAGGACGCTGACGGAGGAAGCTAAGAAGAGAAAAGGAGAGAGTGAGCGAGCAAGAAGCCGCCGGACAAGAGTAAATGTGGGACTGACTTTTAGTGGTTGGTGAGAGCTTGGTGAAATAAAAGGCTGAAAGACAGACGCCGAGCTGGGCTGACTGCTGCTGGACTAGGCAGTGAGATCAGCTGCTGCTGGGGACCTGGATGATGATTGGCTGTTTGATCAGAAGTAATGTAATCAGAGTAAATACTCGAGTACAGCTGGACATAGTTACCACAGTGGGATTACACTCTGGAACTGGAGGCAATAAATCACATTAATAATTTATACGAGATGTTTTAAACAATGTTTTATTTTTGAGTCTAGAATCTGTAAAACACAGGTGGAGTTCTGGACGTGTTTTAAATCCTCTGTTCTTCATCGCTGTGAAAAGACTCATTTATTGACTCTGAGCTGTAATCCATCATACCCTGTTTGCTCATCTGCTGATATCCCTGAAATCAGAACGCTTCACTTGATTAATAGCGCGGCTTTCAAAGTTTAATACATCACGTAAAGTCCAGATCAGCAGCAACCGAGTGAGAAGTGGCAGTAAGATGTTTCTGCGGCTGCTACCGTTCAGAGTGAAAACACTGAAGTCATCTTCAAACCCAGTGTTCAGTTTGAAGAAGAGAAAATACGACTTAATTCTTTGTTTGGCTGATTATCATGCTGCCTTCTTTACTTTTATACTTACAAATCATCAACAGATCTTTCAGTGCCCGTAACTCTTTATGGGGTTAATTGCCTGTGAGCTGTATGAAGATCATGATGGACTCAAGTTTTACTCTTTTAAGAAAGAAACTACGAAAATAGGACACAAGAAGAAAAACAGCAGCCGGGCGCGAAGACAAGATGAGACGACAAATGTAACGTACAGAAACTTTCAACGAGACGATTGAGAGAGCTTTATTCAAGACGTGAGGCGACAGGATTTAACAGGATTAAAACTGATTACACTAAACATTCAGAAACATCTGAACAAAATGCAGCAAACAGAAAAAAAGTCTTGAGCCGTGATTTGAAAGAAACCGGAGAAGTCCAAGTGTGTGTTTTTCTGTCTGTGGACAAACAGCAGACCTGATCGAGACCATCGGGGAGGTCCGGACGCTTCAGAACGAAGCAGCACATCCGAAATAAAGAGCTCTAATGTACAGATCTGAGAACTGGACTGATGTGATCTCTCCTGGTCTTGGTGTCTGCGTATTAATTATAATATGTTGTTTTCTGTCATTTGAGCGTGTAGATGTTTGAACATCAGAGACCCGAGAGCAGAACCTTGGGGAACTCCAAATTTTGGATTTCTTGTCTAGATCTGAAGCATGCAATCTGATTACAAGTCAGTGTGGCATCAAGATGATTTAAAATCTGTTAGTTTATGATTGTAAAGTTAGACAGCGAGGCTTTAAGAAAGGACACTACAGACAAACACCTGACGGCTTGATTCATTCGTACACTTTGTGAGTTGAATGACGGATGGAGGATAGATCAGGCGTCTCTGACAGATCAGAACAGAAGTGAGAAGTTTCAGTTCAAAACAAACTCTGTACTTTATAATTAGTCAGTAATTAACATTTGCCTGTCAAAGATCTTCAATTTAATGAAGTCAAATTTAGTGTGAAAACAAATCTGAAGTGTTCTTGTGAGGACAGACTGTCACTGACGCTAACTGATTGACGTCAAACTAATCGACATCAAATGTGATAAATGTGCAGATGAAGCTCCATCCATCAAAACAGCAACATGAAGATCACGCCGTACGAGGGTCCTCATCTGTCCCCGCCTGCAGATTGTCTTGGTGTTGATTCAAGAAGCAGGTCCATTAACATCACATCCAGCTCCTGTATCTCTGATCTTAGTTTGTTCGAGCTGTCTCCATGAGGGAGAGACTGATGAGGCGAACCTTATCAGCCTCGTCACCCCGACTTTCTGTCGTCTTCGTTATCAGCGAGGTCGGTGTGGTGGAGGTGAGGTGAATGCGTTAACCAGAGCTTCATCTTTTAGCAGTGAGGCCTGATCCAGGAGCTGACACTGATGCTGTGGTGTTTTGTCTTTGTGGAGCAGCTGCTGGTGCTGAAGGTTTACTTTAATCTGGATCTGGTTTGGTGAAGTCCATCTGATCCTGTTATTACAGTTTGGACCAAAGTGATGAGCAGACAGACCGGCGGTATTAATAAACCTCCTGACTGCCGAGGAGAAGCTAACTTTACTCCTGTGTAGGTGGAGACAAAAATATGGATGCTGGCAGGTGTCAGTGTGAGATGGAGACAGAGTGACTCACACCCACATTTACTGCAGTGCATTATGGTCTATCTCCAGCTTCTGTGGGTGGAGAAACGATGTCGGGGATCAGATCAGTGAACTGCTGCACGAGCTGGAAACATCTGGATGTCTCATGACCTGTATGTGAAATACAGTGAAATACACACAGCAGGCTGGAGTCAGGGTTAAGTATCTGTGGACATACGTGACCGGAGGAACACGTGAACGTAAAGTGCCACCTCGAGAAGCTGTGAAGAGCTTTAATGTTCTGTAATATCATTTGATTGTTTTGTGTGTGTGTGTGAAGGTTAATAGGGCTGTGTGTGGGGGCAGGAGGAGAACGAGTTTTGGATGAGTCCCATTTGTAGAGCATCATTAGTCTTTGGCTTCTGGCTCCGGCCTCAGACAGGCTGATCTATAAATACAGCCAGTCCAGACTCTGACGCGCCGCCGCCGCACGAAGACGCTCTCAAAGAAAGTGAGACCGAGCAGAGCCGACACATGAACGAACAAACAGCACCGAGATTAAATCACAAAGAAACCAGGACTCAGATTGGTGAAAGGTGGACGCCTCATCGGGTATGTTTGATGGTGGAGCTGAAAGATGACAGACAACAAAATCAACGACGTCACGGAGACTACGTCCAGGTTTTAGACAGTCTGCGAGGACGTCACGGAGACTACGTCCAGGTTTTAGACAGTCTGCGGGGACGTCACGGAGACTACGTCCAGGTTTTAGACAGTCCGCGGGGACGTCACGGAGACTATGTCCAGGTTTTAGACAGTCTGCGGGGATGTCATGGAGACTATGTCCAGGTTTTAGACAGTCTGCGGGGACGTCACGGAGACTACGTCCAGGTTTTAGACAGTCCGCGGGGACGTCACGGAGACTATGTTCCAGGTTTAGACAGTCTGCGGGACGTCACGGGACTACGTCCAGGTTTTTAGCAGTCCGCGGGACGTCACAGAGACTACGTCCAGTTTTAGACAGTCTGGGCGGGACGTCACGGAGACTACGTCCAGGTTTTAGACAGTCCGCGGGGATGTCATGGAGACTATGTCCAGGTTTTAGACAGTCTGCGGGGACGTCACGGAGACTACGTCCAGGTTTTTAGACAGTCCCGCGGGGACGTCAGGAGACTACGTCAGGTTTAGACAGTCTGCAGGACGTCATGGAGACATACGTCCAGGTTTTAGACAGTCGGCGGGGACGTCACAGAGACTACGTCCAGGTTTTAGACAGTCTGCGTGGACGTCCGGAGACTACGTCCAGGTTTTTAGACAGTCTGCGGGGGACGTCACGGAGAACGTCCAGGTTTATACAGTCTGCGGAGACGTCACAGAGACTACGTCCAGGGTTTTATACAGTCTGTAGGACGTCACAGAGACTACGTCCAGGTTAAGACAGTCCTGGCGGGACGTCACAGAGACTACGTCCAGGTTTTAGACAGTCTGAGAGGACGTCACGGAGACTACGTCCAGGTTTTAGACAGTCTGCGGGGACGTCTTTTGGTTGAACGTTCAGCTGAAGCAGCTCCAGAACAAATGACACAGTAAAGAAGGATCAGGTCAGGATCAGGTCAGGATCAGGTCAGGATCAGGTCAGGATCAGGTCAGGATCATGCTGCTCTCTGATCAGCCCTGTGCTGAATATTGGCCTCCTAAAGACGGGGCGGGGACGCTTTGCTCGACTCCAGTCTGGATAACAAGACCTCCATCAGGCCTCGAGCAGCGTTGTTTACCTTCCACTTACGCTGCTGCTCAGATTGTCTGATCAATAGCTGTGCAGCATCACAGCAGGGTGCTGCTACACACACACACACACACACCACCACACACACACACACACACACACACACATGAAATGTGTAGTTCAGTTTATCTGATGTGGTTTTACACCATCGTGTTTTATTTTCCAGACCTGCAGGCAGCGTGCATGTGTACACTCCTCTGTTTCAGTGATTATGTCACCAAGGTGACCTTCTTCTATATTCAAACATATTATATACGATATATACAAATAAATAGTATATAAACAATTAAATATGTATATATACAAATATAAATATGTAATATACAATATTAACCCTGACAGACAAACATAGAAGTGTTACATTCAACATCAGCAGCAGCAAATATGAAACATCTTCATCGGCTCAGTACAATTAAATTATTTTTAAATCAGAGAGATCGGACTGTGTGTGTTTGTGTGTGTGTGTGTGTGTGTGTGTGTGTGTGTTGTTGGTACTAAAGGAGCAGAAATCGTTATAGGAGGTTTTCTGCAGACTGCTGACAGAGAGCTGTTATCATCAAAATCAGGCCATAACATCCAGAAAATATCACAAGATAAACCTGAGTGTGTATGCAGGCACAACACACCACACACACACACACACACACACACACACCACACACACACACATACATAAAAAATCCCATCCCACTTCCTGTGCATGTCAGCAGGTGAAAGTGAGGAGATGAGGGTCGCAGTGGGCTCATCAACCTGACAATTTTCTCCAGGTAAGCTTTTTTTTATCAAACCACACACACAACACACACAACACACACACACACACACACACACACACACACGCGCACACACACACACCACACACACACACACACAGGTAATTGTGAGATGAAATAGATAAGTGTTATCCTGTTCAGCTGCAACTAATAATTTAGTTTTCTGTTTCTGATGTTTTATTATAAAAAAATAAAATAAAGTTTATTAAACCGAGCAGTGTCCTCTGAGGAAACATGTTTACAGCCTGGTACAAAAAACAGGACATCTCAGAGACCACGTCCAGGTTTTAGACAGTCTGCGGGGACGTCACAGAGACTACGTCCAGGTTTAGACAGTCTGCGGGACGTCACGAGACTACGTCCAGGTTTTAGACAGTCTGCGGGGACGTCACGGAGACTATGTCCAGGTTTTAGACAGTCTGCTGGGACGTCACGGAGACTACTCAAGGTTTTTTAGACAGTCTGCTGGACGTCCCGGAGACTACGTCCAGGTTTTAGACAGTCTGCGGGACGTCACGGAGATAGTCCAGGTTTTAGACAGTCTGCGGGGACGTCACGGAGACTACGTCCAGGTTTTAGACAGTCTGGCTGGGACGTCACGGAGACTACGTCCGGTTTTAGACAGTCTGCGGGGACGTCACAGGAGACTACGTCCAGGTTTTAGACAGTCTGCGGGGACGGACGGAGACTACGTCCAGGTTTAGACAGTCTGCGGGGACGTGACGGAGACTAGTCCAGGTTTGAGACAGTCTGCGGGACGTCACGGAGACTACGTCCAGTTTAGACAGTCTACGGGGACGTCACGGAGACTACGTCCAGTTTTTTTTATTTTTAAGTTTTTTAGAAACAGTGGTATAATTTAATTTAATTTCTGAATCCACTAATCAATAATGAATCAATAAATAATGATGTCAGATTACTTTGATGTTGATTTAGGATGTCTCTCCCATTCTTAAACATTCGTTAAACTCTTCTTTCTTTTCCTGGGAATCAGTCCAGCTGAAAAACGAGCTGCTGGAGCTGAGTCGAGCCAAACGTGGCTGTCATCGCGCCGAGGTGAGCAGAGGTGACGAGCAGCTGTCAACATCTGGTGTCCTGTTTAAAACTTTATGAATCTGAGCTTCACGAACAGACGACAGTTCAAACTGAAGCTGTTGGACGAGGCTGACACAGACGTCACAACAAAGTGAGTTCATGAGGTTAAGTGACAGCGTGTCCGTGGACATACTGTGATTAAAGAAAGATTTAATTAAGCAGTGAAGAGATAAACAACTTTTTTTCTATAATTATATATATATATTTATTATATATATATATATAATCATCAACACGTCAAAGTCAACAACAGAAGCAGACTGTTCTTTAAATAACGCTGGATGACTTTATTAAATATGAAATATGTGAGACTTCAAACACATCAGCATGTCTATGAATGTATGTTAGTGTTTTTTTATTCTAAAAGCACTAAAGCAGAAATAAAATCAAACATATTTTCAGTCAAATTCTGGATTCACTCCTTTTACTTTTGCCAACACTGAAACCAACTGGATGTAAATACTGAAGTGATGACTGATGATAAAAACATCCTGAGGTTCTGACATGCTGTGTGATTTAAATCGATCTGAACCAATCAGGAATCAGAAGACGAAGTTGGAGAACTTCGGCGTGGAGCAGCCATTCGTTAAGTCCTGTGTGTACTTCAGGTTCACAAAAAAAGCCTGTTCCAAACTCGTTGTTGTTTTTATTAAAACCAGGTCACATGGTTCTGCAAAGGCGACTTAAACAACCTGTTTGTGTCTTCAGCAGCAAAAAAAGGTTCTGAAGGATAAAAACGTTCTTCAGAGAACTTTAAAGAGCGTGACCAACATGTTGATACATCTGTGATAAAAAAAGGCAGCAACCTCTGCGGCGTGAAGTGAAGCCGACACAGGAAGTGAAGACACAAACTGCAGTTCCTCTGACGTCCACCTGAGGCTGGCTCCAGAGGTGAGTCAGTCTCCATAAGTCCCCATGTCCAAATGTCTACGGCCTGTCATTGGGTCCACATAGACACAGTGGCCATTTTGACATGACATGGTAAACTGTTTCCAATGAGCCAATTAAGGTTCCATTCCATTTATTACAGCAGTGAACCAACGTGCACCACAGCAGCACCCTGAATGGAATGGAGCCTTAATTAGTATCACTGCAAAGTTTATTATGACATGATTTGTATGTATGTATGATTGCATGTATGATTTCATGACAAAATGAAGTTAAGATGTTAGCACTGAGCTGCTGTGCCTCACTGAGCTGCCTCACTGAACTGCTGTGCCTCACTGAGCCACCTCACCGAGCCGCCTCACCGAGCCGCCTCACCGAGCTGCCTCACTGAGCTGCCTCACTGAGCTGCTGTGCCTCACTGAGCTGCCTCACTGAACTGCTGTGCCTCACTGACCCTGCCTCACTGAGCCGCCTCACCGAGCTGCCTCACTGAGCTGCCTCACTGAGCTGCTGTGCCTCACTGAGCTGCCTCACTGAACTGCTGTGCCTCACTGACCTGCCTCACCGAGCTGCCTCACCGAGCCGCCTCACTGAGCTGCCTCACTGAGCTGCTGTGCCTCACTGACCTGCCTCACCGAGCTGCCTCACCGAGCTGCCTCACTGAGCTGCTGTGCCTCACTGAGCTGCCTCACTGAGCTGCCTCACCGAGCTGCCTCACTGAGCTGCCTCACGCTCCCTTCCACGTAAGTCAAGTGGTCGCGCTACCTACCAGACGCGTGCGGGCAAACGAAAACTAGGGGGACCCTCGGCCTTCATGACCAAAAGGAAGCAAAGGTGTGATGATAGAACACGCTCAAAGATATATATAAGGGAGGTGCGTAAATAAAAAAAAAGGAAGTAAAAAAATGGGGGGGGGTAAAGAGGGAGGGAAGAGAAAAGGGAAAGAGGGAAATAAAGAAAGGAAGAGGGGAGAGAGGAAGGAAATGAAAGGAGGGAAGGGGAGTCAGGAAAAGGAAGGGTAGTTGCCGTTTATCAAAAAAACAAAACCTCAAATAAAAACCGGAAGCAGCGAAAAAGTGTCAAAAAAAGAAGATTGAATTCAGTTAATTCATATAGGAAATCAATTGCACCGTCATCGCTGCAGAGCCCTCGCAGAACGGGGTGCGGCACCTGTTTGAAAGAATACTTATAAAGGTAATATGGGTTAAAAACACGGAGAGAGTCCAAGGGCCATCAGGTAGGTGTTTTGGCGATAAATAGTGAAGTCTAGTCGTGTGTACGTGTCGATAGTTGACGGAAGGTCGACCTGAGAGATGATGAGACGCCAAATTACAGTCAGAGAGGAAGTTAAGCAGACGAGGTTCACAGCGCCTGGAAAGTCGCGACAGCGGAGGAAACCATTCAGCGGAGAGAAGAACGCTGTTAAGGAAACAACGACAACGAGTGGTGAATCGCATCGGCTCAGTGAGGCGCTCTGAGCATACTCGCTGCGGCAGCTTCCTGCAGGCACAGGCGCAACGGGCCTCTTGCTGAATGAGCAGCGTGCCGCGGTGAGGCAGCTCCTGGAGGGGGGCAATACGTGGTCGGTGGAGGCCACAGCACTCAAGTTAAGCATCTGAAGAGCAGCTCGTGAGTACATAGCTCAGTCAGGCACCAGCAGCTCAGGTGAGGCAAGCGATGCTAATTGGCGCCAGCCCTCGGGTGAGGCATCGCAATTTAGGGCATCTCGTGAGTCGAGCTCCATGAGCGTCCGGCTCAGGTGGCAGGCGTCATGTGGTTGAATGCGTCGGGGTTGCTAGTCCGCTATCGTGAGGCCAGGCATCTCGGTAGGCGGGCTCATGAGGCCGGCAAGTCAGTCTGAAAGGTGAGGCACAGCAGCTGCAAGTCGAGAGAAAGGCATCTCATTTGAGGTTGCAGCTCAGTGACGCACAAGCAGACTCCAAATTGAGTGCCGCTCAGTGGGGCAGCCGATGAGCGCAGGGGCTCCGGGGAGTCATGCTCAGTGGAGGAGTAGCTCAGGTGGAGAGCACAGCAGGCTCGTGTTAGGCCAGCTCGGATTAGGTCACATGCAGCATAGTTGAAGGCAGCACTTCATCGAGGCAGCTCATGTGATACCGGTCGCCTCAGGTGGACGTCATGGCCAGCTGACGGGCGCGACGTCTGGTCGAGGGCGACAGCAGGTCTCGTGATGCACGAAGCTCAGTGAGGCAGCAAACGTAGCTGGCGTGGGCACAGGCAGGGCATCGGTTGGGATGCAAGCAACTATTAGTATAGGGCAGAAGACGCAGCTGCATGAGGCAGCTCTGGTGAAGGGCCAGCCAGCTTCGGTTGCGGGCAAGCCGTGGGTGAGGCGCAGGGCTCCAGGGGTGAAGGCAGAACTCTATTGAGTGGGCGCAGCTGCAGGGTGGGAGAGGTAACTGGTGGTCAGCTCAGAGCGCGCTCGGTGAGCTGCCACGAGCTGCAAAAGATAGGAGGCAGCTACAGGTAGGCCATCATGCGTCATTGAGTGCAGGCCTCGGGGGTGATGCGTCTCAGTGGAGGCACTCAGCTACGTTGAGGGGCGGCCGAAGTGAGGCAGCTCGGTGACGGCAGCCATGAGGCACACGGGCAGCTCAGTAGAATGCAGCTCATTTAGCTACCAAGCCCGCACTCAGGTAGTGAAATGGGGCACGGGCAGCGCGGTGACGGAAAAGGCTCGGTTGAGGCATCTCTGGTGTAGTGAACAGCATGTCTTGAGGCTCAGGTCGTGATAGGCACAGCGGCTCAGTTATGGCAGCTCAGTGAGGCCACAGCACGCTTGACGAGCATAGGTGGTTGCATATAGGTGAGAAAAATGGATGCTAAAGATGAGAAGTGGGAAAGTAGTTGAAGCGGCAGATTAAGTGAGAAATAGCAGCTGGCAATGAGGCGGCGAAGTGAGGTGCCAATGGAAGATCAGCGTGAGGAGGCGGTGAGGCATAGATGGGCAAAGAAACTCAGGGAGGCAGCCATAACAGTGAGGCACAGCGAGCTCAGTGAGTGGCAGGCAGTCGTGGATGTAGCGCGCTCAGTGAGCCGCAGCTCATGTGAGTGAGTCTGCAGATGAGCAACAGCCTCCAGTGAGGAGGCTCAGGGAGCGCTCGCGTGACGCACAGTACAGCCGTGAGGAAGCCTCATTGAGCACATCAAGAGCGTGAGGACAAGCACCGGTGAGAGCAGCTCCAGTGACACAAACATCTCAGTTAGCGCCAGCTCCGGTAGGCAGCCCACAAACGCAGTGAAGTCAGCCTTCGGTGAGGCACAAGCCGACCAGTCGCTCAGCAGTGAGGCAGCTCGGTGAGGCCACAGCAGCTCGTGAGGACTCGTTGAGTACGGGCTCGGTCACGGCAGTCTCAACAGTAACATACACGAATCATTCTCATAATACTTCTGCCATGTATATACTAATTAAATAGGCTTTCCATTACCAATTCAGGGTGCCTGCTGTGGGGCAGCCATTTGGTTCCACTGCTGTAATAACTGGAAATGGAACCATGAATGTTTGGGCCCATTCATATTGCAAACGATTTACCATGTCATCGGTCAAAGAAATGGCCACTTGTGTCATGTGGACCTGACAATGAAGGGCCGTCTACGACATTTGGAACATGGTACTTACTGGAGACTTGACTCACTTCTCGGAGCAGCCCTCAGGTGGACGTCCAGAGGAACTATCCTTGTCTATTTGTGTCGTCCCCTACTTCGTCTGTCGGTCTTGGCTCAACTTCACTTCAATCACGTTCTTGCGACCCTCATCCACAAACTCTTTCACACTCACTCAGCCACGGCTTCCACTTACTTCCTGCTGTCGCCTGTATCGCGGGCCGTTTTCCAACTCACTTCCTGTGTCTTCTCGTCGGCCACTTGATCATCCCTTCCGGGGC
>NC_040018.1:31790088-31842332 GCF_000972845.2 Larimichthys crocea | reverse complement strand
TGAGCTACGTGTTAAACATAAAACAACGAGAGCTGAACCAGCCGGGCTCAGTGAGGCAGCTCTGTGAGGGCAGCTCGGTGAGGCAGCTCGGTTGAGGAGCTCGGTGCGGACAGCAGCTCAGTGAGGCAGCTCGGTGAGGCAAGCTCGGTTGAGGCACAGCAGCTCATTGAGGCAGCTCAGTGAGGCAGCTCGGTAGGCAGCTCGTGAGGCATCAGCAAGTCCGTGAGGCACCAGCAAGCTCAGGAGGCAGCTCAGTGAGGCAGCTCAGTGAGGCAGCTCGGTGAGGAAGTCAGTGAGGGCAGCTCGGTGAGGGCAGCTCAGTGTAGGCGCTCGGTGATGCAGCTCAGTGAGGCCAAGCAGCTCGGTTGAGGGCAGCTCAGTGAGTCAGCTCAGTGAGGCACAGCAGCTCAGTGCGGCAGATCAGTGAGGCAGCTCATGAGGCACTCGTGAGCCGAGCTCATTGAGCGAGCTCAGTGAGGCACCGCTTCAGTGAGGCAAGCTCGAGTAGGAGGCTCGTGCGGCAGCATCGGGCAGCTACGGTTGAGGCAGGCTCGTGAGCAGGTAGTCGGCGAGCTCAGTGAGGCACAGCAGATCAGTGAGGCAGCTCATGAGGCAGCTCAGTGTAGGCAACAGCGGAGGAGCCTCAGTGACGGAAGACAGCTCATTGAGGCGCTCGGTGAGGCCGCTCAGTGAGGACACGCTCAGTGAGGCAGCTAGGTGAGCATGCGGCCGCAGCTCGGTAGGCCGCTGCCTTGAGAGCAGCTACGGTGAGGCCCACAGCAAGCTCGTGAGGCCCACAGCGCTCAGTGAGGCACAGTCAGCCTGAGTGCGGCACGGGCAGCCAGTGAGGCAGCGCCGGTGACAGCAGCTTCGTGAGGCTCATGAGGCAGCTCGGTGAGGCAGCTCAGTGAGGCAGCTCGGATGCAGGCCAGCAGTCAGTGAGGCAGTCAGGGGCAAGTCAGCTCATGGGCAGCTCGGTGAGCAGCAGCCTCCATGTAGAGGGCCGCCTCGTAAGGCAGTGTGAGGCAGCTCGGTAGCACGCGCCCTCAGGTGAGGCCAGCTCAGTGAGGCCCAAGCAGCTCAGTGAGGGCGTGCTCAGTTGATTGGCAGCTCGGTGGTGTAGGCAGCCCGGGCGGCACCGTAGCTCAGTTGTTAAAAAAAAAAAAAAAAAACATCAGTGTGATGATAAAGAGACAATCAGTGTCGGCCCGGAAAATGGATTCCATTTGTGTCGCGGACACATTTCATTGTAGCTCAGACAATGAGTGACACAGTTCATGGCACCGAATTCATCAATTAATCTGCATCCACCTCCATCCATTTACTCCACCTCCTCCTCCTCCTTTCCTCCACCTCCTCCTCCTCCTCCTCCTCCTCCTCCTCTCTCCTTCCATTGTGTCCGAGGCGGGTCTGCTTTCTCTCTCCGCTGAGTGGCACCTCTCCATTTTTAATCAAGGACTAGAAGAAGAAGAAAAGAGCTCCGGCTCTGTTATTGAATTTTTCTATCACTTTTCTGTCTCCGCCGTGAAGAATAGATCCTATTGTTGAGAAATATATTCTCATTTGGAGAAGCTAAATGGGAGTACGGAGAAGAATGTCTCTGTCATGTTACCACCACCCTCATCTCCTGTTTCATTGCCGTTTGCCCCGCGCTGGAATTGGCTTTAAATAGACGCTGAGGATAACACCAACGTCAGAGGCAGAACAATTCAATTTAAGAGCTCTGTCAGGTGGAAACATGATGAACTGCGTTTGTCCTCCAGATGAAAGCACAATGACTCTCTGTTGGTTTGAAGGGAAACACAAAGAATACGCGATCAAACTGTAAAAATAAAGACACGTAACATGTTTGTAACCACACCCACCTGTCAATCAAAGCGTCCACGCTCTTAATCCTGCATAACTTTAAGCCTTAATATAATGTGAACAGGTGAGTTGTATATAAATTCACCCTCAGTACAGTTGTCATGAACGGGGAAATTAGCTACAGAGACCAAAACTGTTTTTTGTACCAGGCTGTAAACATGTTTATTTCTGCTGTGAAGTTGGACATTTGGACATGGGGACTTATGGAGACTGACTCACTGCTGGAGCCAGCCTCAGGTGGAGGTTAGAGGAACTGCAGCTTTTAGCTTCACTTCACAGACACAGTTGATGATTGGTTCAAGCACCAACAGGGAATAACTTCACACTAATGATGTGAATAAGCCCAGGATGCCAGGAGCCAAACCCGGCAAGAAAACCACTTTAGCAGGCTACTGTGTTCACTGTTAGACTGGACACTGCCGGTTCAGAGGTTCTGTTGCTGTGTTCACTGTTAGACTGGACACTGCCGGTTCAGAGGTTCTGTCGCTGTGTTCACTGTTAGACTGGACACTGCCGGTTTCAGAGGTTCCTGTTGCTGTGTTTCACTGTTAGACTGGACACTGCTGTTCAGAGGGCTTGTCACCGCGTTCAATGTTAGACGGGGACAATGCCGGTCAAGAGGTTTCTGTTCCGCGGTGTTCACTGTTAGACTGGACACTGCTGGTTCAGAGGTTCGGTCGCCGTGTTACTGTTTAGACTGGACACTGCCGGTTCAGAGTTTCTGCCGCGGTTTCCTGTTGACTGGACACTGCCCGGTTCAGAGGTTTGTTCGCGTTTCACTGTTGACTGGCACTGCCCCGTTGTTTCAGAGGTTCTGTGCCGCTGTTGCACTGTTAGACTGCGGACACTGCGGGTCAGAGGTTCTGCCCTGTGTTCCACTGTTGACTGGACACTGCCGGTTCAGAGGTTCTGTCGCTGTGTTCACTGTTAGACTGACACTGCCGTTCAGAGGTCGTCGCTCGGATTTCACTGTTAGACTGGACACTGCTGGTTCAGAGGTTCTGTACGCTGTGTTCACTGTTAGACGGGACACTGCGGTTCAGAGGTTCTGTCCGTGTTCACTGTTAGACTGGACACTGCTGGTTCAGAGGTTCTGCTGCAGCCCGTTCTGTTTCCACAATGAAAGCTGATGATGGGCTGTGAATGTGACTTTTATCAAACCAACAGGCTCCATGTCACCACAGAAGAAGAAGATTCAGGCGTTATGAAAGACAATATTTGTTTGATTCATTCCTCGTTCTCTCTGTTTGACAGTAATAAATACAGAAGCAGTCTGCTCTCCATGCCATAAAACAGACATCACTGTGTAATTGATTCAAGCTGCTGGAGATGTTGGTGCTCGTCTTTGTTGAGAACAAACAGACGCCGACGCTGCAGCCAGAAAACACACATCACATCCCGCGCTCCTCAGATAACGGATTGTCGTGATTACGGGGGTTAAATGATTCAGTAATCTGCCAGGCATGGCTCGGATACAGGGCGACGCATAAATCCCCCAATCCTCCAATCCACTCACGAGATGGCCTCTCTGCCTCGTCTCCAGTTTGATGAATCAACCGAGGCCCGGAGCGAAAAACTGTTTTTATCTCATCAAAGAAACAAAATACACAAAGAGGAATAACAAGACCAAACTCTCTGTGATTTACAGACTTTCCTGATGGAACAGTGAAGTAAACTGTAGCTGGCTGTTAAGTTATGTTGGACGTAGTCTCCGTGACGTCCTACAGACTGTCTAAAACCTGGACGTAGTCTCCGTGACGTCCCCGCAGACTGTCTAAAACCTGGACGTAGTCTCCGTGACGTCCCCGCAGACTGTCTAAAACCTGGACGTAGTCTCTGTGACGTCCCCGCAGACTGTCTAAAACCTGGACCTAGTCTCCGTGACGTCCCCGCAGACCTTGTTACCTCCACCCTTGATGATCAGCTGTGGAGGGTCCAACACTTCATCACATCCACACAGCTCCACGTTCAGACTCCAGGAAACGCGTCACAGCCTGAGGTCTGATCGCTTCCTACAGAAATGTCTACAAATGAATTAACTGAAGGTTTTTGTGATTTCTGCAGCTGTAAACGTTTAGATTTCCAGGCCTGGAAACATCCTGGAAAAAAGAGTTTTAATAACATGATTGAACTGAACAAGAGATGAATGAAAAACAAGAAAACTGGTGACACAGAAGATGCAACCTGTAGGAAAAGCAGTCTACCAGAGGCAGCTGAAGAAGAGCTGAGCAGCATCTGCAAAGTGCACTGAACAATCCAGAAGAGTCTCTGAGCTCAGCATGAAGAAACATACCAGCTAACAAAGTGAGCTAACATTAGCTGACAGCAGCTACAGAGCAGCAGTGAATGCTGTTATAAGGAGGAAGACTGCAGCCTGAGCGTGGACTGGAAAACACACACTCCATCGCCTCTCCACACACTGAGCAAACATGACATGATGGTGCCAATATCTGAGGAAATAGACGTCACCGCCTCTTTCTGTTTCAGTCTCAGCCGTCACTACGCCCTCCGCCTTCTCCGCCTTCTCCGCCCGTCTCCTGCATGTCGTCTCAGATTAATGGCCCGTGGAGAGGTGCAGGGGAGGGATGTTTTCCACTGCGTTTCACAGAGTTAATCTCGGCGGCGGCGTGTTGTCAGCACATCCGATATGTGGAAATTTCCCTCGGGGCGGTGTTGTATCTCTCTCTCTCTCTCTCTCTCTCTCTTTCTTTTTTTCTTCCTCTGAACTCTGAGAAGAACAGAAATAATCTGAGCTGCCGGTGTCCAGGTGAGACAAATACAAGCTAACGAAGCTGTTTACCTGTGACTTCTTCTGGAGTTTCCTCTCCTGAGGTTAACGAGGTCCCGTGTGGGCCTTGAGGTCCCGTGTGGGCCTTGAGGTCCCGTGTGGGCCTTGAGGTCCTCAGCAGTATTAGTTGTTTGTCTTTGGTTGGGAACAGTAGGTGCCAGTCTATCTCAACACTGTGGTGTCCAGGGTCACAGAGACCTGTTGCTGCCTTCATAGACATAATAGATAGCTTGTTGTTGACGGTCCAATCTGCGTAAACAGACATCTGTGTCTCCAGACTAGAACATGCTGACAATAACACCTCCATGGGTAAAGACATTCTCTGTGACTCATTCTGGGCGTGTAGTATTTGTGCTGTTATCTTGGGGTTTAAAGTCGATCCACCAGGATGAGTTGGGCAGAATGTGAGACCGACTCAGGCACTTCTGATGAACTTTGAGAGTGTCTCTAATTCTAACTCTAATAAATGATCAGGTAAGAAACCACCTAAAGACTGGAGACTGTTCTCAGAGCTGTGTGTTCGTCATGGTTCACTTTATTCAGTGAATCTTCACGTTCTCACGTCCATGATCGTCAAACACTCTGAAGACACGGCTCTGCTGCTGTAACAGTTTTTTAACGTTGCAGAACGTTGCTGCAGGGTTTGCTGTGGGTCGGCCTTTAGACGTTTCAAACCTTTCAGCCAACTTTGACTTTGACGTGTTTTCACCTGGAAATCATCAGATCGATGCTTCCTGTGCTCAAAGGTCATCAGTCCTCCACACAGACAGACACCCAGGAAGTTCACCTGGACCTGGACCGAGTCTTGGTTCTGGTTCTGCCTGTCCAGAACAGTTTGAATGTTTCCATCCAAATGTGTCACAAACAAACTGAGCTAACATTTGCTCGTACATAAAGTTTTAGGTCTGTGTGTTATAAAAACAGTCACTGCTCAAACTACCAGAAAAGTTTGGCTTTACTCACACACACACACACACACACACACACACACACACACACACACACACACACACACACACACACACACAGGTGGCAGCTGCAGTGTGTAGGTGGGTGGATGTGTTATTGATGTGTAGGTGGGTGGATGTGGACGCTCCACGCTGCTCGCTAAGCTGTTCGCCCGCTGTCTGATGTGAGGCGCTGGCTGCTCAATTAGTCTAATGAGGAGAGTCAGCGTGATGTCACGACACGGAGCCGCCGGCCGCCACTCAGGCGGCGGCGGGCGGGGGCGGGGCCAGCTGCCACTTCATTACATCCTGTCAGATCATGCAGCATTTAATAAGAGCATCTGAAGTTTAATTATGTCGTCTGGACGTGTTCCAGATTGATCACCTGAACCTTCTCCTCATGTCTGATCCTCGGCTTCACCTTTCGCCGAGCGCCACAGAAAGAACCAAATGAAGTTCATCTCGTATGCGTTGGTGTATTAAAAGAAGCCGTTGTCAGTGATTTATTCTGGTTCTGCTGAAGGGAAAAACCTTTTTGTCTTGGCTCAAAGAAGCAGCAGGCATGAATATAAATGAGTTAATCAATTTCAAACGCCGCAGCTT
This sequence comes from Larimichthys crocea, assembly GCF_000972845.2. Lineage (NCBI taxonomy): Eukaryota > Metazoa > Chordata > Actinopteri > Sciaenidae > Larimichthys > Larimichthys crocea. Next base: position 31,836,128 of record NC_040018.1, on the reverse strand, counting down.
GAGCGCCGGGCGGCTCCCACGCTGTTGGCCTGGAAACGACGAGTCCAGATAAGACTCACGGAGGACGCTGACAGGCGTGCAGCTCCGTCACAATCGAGTTACCGCCGAGGCCTCGCAGACAGAGACGTGTTGGAGGACCTGTTCCAGAGAGGTTCACAGGCCCAGCAGTCAGCAGCCTCTGTGGACATGATGGCAGAGGAGAAGAGAGTGAAGAGGACGCTGACGGAGGAAGCTAAGAAGGGAAGGCTGATGCCATCGATGTCATCATGTCTCAGTCTGAATTCTGAGGGACAAGTGAATGTTCTAATTCTGTAATTCTAATGTTCTATGTTTTAATTATGATGATGATGAAATGTGTCTGTGATGTTTCATCATTTGAGTTGATGTTGACTCATAGAAATTAATTTAGACGCATGATGAAGAAGATGTAGTTCAGTTCTGTCTGCTTCTTCAAAATGCCTTTAAACACAAACTCATTGTGCTTTAGTTGCTTTAGTTGCTTTAGTTGCATTAGTTGCTATAGTTGCATTAGTTCCTTTAGTTGCTTTAGTTCCTTTAGTTGCTTTAGTTCCTTTAGTTGCATTAGTTGCTTTAGTTGCTTTAGTTGCATTAGTTGCCATGTTCAGTTCTAGTTGCATTAGTTGCTTTAGTGCATTAAGTTGCTTTAGTTGCATTAGTTGCTTTAGTTGCATTAGTTCCTTTAGTTGCTTTAGTTCCATTAGTTGCTTTAGTTGCATTAGTTGCTATAGTTGCATTAGTTGCATTAGTTGCATTAGTTGCATTAGTTGCTTTAGTTGCATTAGTTGCATTAGTTCCTTTAGTTGCTTTAGTTGCTTTAGTTGCTTTAGTTGCATTAGTTGCTTTAGTTGCATTAGTTGCATTAGTTGCATTAGTTGCTTTAGTTGCATTAGTGGACATTGTAATAAAAGTTGTCGGTGAACCTTTAGTAAACGTGCTCATTATGAACACTTTGCAGATATGCTAATTAGTGTCTCATATATGCAGATTAAACTTTTGTATTGGCTGCAGTGTCTCTCTGTAAATGTGGAGCACACAATAAAGTTTCAATGAAACCAAAGTACATTAAGCATTTTCAGAGAGGACGTGATGAAAACATGAAAATAACTAAATCATTATAATAGTCAGTAATTAACATTGTCTGTCAAAGATCTTCATTAATGAAGTCAATTTTAGTGTCTCCACTGAGGCGTCATCAGTGATGGACACAGCAACTGTCACCGTGGTTTGTAAAACTTATGGAAAGAAAACAGGAAGTCACGTTTTTAAAAATGTAACTCACAAACCTGAAAACACACAACTAATTCACACACACACACACACACACACACAACACACACACACACACACACACACCACACACACACATTTACTCTGTCCGGCGGCTTCTTGCTCGCTCCCTCTCTCCTTTTCTTTCTTGCTTCCTCCGTCAGCGTCCTCTTCACTCTCTTCTCCTCTGCCATCCATGTCCATAGAGCTGCTGAGCCTGGTTACCTCCTCTTCTTCTTCCTGGTCGTCCATAACGCCTGTTGGTACAAACACTCAGTTCGTCAGCTTGGCGGTGAGCTCAGAGCGACGGGTACCCGTCGCTCTGAGCTCACCGCCAAGCTGCCGAACCTGAGCTAACAGCAGCTACAGCTGTCAGCAGTTTACTTCACTGTCCATCATAAACTCTGTAAATCACAGAGAGTTGAGGCAGAGCAGCCGGAGGACATCAGAGGGAAAACCAGAAAACATTTCCTCCATAAAATATGATCCAGTTTCACCAGAATCAGTGAAATAGTTGCTGCTGTGTGACTTAGTGCCGTAAAGCGTTACGTACTTCTCCCGACCCGGAGCCCAAAGTTACATAGAGTGAGAACAGACGTACGAATGACAGAGACACCGTTCACCTGATCACAGGTCAGTGTGGGTCAACAGTTACATCGTGTTGGCTTCGTGTTGTCGTTTCATGCAAACTTTGTTTTGTGTTCAGTCTTCTGGTTGTCAGGCGTCCTGCTATGTCGAACATCTGTCTGTCTCTGAGCTCGTCCACGCAGCTCAGTCCTCCATAAATTATGTTGACATGGAGGAAGCAGCGTGGGGTTCACAGTGCTGTGCAGCAGTCAGGGTGGAGGTCAGAGGTGGGTGTGTTGTGTAATCTGAAGTCTCAGCATTCACGTCCCGTCCGACCATAAAGACGCTTTTGTTGTTGGACAAACACGAACAACACGAAGCTTCAGGGTGGAAACAAAGTTCCTGTTTAGATATTTAATATAATCACGTCTGTTTATGAAGCCAGAGAACACGAATTAACTAAGTAACACACAAATAAAGCCTGGACGTCCCCGCAGACTAAAACCTGGACGTAGTCTCCGTGACGTCCCCGCAGACTGTCTAAAACCTGGACGTAGTCTCTGACACGTCCCCGCAGACTGTCTAAAACCTGGACGTAGTCTCTGTGACGTCCCCGCAGACTGTCTAAAACCTGGATTAGTCTCCTCCTGCTTTGTGTTTTAATTAATCTGATTTAAATGTTTTATCTCATGAATATGTAATGAGCTGCCGATGCTCATTAATAACTGCAGTCAGTGACAGCAGACTGTCTTTGTGTGTCTTTGTGTGTCTTTGTGTGTCTGGATTATTGTCGTCGTCAGACAGCCTGAACTCTGCAGAGCCCGAGCAGTCAATAAAACACAGACAGGACAATAACCACCCTGAGTAAATATGACAGATACCTGAGAGTGGCCCGAGTCCGAGTCCGAGGAGGAGAGGAGGAGAAAGAGAGGAGCAGTTATTGCCATTGATCTGAGGAGGAGAACTGCTGCTGGGAGGTGGTTTTTGTTGGAGCCACATCGATCCTGCCTTGGCTCTGACACTAATAATTGGCCTGTGCCCACCCCGGTCCCCCGATAGCTCCATCACACCTCCACCTCCTCCACCTCCACGACACGTCAGCCAGCTCAGGGCAAGGAGGAGATCAGGATAACGGGTTCAGGATGAGGTAATGATCCACCTGTGAAGGCTCACCTGGAGGATTACTTCATCATTTATTAATAACTCGTCGCCTCGTGCTGTAACCTTCTCTGTTGGCAACACAGACTGTAGAGACGTCCGGCTTTGTCTTTCTGATGGAGGCCCGAGACGCTCAGCCTGAATTCTGCGGATTGTGTGTGTGTGTGTGTGTCTTCTCCTCCTCCACCTTCCCGTCCTGACAGCAGTACATCAGCATAGAAGAACCACAGAAGAACCATAGAAGAACCACAGGAGAACCATAGAAGAACCATAGAAGAACCATAGAAGAACCACAGGAGAACCACAGAAGAACCATAGAAGAACCACAGGAGAACCACAGGAGAACCATAGAAGAACCACAGGAGAACCATAGGAGAACCATAGAAGAACTATAGAAGAACCACAGGAGAACCATAGGAGAACCTGTGGATCCAAACTTAGAAATGCAGATTCATAAATGCTTGACTTGACTTAAACGAACAAACTACATAATCATGAATCAATTAATTAATTAAAATAATCATTGCCCGCCAGCTGACTCGTTAGTTCTTTAATTGGTGACGTTCTTTGTGGAACCAGAAGAACCTTTATTTATCTGTATACAACATATATGTTACATATACTGATGACACTTCATGACGTGGTTTCAGGTCGGATTTCCAGAAGCTGAAACTTTCTTTGTGAGATGGACGCTCGGCTTCTGTTTGTTTAGAGACGGTCACCAGCGCTGCAGGGAAATTTATGGATCCAATTAATTTATTTAATTTGCATTTAACCGGGACAGAAACCGTCAGGAGACCTCGGCATTCATCCAAAATAATTCAGTTTGAAAAATTTGACCGGACCAATTACACACATGGAAGATTCACGCCGGCTTAAAGCAGCACGAGCTCGCCGAGTTCTGAATCCTGAACGTCCCTCGATGATTTTCAGTTTTTAAAAAAAACAGACGAGACGAAGTGATTTAAAAAAGGGCAAATTTTTATTTAAAGCACTTACATAGAAAAATATGATTGATTTGAGTCAACAATAATAAATAGAGTGCCTGACGAGGCCCTGTCGGTACAACAGTACAATCAATATCCAGTTTCACAATACAGCAAAGGCACTAGCATTTACCACAATCAACAAGAAGTCAATGGAGGCGGCGTGGATGGCGGCGGGGGGTGGAGGGGCTCTTCATGGCACGGTTCAACAAACAAACTCCGCGGCCATCACGTCCACCATCGCTCATGATCCGACTCATGGTTTATCCTCTGTGGAAACGACACCAGAGCTCGATCGGCTCTCCCTGCTCGCCTTCTGAACGCTGTGATCAAAACTGTGTTTAACACAAACGAAGGTGAAATGAAATCGCCCAATTAGGACTTTAAAAAAAAACGTTAGGATCATCCTCTGGGGAGCTCGAATCTCCAACAACATGTGGGTCAATTTGGTCAAAAATCTTCAATAACTGTCAGGCGCTGAAGTTTGGTCATTTAAATTTTTACAATAAAGATGAGTCATTAAAATTATTGGGGCTCTTCCTCTGGGGACCACGATAATCCACTAAAGGTTGTAAGTGCTGGACAGTCCAAGAAAACGTCCAAACTCCAAAAAAATCTAAAATAATTAAACAGTTTAATTAAAATCAGATTAAAGTCCAACTGAAACTAAAGTCTTAACGGCGGCGCCTCGTTCTCCGTCATCTACAGGAATAAGTTGTTTTATGTTTTAATAATTTTAATTCTCATTTATGTTGCGTTTGTAAATTTGGCAAATACAAAAAGGACGTTTTTTCTTTCCTTGTAAAAAATGTCGTGAAGTTGACCACGACAAACTGTCACACGAAACTTTGAAAACAGACAAATTTTGTAGTTTGGACTTCAGAGAAACTTTGTGAAATGCTCGTTATCACAATCTTAATTAAGATTTCTTTCTTCATATCATGCTACCTTTGATCCGCCGGTTAAAACTAACAAAGCGTTTGGTTTTTCTGTTTATAGAGCCGAGAAGTCAAATGAATCGCTATAAATTCAGTTTTTTCTTTGTAGTCTGTGTGGTGTTGATTTATCTTAGGGTGTTCTTGACATTATCTATATTTATGTGGATTTGTGTTGATCGAGACGATCAGAAATGCAGATGAAGTCTTGGTGTGTAGAAATGTTGCTCGCTGTCACCTGATGAGGTGTGAAGTGACGTACGTCTGTCTGTGATCGGATCAGCAGAGATTCACGTTAACACCACGAGCAAACTGAAGACGGCAGCTGGACCTGTTGACACGTCGAGTTGTTCACACCTTCGTGAGTCGCTGAGATCAAATGTGGATTTTAGGTGGCGATGAAAGGCGTGTGTACCTTTGTGTAGTCTAAACATTGAAATTTTCTGTCTGTCGTTGGCTTGTGAGATAGTTTAACATTCTTTATCAGCCTGAAACAGACACGTGGAAAACCTCAGACGTTTCCTTTCAGCATGGTAACATTTCATTTGATCTGACCGTGGAGACAGCGAGGTGTGAGGTTTCAGTCGGACTTTACAAAAACAAAGGGTGGTTCAGTAGACGGCACATAAATCCAGTGAATCAGACATTAACACGAGAGAAGCTCCCGCCATTCATCCGAGTGTCGGCGCTTCATTAATAACTCGCTGTAACGAGTCAGCGTTGGTCGCACGAGTTGGTCCCGGTCAGACTTTGCTTCGTTCAGAGAGAGAGAGATGGATGGTGGGAAAAAAACTGGATGTAGTGCAACGGTTTACATGCAAGCAAATATGTGATCAAGACAGAAGCGAGGATGACGTCGATGACAGTCAGTCGGTGTGTGTTGAAGACGACACACACACACACACACACACACACACACTCACATCCCTGAAGCTCGCAGAAATGATTCGACGTGACGTGACTGAATTTTTAGAGGTCAGAAAATCTATAAAGGAAAAATAAACTGATTCTCGTGTAAAGTCGTAATCAAAACATCGTCATATTATTCATTGGTTCCGATTCACACTGAAAAAAAAGGAGAAATTATTAAATGTCTCAGTAAATATCATGGAGATGATAAGGCTTAGATCTTTCTCCAGTTCGACTGGCCTCACAAACACCATTCATACGTTCCAGCTTCCCCCAAACCGCACGAGTCCCGTCGTGTCCAGATATCCGCGGGGACACGTGTGTCCTCTGGAAAAAGTCCTGATTGTCAGAACAAGTTGTAAGAATATGGTTGTTGTTTCCCGGCCTTAAAGCTAGTCCAATCAGTATCCCAATCGTCGATCGCCTCGCTCAGCCCGGTGAATTTTAGGACATGTCCGGTTTGTCGTCACCTTGAGGTGGAGTCGACTGGAGAATTAATGCGCAGCAGCCCGACAGTGTTTATGAAGGCTGTAAAGCTTTACCGTCATTGTTTGCGCTCTGCTTGCGGCGCGCGGCCGGCGGCGCAGTGCGGCGTCAGTTCATGTCCGAGCATCTCGGAGAAAGCTCGTAGGCTGACGGAGTCGCTGGCTCTCAGCTGTTTTTCTTTTTTCTTGTTTTAGATGTTCCTCTGGGCGGTGAGGTACTTGAGAGCGGCCGAGCCGTACTTCCTGGACAGGTCCTGGTGGAACTCGTCCTTCAGGGTGTTCAGACAGTTGCGGTAACTGGAGCTGGAGCGGAACTTGGAGATGTCGAAGCTGGGAGCGTGCGGCATGTGGATCATGAAAGCGTTGGGGAGGACCATCAGGTCGTACTCCTGAGGGAAAGGAAACGCAACCAAGTTGAAGCAACAGCACGAGTGTTTGAGACACCTTCATTGACCCTGAGCACCTGAACACCTACCTGTGCATCCAGCTCCATGACGTGGGACACCTTGTTCCAGCCGAAACCCACGAAGCGCTGGTCGTACTCCGGACAGTCTCGCCTCACCACGACGTACGGTTCAAAGTCCGGCTCCCACTCGACCTTGTAAGGTGTGGTGGCTGTTCGCCATTTGGCATAGTTGGTAGGAGCGTGACCTTTGGGCCACACATGATACCTGGAGCAGCAGGAAGAGACACATCATCAACATCCAGTCGTCCTCCCTGAATCAAGGTTGTTTTTTTTGTTCTTGTTCAGGTACCTGAAGGTGTAGAGAGTCCCCATGTCCAGCATGGAGAGCAGCTCAGCTTTGGATTTGGGGAAGGACAGACGGTAACGAAGCGTCTCGAAGGCTGGAACCACCAGAGCCTTCTTAGTACGAGCCATGTCCAGCTGCACCATGGACTTTCTGCACGGAGGAACCAGGACAGGTGAGCTACAGGTGAGATGGAGCTTGTCCAAAACGTCGTTGTGACACTTTGCGGCGGTCTTACCTGAGGTAATCGTAGAGACCGTACATGGGCAGGAAGTCCACGTCCGTCAGGAACACGTACGGCGTGTTGGCGTTCTTCAGGGCCACGTTCCTCACCAGGTTGACCGGGTAGAACTGGCCCTCCTTGTAGACGATGTGGTAGCCGATGTTCTTGCGGTTCTTGAGGACCTCGGAGGCCTGAGCGTAACGCAGGAACTGCTGAGCCTCGGCGTCGGACATGTAGAGCGCCAGGCTGATGGGACCTTCCCAGTGCTTGCAGATGGCCTCCAGCATCTGCAGCCTGCAGGAGGAGAAGGCGGAGGTGTCGGTGAGGGAGGCGATGAGGACTTTGGATTAGTTTCACTGTCAAAGATAACAGAGGCTGTGGGGTTACCTGTCCATGGACAGCTGGGCCACCAGCGTGACGTCGGTGTCGTCCTCGGCGGGCACGTACTCGTACTGCAGGAAGTAGAGGTGCACTCTGTGAACGGTGAGTCGCTCCCGCCGGAAGTCATAACACTGGTCGTCCTCGTCGAGGTCCTCCAGGGCGGTCTGCAGCTGAGGAGACAAACACGATGCCGTTCAAACCTCAGAGGAAGTTTACACGTGATGATGAAGTTCTGCTGCTTCGGACTGGACTCATTACATTAATGTGGAGTTTTTATCCTGCCAGATATTAACGACACCCTCAAAGTTTATGTTTGAATGGAGGTCGGCCAGTAGAAGATCGGATGTGTTACCTCCAGAATCAATACTGGCTTCAGCCTCTATTTCAAAACACACTTAAAGTCCCCATGAAGTGTTTTTACCACGTCTGTCACCAACAACGACAAAGCAAGGCAACAGAACCGGGAAGAGCAGGTGTGTGTGTGTGTGTGTGTGTGTGTGTCTCACCTGGACGCTCTCTGGACTCGCCTGACTCGGACAGCCGAACAGCTCTCGTCTCAGCAGGTTCCCGTCGTACTCTAAGAAGGTCAGGTAGAGGTTCCTGAAGAACTCCACGTGTTTGTTCTTCACACGGAGCTTCTTAGGTGAGTTCCAGTGGATCACCTGACCAACAACAACATGGTTCATGACGACATCAGCTGTTTGTGTCTCACAGCGTCAGCAGTGCATCATCGATGGACTGATCTGTGTGTGTGTACCTTGAGGTCGGACACCTCGGTGTAGCACTGCTCGGATCGAGTGTGATCGGACAGCTGGACGTTCCAGAAGCAGGGCAGCTGGTGGACCAGGACCGGGTTCTGCTTTATGAAGGCGTTGAAGATGTCCTGCACACAGCGAGCAGAGAAGGACGTGTTTAATATATTGTGTAGCAGTACCGGGCCGTCCTCGGTGAAGACGGATGAGGTCAAGAAGAGCAACTTCACCCAGCACAAGAACCAGAACCAGCCCACGGCTCTCCACTATTCTCGTGTCTCCAGTCAACAAGTCGTCCAAGTCTGAGCAGCTGGACTCTGAAGACGTTTGGCCACTAACCCAACAAACTTCTCGTGACTATTTAACTTAGGAAGTATCGGACAGCAGCCATCGTTCCACATGGTTGTTTAGCGCTCATTGTGTTTGTGATGAATGTCGTCACAGTCATTCAGGTCACCTGAGCTCCTCAGCAATCAGTCACACCTGAAGAAGCTTCTTGGATCACAGACCCATTGGCCTCTAAAACTGTCCTCACACACTGTTGCCTCCTTTGGCCTGATGACCACCAATCCACGGTCAACAAAACGGATTTCCTCACTGCCTACACCAGCCACCTTTCTCTGGAGTTCCTTGCTCTCACTGAGACTTGGATCCAACCAGAGAAGTCACCTCCATCACCTCCAGCTGAACCTCAAAAACTGAACAGCTGCTCCTCCCAGACAAACCTACAATACACCATGACATCAGCATTCGTCAACACTGGCTCTCTGTCTGGTGTTAAAACTTTATGACTGATGACACGCCCACACTTCATCCCGTTGTACAAACATCTGTAATGAAGCTGATCGTGTTGGTGCAGCATCTTCTCCCCCTCCTGACTCGTCTTCATTTATATTTATGTTCTAAAGACGGACGACCTCGAGTGCTCATCAGATTTCTTCATCTGGTTTTCTGTCCCTGAACATCGCGTCGCTCAATGCCTCCGATGACGAACAAAGCTCATCTTTAATACTGACTGTGAACACAGTGATGACGCTGAGCTTCCTGCATTATGTAACAGAACAACAGTTATGGAAGGACGTCACACCTGAACATCCCATTCAGACCAACTCGTAAAAGCAGGCGTTGTGTTTCGGATGTGGCGGCACAGAGACCTGCAACCCTCGACTTAAATCTCACGTAGAGAAATAAACTTTATTTACTCGACCAATGAGAGCTTAACAAACACAATGAGGTTCCTTTTTTTAATAACTAGAATAAAAAGTGATTACATCAGTGGAATTGTGTTTTTCTGTTCGTCCCAGTTATTAAAGGTTTTTTATTCAATTTAAATCTTGACCTTGGAAATCATCGTTACACAAAATAATCTCAAACTAAACAAAATGTGATTTTTCTTTCAGCAGTTACCATGGTAACTCCCCAGGTTCCTGCTTCCTGTTCGGTGCTGAGGAGAGCACACCGACCTGATGATGATATGAAACATGTTTCCACCAAACAGACGTCAGCAGACTCATTTCACTGCTTCACACGAGACAAAGCAGCTGGCAGTCACAGTGGATCCTGTCGAGGCCGTGCTGTTATTGTGAATATCGGCACGACCTCGACGATTCTGTAACAAACGCCGCTGCACGTACGTCCTTTAAATCTTCGTTGACCCCTGACCTCTCATCTCGTGCCTAACGGGCAGGTTTCCTCGACCTGACGAGACAAACGTGTTTCAGTGTGTCGGGCGTGTCTCTAACCTGATCAGCCAGCGATGTACTGAGCATGCTCATTAGCTCCCTCTCTGCTGTCAGCCGCCACATCTGCTCCCAACCGATTCTCCGCAGACGCTCCAGGTAGAGAAGAATGACACCTGAGACAGAGGCAGAGGTGAGTGAGACGTCTGCACACACTGAGGAGTCTGAAGCTTCAGCGACGAGGATCTGCTGTTACCTGTGTTGAAGCCTCGTCCGAGTGCAGGCCAGGGTTTGTGGTTCTTCCACAGGTTCCCCAGGTACCAGTCGCTCTGGTTCTCCACCAGGCCAATCACCTGTTTATCTGCACACGACAACCAATCAGTGATCAGCAAATATCTACAGCTGGCCAACGTGTTCCACACGGTCCAACTTTCTCACCTGTGAACTTCCTAAAAATGCCCCACAGCTCGGCAATGTCGGTGGCGAAGGTGATGTCGGTGTCGAGGACGATGACCTTTGACAGGTCTGAGGGCAAAGCTTTGGTTAACGTCAGCTTCATCAAGCCGTAAATACCTGAGTAATGTTTGTTTGGTATCCACGACACCTCGGACTGAAACACAGACAGAGAAGAACAACACACACCTGTGAGGTCAGCACAAACCTGCAGAGTGTGTGTGTGTGTGTGTGTGTGTGTTCATTAACCTGCAGAGTGTGTGTGTGTGTGTGTGTGTGTGTGTGTGTTTTCATCTGATCTGCACGAGTCGGAGAGTCTCGACTGTTTTTAATGCGACTTCATGAAATGTGAAGTCGAAGCATCGACGACACAAAGGACTCATTGTTCAGCACAAAGAGTGTGAGGGAGGAGAATGTGACACACACACACACACACACACACACACACTGAATGTGAACGCTTTATTTTGAAAATCTGGTTACCCATGGAGCAGATCTGGCACTCGACAGGTAACTACAGCGTGACACGGTTATGATCGGAGATGTTTATCAGAATAATAACACGTTGTGGTGTCGTGTTAATAATTCATCGGCCCTCTGATCACACTGAGACGAGGTGGCGTCATGAGTCGCGGACAGTCTGAAGATGTTTCCGATGCTCAGTGCGAGCTCGTTACCGTGAGTCAGGCTGGATACAATCAGAAACACGACCTGAACTAACCCTCAGACAACATGAAACAAACCTCTGATGTTTGTTAACGTGACACGACCATGTGACCTCGTGTTTCCTCTTGATGTTTCTGTCTTTGATGCTCGGAGGATTCGTTTAACTCGACTCGCCGCTCTGCAGCTTCCTTTGATATGTTAAACTCGCCGTTTGACTTTGCCTCGTCCTGACGGAGAGCGGCGGTGTGTGTTTCCACGCAGACGACGGCGGCGTCTTACCTTGAGTTCGTCTGCGTCGTAGAAGCTGACTTGCACAGACGGAACCATCCAGGACTGAAACAGAGAGCTCAGGATGCGGTTGGCTACCGTGTCGGTGATGAAATGAAAGTGAAGCGGATTCCTCCTGGAGGACGGGGACAGAAAGGAGAGACGTGAAGACCAGGAGCTGATCAGGTCTGTGTTTACTGTAACACCTCATACCGCCTTAAATGTTCCCGTGGGAGCAGCAGCTCTCTTTAAAAAGCTAAGCGGGGTTAGCCCGATCACAGTTTCATTCCCTCACCCCCTGCAGGCAGAGCAGCATCTTTAAATATTTCACACAGAACATTTTTAATCAATGCACGAGTTTCCTCCAACCATCGAGCAGCTCCACTGAAAACATGGCGTCACTTCCTGTGCTCTGGTTGGTGAAATCAAACACCGAGGCTGGAAACGAAGCGACTCACCTGTGAAACAGGACGGACTTGACCAGCGTGACCACGTCTCTGCTGGCGTTGTGACCGGCACAGACGCACGCTACATGGATGAGCTGTGGACACAGATCAGAGGTTCACACGTTTACACTGAAGTCATCACGAGTTCACAGCAGACTGACAACATGCGACACACTCCGCTCCAACATCTCACACTTTTTAATTCTCTGTGAACACTCAAAGCTTTTAGTTCCCAAACATCAGCTCAGCCCGACAGCGTCACGTCATCGGGACGTTCTCCCTCCTCGGTCAGATTTCGCTCCTCGTGTGTTCGTCTGATTTCACATCAGCTAAAAAAAACTCTTTGAAAAGTTGGAGCTCAAAGTCTGAAACCACGTCACAGAGCGAGCGTGGTCCTGCTCCATCCGGAACAGTAACAGTAGCAATAAACCTGAAGTACTGGAAACACTGAAATGTCGACCTGATGATGGCGCTAGAGGAAAGTTCAGAGGTTCACAAACATCAGCAGGAGACAGGGAACTAAAAAATACGAAACTCTGTGTCAACAAATCTTGAAAGACGATTGAACCGCTGGGGACCATGAATATCTGAGATTTCATAATTGGACATGATTAATTATAGTTTAAAAAAAGCAGCTAAAGCTTCGACGTGTTGTTGGAGACACGTGTCAACAGAGGTTAGTGAGGAACTGTTCTGTCCCGTTTCTGATCTGGATGGTTCTGGTTCTGTGGATCAGTCACGGGATGTGACTTCAGGTTACGGGACACTAACGTGAAAAAACTTTCATTGGACAAAAGTGGTAATGTTCTCACGTGTTTTGCTCGTTATAATAATTATAATTGTGATTATATAACTCCATAGAGAATAGTAACATCTTCCAGTGTGCTCAGTATTACCTCACACTTCTGGACGGTGGGCGATCGAGGACACTCCGTGTGGTTGTTGTTCTTCTCCTCCGCCGTGTTGTCTCCGTCCTCCGGTCCCGTGTCCGCTGAGGCTCCCCACTGTTGGTTGCCGTAGTTACCGTCCGGCGGCTGAGCGGCGGTGCCTTGCGATTGGCTGAGCTGCAACCGGATCTGCCGGTTCTCCTCCTCCACCTCTCGAACCCGCGACTCGAGGACGGCTCGCTCCAGGACTTGGGCCGCCGGCGTGTCGGCCAGACAGGGAGCGAGGAGGAGGGAGCGACCATCTGAGGAGGAAGACGCACAAAACCTGATTCACACTCTTTACATAAAGATAGACACACATCACATGACGACATTAGATGAAACATCCTGAATTCCTGAAGGTCTGAACTCAGCTGTCATGATTTCATCCAATGAAACATGAACATTCAGATTTATTCCATCACCTCGAGGACGGCGGCTCCGTCCTCTGTTACTCAAAGACGACAGGAAGTGTGAACGCGACCTCGAGCTTCTCAAACACGGCGTAAACACGCGAGCGGCTGACGTCTTCTCTCGGGTCTCACACTCGAAAATTGGCTGATCGCACTTCTTCTTCTCGTCTTTCTCCACCTTCCTCCATCCCTCGCTCTTCTCCTGACACACTCGGGGTGTGAACATTCCCAGAGTGCCTCGGTGCGAGACGCGTGTGCTTTGAATACATTTGAATAAACCACTTTGTCTTCGTGGAGTTCTTCAGAGGTCTGATTTAAAAATGATTGATTGAAGTTGACAGTTACAGTAAATGATTCAGTTTGTTTCGGGGAAGTCAGAGATGAAGCAGCTGCTCTGACTTCATGCTTTCCATTTGTTGGTCTCCTTCATTAATATTCACGTCTTTCCAACACAAACAAGACGATGTTAAAGAAAGTTCAAGGACAGAGTCTATAATCAGCTCTGACCAACATATGAATGTTTCAGCCACTGCATCATTCCAGACATTTAATATCAGCTATATTCATATTCAAAGTGGCAATCATGGACGTTTTTTTGTATTAACGGACATGTGTCAGATTTAAACCAACCTTTGCATAATTCAACAGAAGAACGTGGATATTAGGAAGCAAAGCTGACTGCTGGTTACTGCTGGACTTGGGTTAAAGTGGTTTGGGTCGTATCCTCAGGACAGGACCAGTTTTATCTCTGATGGTAACGTGGAGTTCCTCAGGGTTCAATCCTCGGTCCTCTAATATTCGACATTTACCTTCGTCTGTCACCGTTCATTCAGATATCACTCTGCAGGCGGTTAGCGAATATTAATGTGTTATTATCAGTAGGTGACGTCATTAAAAGAAGCTCAGTGTTGGACTAGTCAGTAACATCAGCTGCTGCTGGGGACCTGGTTGATGATTGATCAGAAGTAATGTAATCAGAGTAAATACTCGAGTACAGCTGAACCACAGTGGGATTACACTCTGACACATTAATACTGATATGTTGTTTCTTCAACGTGTCAAACACACAAACTGTCTCGTGTTAACGTGATTTATCTTCCTCTGTATCTGCAAGTATCTCATCATCTCTCCTCCTTCTATCGTCTCTTAGTTTCCTTCTCTGCAGCTCTCTCTATATCTGTCTCCTCCTTCTCCTCCTCCTCCTCCTCCTCCCTCTATCTCTGTCGGAGCAGCAGCTGGCCCACAGCTGAAGTGAGGCATGCTGGGAATGTTCACACCCTCATCTGAGGGTAAAAGGAGACGACGACCGCGATTGGCGAGGAAGGAAGGAAGAAGGAAAGAAAGAAAGAAAGAAAGAAAGAAAGAAAGAAAGAAAGAAAGAAAGAAGTCTGACTCTACTTTCTGATTCTATATTTATTAATTCATATTCATGTGTGTGCAGTCATCGTGTATATTTTATGATGTGTTGTTTAGTTTGTTCAGTCTTTGCTTAAAGTGACTACACTGTTAAAAATAAAGAACCTAACTCTTCATGGTGTCGCCCTGAAGGAACGTTTTACCTTTTTTTATTGGATCTTTCAGAATAATTTATCATCAAGTTCTTTGATTAGTCAGTAGATTTGTCATAAAGCAGCCAAAGCCACACAAAACATAAAATAACTTATTTTACAGATATTTTCTGTAATTCGATCAAACAACTAATTTTTTTTTACATTACTGAACATTATTATTATTATTTTACAGAAGTTTGAATGTAATTTAAAGAAAGCAGAAATTAATGTTAGAATACTTAAATTACTTAAGTTTGTTCATTAACAGAAAACAGAAAATCGTTGTGTCTGTAATTTTACAGAGATTAAAAATATTGAGTTAGTTTTCAGTACAGAGCTTTTCGAACTGTTTTCATTAAAACTCGCTGTGTTCTAGCATCAAACGTGCTGCAACTGTTACTTAAACTGTTACTTTGGTTCAAACGGCCAGAAGAAGTTCTTCAGAATAAAAACGTTGAACATAAAACTCAAAGTTCCTCAGAGCGCTGTGAGTGAGTGTGACCTGCAACATGAACTCAAGCAGCATTTTATTGTTGTAGCTGTCTGACAGGAAGTCGTTTTATTTCTAGAAATAAAAAATGCTGTGACATTTAAAAAAGCGCATTACCGTGTGTGAGCACGTCAGGACTGAACCTGAGTGAATGCATCGCTGTGTTTGTTGGAGAGGAACAGGAAACTCGACCTGAGACGACAGATAGAGTGACTCAAATCTGATCTGCAGTCAGTCGGTCGGTCGACGGACAGAAGCTGACGGTTATTTCTGAAGCGATGCGATGCTGCTCGGAGAACAGATGGTGGAGAAAAGTTCAATCCGTCATGGAAACAGAGCTGAGCTCGCCGCGTATTTAAACACGTTAAATCAGCGTGATATGAAACTACTCTCAGAGGAAACTCCTGCAGGCCTCTGCTGCGCGTTCAGCGTCTCCATCACTGCGGAGATCGATACAAACACCACAGGGTGCACATGGATCAGAGGCTAATTCATTCATTAATAAAACAAACGCACTGAATCGTCATAATGCATCAGAGAGGCTGCTGCTTAATCAATAACCTCATCAGCTCACGTCGTTAATGGAAACACGGCTTCAAACGTCTGAGTGGAAACACTCGGCCGAGCGTCGACCGCCTGCTGCTGCTGTGAAATGTTGCATGTTCACAGAGTTTGACAAATATTTAAGGTCACTCTCAACTTTTGTACGAGGAGATCTCAACACGCTCAGAGAAACTTCATGGACACACATGGAGATCAGAGAGTTTGTGTTATTTGAAGTGTGGCGGTTCGAGGTACTGATCCACAGGTCAACGCAGCCCGACTTCGGAGGAGCTGCATGAAGCTGAACGATGAACGTTGTGGACGAGGGCAACAACAAACTGAAGAAAGACTTTGCCCCCTCCGGCTGGAAGCGGGCTGACAGGACGACCGTGGACGTAACAAAACGTATCTCATCAAAGTGTGGTCAGAGAGCTCGTACCTTCAGGAACTCCCTCTAAAGACAGACTGCACTGACAAAAAACTGAACTTTACTTCACAGCTGCAGATCAGCGTTAGTTTGGACACAAACAAACTGACCCACCGAGGCACCGAGGCCTCGTCCACAGCAGGACATCGCTTCATGCTGGTCCTCCTGTCTACACTGACTGTGGATCAGCACCACATCCAACTTCAGATATCCCAAACAACCTCCAGAACTCTCCCGTTAAAGACAAACGCTCTGCCCGCGGGATGCACCGACACAATCACACGTTCACTAAGAGAGTTCAGTTTCCTGTTTACCATGACCAAGCAGCAGACTCTGATGATGGACAGAACTCCTCCTCTGGTGAACATGAATATCCACAGAAATGTCAGAGCACATCTATTCTGGTTTCCACATTTTACAGCTTTTGGGCTGAAACGTTTGAGCGCCAGAGACCAAAAACCACGAGCAGACCGTCTTTGGACGCTCCGCAGAGACGAGGAATGTTGGTCGTTCAGAAACTTCTTCTCCTGACCTGGAAGTCTACGACGCCACCCTGTCTTACACATGAAGGAGACGTCGTCTATCATTCACATGGAAACATGGAACAGATCTGAGAGGCCTTATCTTGGCACACGGTCACATCTCCACACAACCACAGAGACTCCGAGTCGCCTGATCATACGATCTGAGTTTGAGGAACACGACGACGAGCTCGAGGCGTCGGCCTCCACGTTCACCTCGATCCAATCCAGCATCTCAGAGACACTCAGAGGAGTGAGGAGTCAAGGCCAACACAATGTTGATGATCGGTGTGGAAGAAGAAAAATTATCTGGAAGAGCAACTTGTAAAATGAGGTTACTCTGTGTGTGTGTGTGTGTGTGTGTGTGTGTGTGTGTGTGTGTTATAAAAGCTCTTCCAGGAAACAGCTCGGCAGCATCGCGGTAAATAAAATTCTCTGAACTGACGTCGGCTCTCCTGATCCAAACAAACTGGGCTCAGCGAAGCGGCTCTGCAGAGTTAAAATCAGCTCCATGTGTTTTAAAAATTTAATACTTTAATAGTCGGATCGAAGAGAAATCGAGCTGACCCGACAAATAATTGATGTTTTCTGTTCTCGCCGGTTAAACCCAGAAACCACAGCCACAAAGATTACACAGTGAGGATGTCGTGAGTCGAGCCCGGCAGAGCTCGACTCTCTTTAACGTCTCTGAATGTGCTCGTACTCACTCTCCAGGTTTCCAGCCAGCAGGTAGAGCCAGGTGAGGAGGACGATGGCCGTGAGAGACGCCACCAGCAGCTTCAGGCGCCCGCGACACAGCAGGTTCATGATGGGATGGAGGCGCTGAGGGCTCTGAGGGGGGTCGGGGGGAGGAAAGGGAGAGGAGGAGGAGGAGGATGGGGGAGGTTCAGGTCGGGCTCAGTCCCTCGTCGGGTCCCTGCAGCATCCTTTCATCTGGAGAGAGACGGACACGGGAAAACAGAAAGATCAGAAAAAACATCCTTCAAATAAACGAGTGAACGCCAGATTTCATTTGTTTCCAATACTAATCATCTGTTATTGATTCTGGTGAACGTCTGTAGGTCCAAACAGTCCTGTAGAGGTTCAGGAGGATAACTGACCTGGTCCACTCTCTGAACTCACTGGCTGAAAACTGATATCGGATATCTGGGCCAGGACTTCATCTGCAGCCTGATACACAAGAACGAGGGCAAAGACGTTTCTGCTGATCAACAGATGACAGCCGACACGTTCCGAGACTGAGTGTGTCCAGTCCAGTGTGGACCTGAGGCGGGACGAATGACACCTGCGTGCTCTAAAAGGCCACCTGTAACCACACCCACCTGTCAGTCAAAGCGTCCACGCTCTTAACCCTGCATAACTTTAAGCCTTAATATAATGTGAACAGGTGAGTTGTATATAAATTCACCCTCAGTACAGTTGTCATGAACGGGGAAATTAGCTACAGAGACCAAAACTGTTTTTTGTACCAGGCTGTAAACATGTTTATTTCTGCTGTGAAGTTGGACATTTGGACATGGGGACTTATGGAGACTGACTCACTTCTGGAGCCAGCCTCAAGTGGACGTTAGAGGAACTGCAGGTTGTGGCAAACATATGTGATGATGTGATGTAACGTTTTGGAGTTTTGGAGGATCAGGGTTGATAATGAGTAAAAAGTTAGTAGAGGTCTGTAACGTCCCTACAACACAGCGATATCTAAAGAAAACATATCGTACATTGAAGATCTGTTTCAAACACTTTCTGTCCGCCCAGGACAGACGCTGTTGCATCTCGGGTTGCATAAAATATTAAATCAAATAAAACAAATTGAATTTCAAATGATCCCACAGAGTTTCTGTCTAATGAGGATCAAATGAACTGACAGAGAATCAACGAGTGTCACATTCGTAACACGGAAAAACCTGAAAAGCAGAAAATCCAGAAGGAGCTGTAACAGCTGTGTAAACCCTCCGCCTGAGCTCGCCTCCCTCTGTGTGCCGAGGTCTGCCTTTGTTTTACAATGTGATTCATTAATCCCACTTCAATTAGACACAAGCTGAAAGGAAACAAGAGCAGAGACCGCCGCCAACAGAAAACAGCCGAGTGTGAGTCTGAATAAATCCACGTCGAGTTTCATTGTCGGCGTTTTGGATAAATAACTGTTGGCACGCTTCGGAGTGAAGATCCAGAACAAAACTCCAACAAATGTTCAAGATTAACGACGGATTCAACAAAGTGTAACATCCAAAACAGAAACATGGAACTAAAAATGTTTTTCTCATATTTCATATATGAAACGCTGCAAAGTCCAAGCCATGCTCCTCAAATACGCCCTGTGCTTCAAACTACACTCAAGTTAGCAGCAAGACTTTCAAAATAAAGTTCACTGAGAAACATGTTATGGTTTGGGAACCAAAATGACCCCTATGCTCCTTCTCCTTATTCACTGTCTACGGCGCTCGACCACAGCTGGCGGTCTCTTGAAGTCTTTGGCGCCCCCTGCAGCCATAAAAAGCAGCAATAAAAAAAACAAACCAAGTAACCCGGAGAGGCTGACTGCTCAGGGACTCGAACTTACAGCCGAGCAGTCACATGTGGCTCTTCATGCCACATCACCTGACTACTCACAAACTCACGAAGATGTCGTTCTGTGTTTTCAGTCACGTCACATGATCTTCATCAGCAGTTCTTCTTCTCTTGTTGGTTCAAGGTTCATTCTTGAAAACTGATCAAACCCCATCTGCCGAGGAAGATCACGTGACGTGATGGAGACCAGCACAGCTGCCAAACCAGCCTCGTGGTCACCTCTGAAACGTCTCAGGTTCTTTAATCTTCTCAGCACAGATTGAAAATGTGACTCTGAAACATAATAAAGAGTTCCTGCTGCTGAGTCAACATTTATTTATTATTAATTATTACCGAGTCACTGTGCAACCAAGTGAAATGAACTGGAAACAAACCAGCTGAGCCGACGTTTATTCAGAACAGTCACTCTGAACTTCAACTGCTACAGAAACACAGAATAAAAATAAGAAAATATAACAGTGGAGCTTCAGGTTTGTCTTAAAAGCATCAACAGACTCTAAAAGCTTCCGGGAGGTCGATCCAGAGTGCGCTCCCAACCTTCATGATGTATCCGGGCTACAGCTTTTTAATCTGGTGGTAAACAGGAAACGGTCACCTGAGGACGAGCGAGTTAACGTGATCCGGTCTGGATGGAACCTCGTTAGACGTGGTGCAGCACGCAGATAACTCAGTCGACCTTCAGAGGAAGAACAAAATAAAGATCATCCCCGAGCCGTCGACACTTCGAGGGGAAGCATGAGCGCAGTGTTTACACTGAGGACGGCGTCCAGCTCCATCTGTCTCTGTCAGGACGTTCTGCCGTCGCGGCTCTTTTCTCTCCTCAGCAGCTGAATCAGCTTCGGGTTAAAACACACGGCGCTGTTCGACACTCGAGCTTCCTCTGCAGCGCCTGAAGGTCACCTCAGACCGCCGGTCAAGAAACAGCTAAACCCGCCGCTCGTCCCTCACATTCAGTCCTCTGAGGACGAGTCAGTGCTGAGTGAATTCCTGCTAACAAGAGGAATTTCATGATGAGTCAGTGCTGAGTGAATTCCTGCTAACAAGAGGAATTTCATGATGCACTGACCTTTAATGTAACCCCCCTCAGGGAACAGCTTACACTTTTACCCTGCTGGTCTAAGAATAGAGAAGCTTTCAGGCTCTCGTGGAAATTGCACTCTAATGTATTTATGAGGCTTTTAGCCGTGTGGAGGAAGCTGCTCCGAGGATTCAGATGACTTCACTCTGGACGGAGTCTGAACTTCAGCAAACTTTCACTTTGGGCGTGTTTGTTTGTTCGCTCTCATTCACTGTCTGTCCCTCAGACCAAGTTAAACTTCTTCCTGTTCCTGTTTTACAGGCAGACTCAGGTTCAGAAGCTGCTTCATGAAATAAACAAAGTCAGAACACGACAGGTCCAGTATCAGAGTCTAGAAGCTTTGACCCGTCTGAGCGCCGGGCTGCGTTTTTCCAAAAGTTGGATCCGGATCAAGTTCTTGTTCACTCACTTTCACTTTCTCTCTCACTTTGTTGTTTTATGGTTTTTGGAAGCTGCTGTAGCTCGAGACACGAC
Source organism: Larimichthys crocea (assembly GCF_000972845.2). Taxonomy (NCBI): domain Eukaryota; kingdom Metazoa; phylum Chordata; class Actinopteri; family Sciaenidae; genus Larimichthys; species Larimichthys crocea. The sequence continues at coordinate 31,815,195 of NC_040018.1, read as the reverse complement.
AACAATCTGATCTGTGATCGTCTTCAGCTCAACGTCGACACAAGACGTCAGCCGAGGAACTTCTTTCATCGATGCAGACGTTAATTCAGCTTCATGAAAAGGTGTCGTAGCTCTTCAGGGGACAGTAATCATGAATCCAGACAAATGAGACTGATTGATCGTTGACGCTTTATGAAACTAAAATATTTTGAGGTCGTGAAAACACCGAGTGACGATCTGACGAGCAGAAAACCTCTTCACCACGTTTAAACTTTCCAAGTACATAGAGATGATTTATGAGTTAATTAGCCGGGCTGATGTATGCGCTGTATGTCGTTAAGAGCAATGAAAGGTGCTGAGATGGGAGGAAAAGTGAGGAGACAGAAAGAAGGGAGAGGAAGTGTGAAGAGAGGTGAGGAGGTTAAAAAGAGGATATAAGGAAAGAAGCTGTGGGAAACAGAGGAGAGGACGAAGGAGATTTAAGGAGTGAGTAAATAAGCCGAGGCTGAGCTGTGGGACGCCGAGGTGTTCTGGCCTCTCAGCCTCCAACACTCATAAACCCAGCGAGGATATAAAAGTGAGGGACAGAGCCACTAAAGACGAGTTTAATAGCAGCTTTTGTTGATTCTGCAGGAGCTGCACAAAGCGCTTACACTTCTGGGCTCTAATTGTAGCCGTAAAAACAAAAGAGTCGGCCGGTGATGAGGGGAGGAGGCATCGGAGGACTGCGGCGTTTCTTTTTATTTCACAGCCTCCTCGGCCGTCTAATCAGAGCTGAGAACAACACCGGAGGGACGGCAGGGACGGCAGGGACGGCGTGGGCGGCACAACAAATAACTTGGAGGTCTAATGGCTGTAAATTAAAGGATAACACAGAGAGGACGCTCAAGCGCTCTCTGAACGTTTCCCAAACGTTATCCTGCAAATCCTCAATGTCTATTCAGCCACAAGGTCAAAGCAGAAGAACCTGGACGTAGTCTCCGTGACGTCCCCGCAGACTGTCTAAAACCTGGACGTAGTCTCCGTGACGTCCCCGCAGACTGTCTAAAACCTGGACGTAGTCTCTGTGACGTCCCCGCAGACTGTCTAAAACCTGGACGTAGTCTCTGAAGAGTCGTTTTGAAGCTCAGTGTGGTCGCTCTGGTCGCTGCCATGTTGTCAGTCCTGCTTCTAACATGGGGACTTATGGAGACGGACTCACTTCGCAGACCTGGACGTTGCTTCTTGGTTTAAACGGCGGCATTAAAACAAAGTGTCCTCTCCTGTCTCTCCTGTGCAGGACGTAAACAGTTTCATTTAAGTGAGATCAGAGTAAATAAACACAGCGAGTGACGGACGCGTCGTACCGCGTGAGGACAGTTTGTTCATTCATCTGCCAGGAAATCACAAATATACCTGAACACCAACTAAACATGAGAGAGTGTGTTAGTGTGTCAGTGTGTGTTAGTGTGTGTGTTAGTGTGTGTTAGTGTGTGTGTTAGTGTGTCAGTGTGTGGGTCAGTGAGGTCAGCCTGACAGAGTGCAGTTGATTACCTCTCTTATCTCCGTCCTCTCTAATGCAGGAAGCGCCGGCTGATTATTCTTTAATCAGGACGATCTCCTGTGTGATTAGCTCGGCGCTAAAGAAGCTCTTCAGTTTGGACGGGGATGAGTCCGCTGGACCACAGCTCCGCTTTCAGCTCTCTAATTGCATTATCATACTGTGCGTTCCCCGCCCTCGTTGTGCAGGGAGACTGTGAAGGAATGGAGGAAATGATCTGCTCATCAGGAAGTTCACTCGAGTTCTCTCTTCAGCATCGATCTGTGTTGACCTCAACACGAGAGGTCACGGTTTACTGCCAGGTTAAGCTTCAATCATGATTGGACGTCATCAGGAGAACTCGGGCTGAGGTCTGCTGGGAAATCAGTGATGAAGAAGTCTGTCCTTAGAAAGTGGACTTCAGCTTCAGGATCACAAACCTGCAGCTCCGCTCTCTACCACCATCGTCACCTCGTGCCAACATAAAAAACTGGTGCATCTTCAAGAACTGGTCTGTTCTCGCCCTGCAGCGTTTATCACGTTTCACCACCTCCCCTCTCTTCTGAAGGCCTTCTGCTGCTCACCAGTGTCAGAGCTCTGCAGCAGCTTTCCAGGAGCAACAAGCCAAGTATCTCTCCTAATCAACACGGTGATAAAACTACAAGAACTCGAGTGCAAAGGGTGGATTATTCTTTAAATGTCATTTACATCAGTTCATTTACGTATGTAGGTTTGATACCAGAGTCTCCAATGGGCTTTTTGGTCCACTGGGCCAATGTTCAGACTCTTCCTAGGATGGCGATGTAATGACCTGTTCTGACTCTGGCTGGCTTCAACCGTCATATCTGAACCCAACGTCTTCATGGCTAAATCTAACCAACTCAACCAACAAACACTATCCAATTAGTGGCAGAGTTCGGCAGGTCATTCCTGTCGCCATCCAAGGAAAAGAAAATTGCCGTCTAACCATGCCATTATTCCGAAACCCTGATGGTCGTCCTGTTATTCCAAAAACAGCCACAACTCTGGAGGCTCGCTGTGTACGTAACAACCCAAACCACGATGTTGTCTCAAACTTAGAACCAAGTAGTTTTGGTTTCACAGATCATCTGACTGACGAATCACCCAAAGAACGTTAAGTTATCAGGACACTATGTCAGAATAAAAGCACGGTTTCCTTCAGGACGGCAATTTTCTTTTCCTATGACGGTGAAGTAATTTTATCCTAACCAGCATCAATCCTCATACCTAAACCCAACCTCATGCCTAACCCTAACCAACCCAACCGACAAATGCAACAAATACTGTCCAATTAGAGTTCGGCAGGTCATTACTTCGCCATCCAAGGAAAAGAAAACTGCCGTCTAACCATGCCATTATTCCGAAACCCCGATGGTCGTCACAGCTCTGAATGCTCGCTGTGTACGTAACTGATGTAACAACATAAACCACGATGTTTTCTTAAACTTATACCCGACCCAGCAGATGAAAGTAACCTAAAGAACGTCCTTTTCTTCCAGATACAGAAAGATATTAAAGATATTAAACTCCAGGGAGAGTCCAAACTTTGAGCAAAAACTTTTGTTTTGGGATAATGGAGTGTTGGACAAATGGACTGTAAGTCTACGGGGACATTTTTCAAACTGTTGGAACAAAGGCAGTCCTCGTCCTGGAGAGGATTCCTCACTCGAAGCCTCCATTGGTCACTTTTGTGTTTGTGTCGAGTTCTGAACCGCTTCCAGGAAATATTCACACGCAGCCAACAACCAACCGAAACGAATAATCAGTAGCTAACCTGTTAGCCTGTGGATAATACTCTGCTGCAGTTTGGTTGATGCTTAAACTTTTAGTGTGTCGTTGAGTTAATAATTATTTTTCATGTTGATTTAAATGCAGTTATTGTCTGGAGGAAGTAAAACTTCCTAATTTATCAGTTCATATTTTAGTCGTTCTCAGATCCCTGAAACACTCTGAAGTTCATTATTATGTATTATTATAATGCAGATACACTGACAACACATCACGTAAACTACGACAGTGGGAGATGTCGCGGGGTTAAAGGAGACCTGGCAGCTCGGTTTTTCCTTCATCTTTCATCCTGCAGACTCAAAGCCAAACACAACTTATCATCCATCTCCTCACTTCTCTTTTTGTTCCGACAGGAATACGAAACACGTCGACTGGGAGGTCCGTTCTCGTGTTCTGACTAACTTCAGGTCGCTGAGGCGTGCTCGACTTAATCTGCTGTACTGTCGCTGCTCTACTGCTCTGTGAGGTCGCCCGTGTTTCTTTGTGATTCATCAGAGTAAGCTGAGGTGGGATTAGTTTGTGACCGCGGACGACCTTTTCATTTCATTTCCCTGCAGTCACACAGACACAGGCGGGAATCACAATGATCCTTCTACGTCTGTCTGTTTCCCACAGACCAACTGAAACATGGTTCACAAACCCGCCCAGTGTCCTTCAGTCCATCATGAACTGTAGGTGACTGTATCAGCCCTCAGTCACTCAGACCGGATCAAACAGGAAGCTGCGGCGGCGTCAGACGAGAGAACGCGTTGTTGTGATGATTTTTACTTCATACAAAACATTATCGACGTCTGTGACATTTATGTAATCCTTGTGTAATTATCAGGAATATAAACTTGTAACTGAACAGGAAAACTCATTCCTGCATGTGAAAAATCTGAAAACATAAAAGATGTCAGCTGTCAGTCCAACGTCATTTACATCTGAAACTTTGTGAATTCCAACATTTGATGAAAGGAAATCAGGCTTTGAATCTCCAGTTTGTCACAGAAGGACCTGATTTCTATGAATAAAATAACTTCATACTTTGGTATTCGCCTGTTTCGGCATATTTTCGGGAGAAAATAACTTTTTAAATAAATCTTTGTGCAGAGGAGAAGCAGCTTAAAGAGCACAGAGGCTTTCAGATAAGTGCCTTTGAAACTTTCCCTCCACCGCCCGTCCAATGAAATGAAGGTCAGCAGGATTTTATTTGTGCCGCTCAGAGCTGGGATCTTAAAAACTCGGCTTGTTTTCTCTTCCAGAGAAATGTTACGACGTTACCGGCACGGAGAGAAACAGCCGAGACAAACATCACGTCTGTTACACGCCCTGCAGCTCCGACAGGTGAGACACGGCAGAGGTGAACTCAGGAATTAAAGTCAGCGGTCACAACAGATGGAAACGTAGATTTAAAGCTGCTACAAACCTCCTCACACACACACACACACACACACACACACACACACACACACACACACACATATATATCTCTCAAACCTTTCACCTCCTCTTTCACGGATTTTAACAAGTCACACAACACTTATGCAACCAGCAGCAGCAGCGACCTTTGCCCTGTCGTCCTACCTGGATATTTCCTTTGCTTGCGCTCGGCGTGATCTAAACATTGGTTAAAGGCTGCACGGAGCACTCCTCCTCCTCCTCCTCCTCCTTCTTCACCTCCTCCTCTTTCTCCTAATCCTTGTCTCTCCAAGCTCTCCAGCTCTGACAATGAACTGCACGGCTCTTTTCTCTCTCTCAGCAAGACTTTTGTCCCAGTTCCTCAACCTCTGTCGCTGCTTCATGCCCTGCTTTCCTTCCCTCTGCCACTCTCCTCCCAGTGCTCCTCCTCCTCCTCCTCCTCCTCCTCCTCCTATTCCTCCTCGTGCACAAACACGCCATAAAACGCCTCCACCTCGGCGGGATCGGCTCTGATTTCAGCCCCCACCTCCTCCTCCTCCTCCTCCTCCTCTCTGGGCTTTTACTGAAACGAGTTCAGCTCCGTCAAACAGATGGGAGGAGGGGAAAGGTGGAAAGAGGAGGAATAACGGGCAGAAAGCAGCGGTGTCACCTTACACACTGTCAGGAATAATAGAGAGGAGCTTTGTGGGTTTTTTAAAGCTGTGGAATGCAGAAGTCTTTGAGGCCGAGGATTCAGTTGCATTAGCTGGACGCAGCTTTGTGCAGGTTCAAGCAATGAACCTGCCACTGCTCAGCAAGCTGTAGGTGAGAGCGGCTATGCTCAGCGTCAGAAGGTCTACATGGACCATCCAGGCCGGGTACGGCTCTGTGGCCATCACAGGTTCCTGATAAAAGTTCTGCAGCACTTTGAGTTCTCTGGAGATTTTTAATCCAACATGGATCTTTATTTTTCAGGGTGTAAACACTGAATCATCTAAATTTAAACCAGGTTAACTTCAGATGAAGGTCCTGGTTTATTACACGACGTGTTCTGGATCCGGGCCTCTCGGTGTGACTGACCCGGTGTTACACACACACAGTACCTGAGCTCTGTTCACGCTCTGTTTTTCCTGCGCCTGGAGGCATGGAGGTAAGTTACCAAATGCAGCTCCGTAATTACAGTGTTGACGGTACTGGGTCGAGAAACCAGTCGGGGCACGCCGCATGCCTGAGCTAACGAAGCTCCGCTGACAGATGCTTCATTAAGGACGGAGATCAGTGGAGTGGATCGGCACGGAGCCTCTTATCTGCTCTCTGGAAACAACTCCCACTCCGTCTGAGGTCTGTGGCTTCAGGGGAAACTCCACACGAGCAACGCCAGGAAGGTTTGTACTGTAAACCGTGCTCAGCCTGAACGCTGATCTGATTCGAGTGGTTCATTTATTTAATGTTCCTATTCTGAGAGAAGTATGTATCATGGATTTTTCTTATTTGACCCAAATCAGCAGTGACTGTATCTGCTAAAGGTCGGACGAACAGATGGAAGCTACAAAAACAGATCTACGATCGGATTTAAACCCGATCAACATCACAGACGTGTTCAGTGACGTTGTCAGTACCAGCAGCGAGCAGGTTGATCCTACAGACACGTCGTTTATAATTATTTTCACGTGTTCATAAAGAAATTACATTTTTATTTAACATCAATAATCTTTAATGTGTTAAAATGATCTTTACCTAAACGTTTGGTGAGGTTATCTTTGTTTAAAGTCCGTCAGTGTAAAGGCTTTTCTTTAACGAGTTGCTGTTCAAACTGTTTTTCACCAGTTTTCAGTCCAGGACTTTGTGGGCGGTCCTTAAAGGGTGGCTCGATGACACGCTGAGGCCACTGGACACGCCCCCCAACAGAGAATTTCATAAACTTGTTGATGTTTTAAATCATTCAAATTTGGCTGGGTGGTTAATAACACTTTCTTCTTTGGTCTGACAAACTCAGAACATTTATTCGGACTTCAAGCGCAGGCATTGGTCACATGACCAGAGTTCAGCTGAGTGGTAGATATGCTAACAGAGCCTGTTTAGCGACGTGCACCAGCTCAGCAGATGTTTCTATTAATTATTTATGCATAGTTTCCACGCTGTCTGATGAGCAGACAGAGAAATAAAACATTAGAACACATCTGTAGCTGTCTTTCATTGGACAACCTCAGTATCACGACTGGATATATCTTCTTCTTCTGTGGTGCCGCAGAGCTCCACCTATTCAAAACATCACGAACACAGAAGCTGCTCACGAGAGCTGCAAATGCAGATTCATTCACTTTTGATATCAGGAAAGAAGCTCTGCAGCGTGAACGTTACAGCTCCTCTGAGATAAATCCGACTTTAACAAACACAGGTCAGAAGGTCGACGAAGAAAAACTGATTTCTGTTTTACCGCCTGCTGCAGGTTGTTGTTGGTGCAAGACGATCAGGTGACCTGACAACTTAACACCAACACTTCCCTCATTACGAGGTCAGAGGTCAGAGGTCAGCTTTACAGGCCCACGGGGTTGTTACTGCAGGCGGGGAGCAGATAAACAAGAGGTGAAGAGACGGAGGCTCCAGTTTCCTTGGTGAACATAGAAAGAGTCTGGTGGAGGAGGAGGTCAGGGGTGAAGGGTTGGGTTTCCGTCTGTCTGCAGGGACGTCACAGAGACTACGTCCAGGTTTTAGACAGTCTGCGGGGACGTCACAGAGACTACGTGACATATGTTTCATCATAATCAGAACGATGGTAGAAAATAAAAAATGTTGTGAACCAGCTGAGCTGCTTTAAATTCAGAAAGCAGGATCAGTGTTTGAAAGCTCTGCAGATCCTCCATCTCTCTCAGTGTAAACATGTGCTGCCCTCTGGCTCTGCGCTGCCCACCCACACCGACTGTATGAATAATATGACAATAGACCCGCAGTTACACACACACACACACACACACACACACACACACACACACACAGAGCTCTTCTGTCTCCGGCTGCCTACACACTACAGATTCATATAGTCCACTCAGGACAGTGGAGTGGGTCAGAGGTTCTGCTGAGAATCTATTCTCAGCATCCAGCTGTTGAACATTCAGCTGCTGTTTGTGAGCACGGCTTCATCCTCCATACAGCTGCCACGCTCTCAGAGCTGTGTGGAGCTTTACTGGGCTGTCGATCAATACAGGTGACTCAACGATTGCTTCTAAAAATTTACTTTGTTCATTCGCTGCAAAAACAAAAGTTCTGTCAATATTGCTGCAGCGTGTCGGAGGTGTTTCCACTGCAGCAACTTGCTTCAGCCTGAAAGTCTCCATGAAGGAGAGATCTGGGTTTCTTTGGTGGAAACTCGGCTGGAAACAGCAGAAACAACTTTGCGACACGGAGCTGAGCTGAAGCTGGAGGCGACGGCTCCTCCATCATGTGGTGGAGCTGCAGCTGAAGCTCAGTGGAGGCAGCGCGAAAAGCCCGCGGGCCACAAAACCACCAGCTGCTCTTTCCCTGACCCCGACCCAGAGAACATGCTCCATCTGAGGCTCGGGGTCCGGCTCAGTCTGCCTCTCTGCCCACGCAGCCGGGCCTCTTACATGGACAAGACGACGGCTCGCATTACACACGGCTCCCAGGAGTCCAGAACTTTCTCATGGCTTCTATAAACTGGAGAAAGTTCATGAAAAGATTCTGTTGCCGTGGAGACTGACGTGATGCCGGACCACTGACAGTAAAGAAAGATGGACAACGCGTCTCCAAGCCACCTTGGTCTGGTGATGGAGCTATCAGGATCTATGACATGTACTGGAGCCGACCACCAGGAGGCGATCCAGAAGTTTGCTGTCAATGCAGTCAATGGTCCCAGTCCGTGAGCGTCACTGAAGTTTGACCCAACATTACCAACTTAAATAAAATCTAGGAATGTTTCATATTTTGGGAAAGTTTGCTCTCAAAATAAACTTTTTTTTAAACTGTTTCCATGGAGATGGACACGGGGTCTGACTAACACCTGGACAACAATCAGTCACAGACTCTGTTTGTAATAGACCCAGTTTACTACTCCAGCGACGAGCCCAGGCCTCAGTAACGATGTCTAGTCCCAACAAGCTTAAAGCTTCTACAGATCTGAATAAATACCAATAATCAATAATCTCAGCTGTGCACAGCTGATCAGGGGTTTACACACCTGTATTAACAAGGTTCACATCTGTATTAACGAAGTACACACCTGTATTAACGAGGTTCACAACTGTATTAACGAGGTACACACCTGTATTAACGAGGTACACACCTGTATTAAAGAAGTACACACCTGTATTAATGAGGTACACACCTGTATTAACGAAGTACACACCTGTATTAACAAGATACACACCTGTATTAAAGAAGTACACACCTGTATTAACGAGGGACGCACCTGTATTAACGAGGTACACACCTGTATTAATGAGGTACGCACCTGTATTAACGAGGTACACACTTGTGTTAACGAGGTACACACCTGTAATAACGAGGTACACACCTGTGTTAACGAGGTACACACCTGTGTTAACGAGGTACACACCTGAAATAACGAGGTACACACCTGTAATAACGAGGTTCACACCTGTATTAACGAGGTACACACCTGTATTAAATCCAGAACACTCATTAGCTATGAGGTCGTTGTCTTCATGGCCTCGCTGTGTGTTCATGATTTATTTTAGGAGCATTTGTTGGATACTCTGCAGGTTTATTAGATTTCATTAAATCCTAATTTAACCTCTGAAACAGAAAAATATGAATTATAAATGCAAGTTAAACCTGAGGAGACTGGATACACACAGGAGTGGAACAGAACATCAGAACTGGGTCGTGTCAGATCAGATCTGTGTCAGTGAGAAGGTAAGAAATAAGACGTGTTCTGGCTCAGTGTGACGGTTCCTCTCAGGATCTACAGATCCAGAGTCAGCCTGGACAGCAAAAACACACCTCCCCGTTAACCCGTCTGCTGCCTGTCTTAATGAGCTGCTCTCCGTGGACGTCGGCGCTGTCGCGGCTGTCAGTCGTGCTAACGGGACCGGCTGACACGCCGCGCAGAGGATCACGGACCAGCAGGACGCGTCCAGAACAGCTGAACCGTGTGATGAAAAGAGTTCACACCTCATCCTGTCTCTGCTCACCGTGTCACAGTCTCAGGTTGTTCTGTTCCCACGGTGACACACCTGACAGAGGTGATCGCTTCTTCTTTTTCAACTGGCAACAAAACTGGATCAGAACCAACATGGTGAGACAGTCGTAATGCAGACAAACTCACATCAATCAAACACTGATTTACAGACGCTACGTGTCGACCAGCATTCCAAAATAATGGAGAGGACAAACAACCATCAAACGTAATCCTATTGGCTGATCTGTGTCAGGTGACGTGTCTTACCCTGTGTCCTCGTCCCCGCGTATAAAACCAACAGCAGCTACTTGTCTGCACAGTTAAAGACATTTTCTCCGCCAGATAATAAAGTTAGATGATGCAACGTTACGTTGCCATAAAGATGAAGAAGCAAAACTATGTTTCACGTGTCGACACATCGTGTTTGGGTGGAGATAAAAGTAAACGGGACTGTTGCATTAAGCTCTTTAACTTACGATTGTCTTCATTTCAGATTACAGACGTTGTTTGGTCTTTAGGTTTGAGTCGTCTTTGTCTGACTCTTCAAAATAAAACTCACTCTGCGTCTTGGCTGAGGAGCGTGAGTTAGTGCCGACGTTTGGCTGAGAATCACATCCAGTTAGCAGCTTTCAGAAATGTGCAGATACACTTCACTGCCAACTCTGTCACGGCGACACTCATCACGAGTCCGACAGCCAGGTGTGCTGGATCCAACCCAACGTGAGCAACGTGAACGCCAACAGAGCAGCAGACTGAGAGACACTGAGGACGACGTGTTTGTGAAAATGTGAAATCATGATAAATATAAGAAGAGTCTGCAGCCGTCGAATTAACTCAGCTGTTTGGATCTAAATATAAAACTTTAACTCCATGTTGGACCTCGTCATCATCGGTTCAGTCCTCTGTCTCATTTCTCCTGCTGCTTCGTTTCTTTAACGTTTCATCGGGTAGACAAACTCGTTAACTCCAGGTTTGTCGTCCACGTTGTCCACGTCCATGCTGCGAGACCTCGCCGGCCTTCTGTTAACGTGGTGAGTCACATGCTGCTATTTCTGTCCCGGACACGTAAACCTGAAGCTCCCTGCTGCTGGTCTGAGGTCAGCCCGGGATACTCGTGTCAAAACCAAACAGGTCCGGTTCTTTTGATCCACACACACACAAAAATCTGCTCAGGACAATAAAATATTTTAGTCAAACAACGAACTCAAACTGAAGAACAAAGCGAGCGGCTGACTGAGTGAAGAGACGCCGCTGACTCTGACCCCCAAATTCCACCGGGCGCGGATGTACCGTGTTGCGTGTACGCGGCGGTTCTAGTCAATGTTTCAAACCGCACCGGCTCCACTGCGGTCCGGTTCAGATGCGTCCCTGAAGTGTCTCTCTGCTCCTCTGTTCTATTTTTGAAGGACGCCGCGAGCAGCCCGCGTCGATTTACACAGGGCCCGTCCACACGAGTACGTTTTTGTCCAATCTGCATAAATACTTTATCGTTTCAGCCTCGTCCAGACGGATCCGGCTTGTTCGAGGTGTGAGACCGGTATTTTTTGAGAACAGGTCCCAGAGTGGGAAAATCCTAAAACGCCAGATAGACCTTTAACCTCAGCCGCCGACGCTTGACGCGTCATGACAACAACATTGGCGGACTACAGGCGTGTGCTCGTGTTATAAAACTACTCAGTCTGTTACGCCTGCTACAACAAAACCTGCTTCTATGTTACTGCGAGGAGCAACCAAAGAACTGTCTGTAAACAGGCGTGACCTTATGATGGATGTTCCTGGAAACGACGGTAATCTAAAAGATTCTGGGTCGTGGTTCTGATGGAGCTTCACTCTGCTCTCGTTCTGTTGTATGTTGATCTTCAGAGTCAGCTGCAGCGTCTGAAGATCCTCCAACATTTCATGAAGTGAGTTTAATCCAATTTTCATCATTTCAACAGCAACAGAAGAAAAACCGAGACATCAGATTTCAGCTGCTGATCCTCAGAAACACGACCCGTCACGCTGAGTCACAAGAAGAGGAACGCTGGATGTTCTTCAGGAGGGCGAGCGAGGTATGAGGACACAGAGGGGGAGAGAGAGAGAGAGCGGAGGAGGAGGAGGAGGAGGAGGAGGAGGAGGAGGAGGAGGTGAATGATGAAGTATAGATGTGAGTTCATTTCCCCCGCGGAGCCCCGACTCCATTTCTACAAATCCACCAACAGACATTAATCTCAGTGACAGCGAGGTGTGAGTGTGTGTGTGTGAGTGTGTGAGAGTGTGTGTGTGTGAGTGTGTGAGAGTGTGTGAGTGTGTGTGTGTGAGTGTGTGAGAGTGTGTGTGTGAGAGTGTGTGTGAGTGTGTGTGTGTGAGTGTGTGTGTGCGAGTGTGTGTGTGTGTGTGTGTGTGTGTGTGTGTGTGTGTGTGTGTTCACTGTACGAGTCTCATGTCGTCTCCCTCCATCACTCGTTCGTCGCTCTTCTCTCTTTTCTCCGACAGTCACAACAAATAAAGCCGATGGCTTCAGAGGAGGAGCTCATCATGAAGGAGAGGCACCATGCGAGGAGGACAGACCTCCTCAGAGGACAGACACCTCCTCACAGGACAGAGACCTCCTCACAGGACAGACACCTCCTCAGAGAACAGAGACCTCCTCACAGGACAGACACCTCCTCAGAGAACAGAGACCTCCTCAGAGGACACAGACCTCCTCAGAGGACAGAGACATCCTCACAGGACAGACACCTCCTCACAGGACAGACACCTCCTCAGGGGACAGACCTCCTCAGAGGACAGAGACCTCCTCAGAGGACACAGACCTCCTCAGAGGACAGAGACATCCTCAGAGGACAGACCTCCTCAGAGGACAGAGACCTCCTCACAGGACAGACACCTCCTCAGAGGACAGACACCTCCTCAGAGAACAGAGACCTCCTCAGAGAACAGAGACCTCCTCAGGGGACAGACCTCCTCAGAGGACAGAGACCTCCTCAGAGGACAGAGACCTCCTCAGGGGACAGAGACCTTCTCAGGGGACAGAGACCTCCTCAGGGGACAGAGACCTCCTCAGAGGACAGACCTCCTCAGAGGACAGAGACCTTCTCAGAGGACAGAGACCTCCTCAGAGGACAGACACCTCCTCAGAGGACAGAGACCTCCTCAGGGGACAGACCTCCTCGTCCCTCTCCTGGGACACAAGATAATTAAACTCGGAGCCTCGCGGCGGTCTAGACGACCCTATCAGCACATCAGGCGTTATCCGTCCAATCAGAAGCCGGCTGTGGAGGAGGGGTCGGAGGTCAGTGGATTAGGAGTGGGAGGGTGAGGCAGTGCCCCGTGGTCATGTCAGGTCACCTGTGTGTGTGTGTGTGTGTGTGTGTGTGTGTGTGTGTGTGTGTGTGTGTGTGTGTGTGTGTGTAAAAGCTCATTACAAGTCTTACGGGTCGCCTGCAGCCGTGAACAGAGCTCATCAATCAGTCAGAGGTGACGCATTCCTGCACACACACACACACACACACACACACACACACACACACTGCTAGTTTGATTTCCTGTGAGGACGCTGGTGGATCCCCTCGTGCTGCAGCAGGGTGGAGGAGGGTGGAGCACACGCAGCAGCAGCAGCAGGCGCTTTTATCTTATCGGACGCCGCCTCGTGCTCGCTCTGCGTCTGCGGCTCCAACAGGAAATGACTGATCGTCGACGGAGAGCCGAGGTGATGTTGAGGAAGAGTTCAGGAATATCCGATCTTCATCAGAGGACAGTGAACGCAGCACACGTTCAACAAAACACACCAGGTGACGCTGATTCGACAGCAGACTATTTAGAATTTAAATGTCGTGCCAGAACAGGAGCTGGACGAGCGGGCAATGTAACCGGGCTCAGCAGCTTTTACGGACATGATGGCAGAGGAGCAGAGAGTGAAGAGGACGCTGACGGAGGAAGCTAAGAAGAGAAAAGGAGAGAGTGAGCGAGCAAGAAGCCGCCGGACAAGAGTAAATGTGGGACTGACTTTTAGTGGTTGGTGAGAGCTTGGTGAAATAAAAGGCTGAAAGACAGACGCCGAGCTGGGCTGACTGCTGCTGGACTAGGCAGTGAGATCAGCTGCTGCTGGGGACCTGGATGATGATTGGCTGCTGGGACCTGGATGATGATTGGCTGCTGGGGACCTTGAACGTGTCTGAAGGAACCAGAGGAACGTGAGAACACCGCGGCTGCTTCTCATCGATCAGATCTTCGACTGACGCGACAAAATGTTCGTGTAAATATTGAACAATGAGTCATCAGTGAGTGTGTGTGTGTGTGTGTGTGTGTGTGTGTGGTCTTTCTTCTGATTAACTCTGATGTGTTTGAACAAATCGCTGACAGGTGACAGCAAATATCAGCTGGGTGACATTTTTATTAACAGGTGAGAAAACCCTGAAGGAGTCACGTGAGCGCTGTGCTTCATTATTAGTATTGTTGTTATTGTTGTTATTGTTGCAGTGTTCGTTTAGTCACGTTCTGTTGTTGTGTTTAATTTGACTCGGCTGTAACACTGTCACAGACAAACCTGTTCAAGTCACTGATATTAACATCAAATTCAAGGATTTTTCAACGACTTTCCAGGCCCAGTTTTCTCAAATTCAAGGACCCAACACAGCATCACAACACTGAACTCCTCTTCTACCACAAAACAAATATTCAAGCACTTTCAAGGTCTCATTCAGCAGGCCGACGCCGCCGGAGCCACAGAACCGGGCTCAGCAACTGAACGTTTGATATTGTATCCCTACAATACGTGTGTTCGATCCCAGGTCAGTGAAATCCAGACTGAATCAAGGTATGAGCTCTCCGGGTCGGACTTTAGAGGCCCGCTAACACGGTGCTGATCCGTTTGAGATGAAGCTGCAGCACTGAAGTCTCTCTGAGGACTCCGTACGTTATCCACACTCTGACACCGGCTGTCGTCTTCATTTCACACTTCACACCGGCAACAATAAAAACCTCGTCACACTCCCACGCGTCCACCGAGCGGAAGAAGAAGAAGAAGAAGAAGAAGAAGAAGAAGAAGAAGAAGAAGAAGAAGAAGAAGAAGAAGAAGAAGAGAAAAGCGTTTGTTCCTCACCAGATTTCACGAGATGTAAATCCCAGCGTGGGAAAACTGTGACGGAGGAGCTGCTCAGTCGACAACTCCAACGAGGACCTCCGGGAGAAAATCCAGCCTGAAAATAAAGAAACAGAAAACAGAGATGAGCTGACGGGACGGAAACAAACCTGCAAGACGTCAAATCAAAGAAAAACAGAGACACAAAGACAGAGACTGGAGCTGAAAGACGACAAAAAGGATCAAATGAACTGAGAGAGGAATGTCGTTAAAGATCCCGAGACGTTTCTCTTTAATTAACGCTCGTCAATGTTACGTCAAAGTACGTCCACCACCAACTGTTTACACACAGCTGTTTATATGCATGCTAACCATTAACTATGTCCAGGTTTTAGACAGTCTGCGGGGACGTCACGGAGACTACGTCCAGGTTTTAGACAGTCTGCGGGGACGTCACGGAGGTGGAGGAGGTGGAGGCAGCCATCCACCCCTGACAAACAAACAAAGCTAGCCCAGTGTGAGTGCAGCTCATCTCTTTGTCTGCTCAGTAATCTGATTACTTCTCTCATGGTAAGTTTCACAGACTTTCTACACAGAGGGAAGACGGATGAAGGTCGGCGTGTTCTCTGTGATACGAGAAACTGACCAAGACTGAAGACTTGAAACAAACGATGATTATTAAACTGGTCAACATATTCTGTCGCTCACATGACGATGATGATGTCACATGTTCTCTGTGATTCGTCCACAAACATCACGCCGTGTTTCAGACGCGTCAGATGGCACAGAGCTGACAGGAAGTCAGACAGGCATCGATTTTCAAAATAAAACATCCTGTCTGAACCCGATCTGAAGACGTCAAACCAGGCGAGTCGCTGACTGAAGATCTGATCAGCATCACAGACACAGTCAGAGCGCCGAGGAGACACAAAACGAGACGTTCCTTTTTATATGAGCTCAGATAATCGACGAGTTTCCGTCCAAACTCTGGACGGACTCTGTGAGGAGCAGTGAGACCAGAAGAAGAGCTGAACTCTGGACGGACTCTGTGAGGAGCAGTGAGACCAGAAGAAGAGCTGAACTCTGGACGGACTCTGTGAGGAGCAGTGAGACCAGAAGAAGAGCTGAACTCTGGACGGACTCTGTGAGGAGCAGTGAGACCAGAAGAAGAGCTGAACTCTGGACGGACTGTGAGGAGCAGTGAGACCAGAAGAAGAGCTGAACTCTGGACGGACTCTGTGAGGAGCAGTGAGACCAGAAGAAGAGCTGAACTCTGGACGGACTCTGTGAGGAGCAGTGAGACCAGAAGAAGAGCTGAACTCTGGACGGACTCTGTGAGGAGCAGTGAGACCAGAAGAAGAGCTGAACTCTGGACGGACTCTGTGAGGAGCAGTGAGACCAGAAGAAGAGCTGAACTCTGGACGGACTCTGTGAGGAGCAGTGAGACCAGAAGAAGAGCTGAACTCTGGACGGACTCTGTGAGGAGCAGTGAGACCAGAAGAAGAGCTGAACTCTGGACGGACTCTGTGAGGAGCAGTGAGACCAGAAGAAGAGCTGAACTCTGGACGGACTCTGTGAGGAGCAGTGAGACCAGAAGAAGAGCTGAACTCTGGACGGACTCTGTGAGGAGCAGTGAGACCAGAAGAAGAGCTGAACTCTGGACGGACTCTGTGAGGAGCAGTGAGACCAGAAGAAGAGCTGAACTCTGGACGGACTCTGTGAGGAGCAGTGAGACCAGAAGAAGAGCTGAACTCTGGACGGACTGTGAGGAGCAGTGAGACCAGCCGCCTCATTTTTAAACACCACAGTCAAAGAAACATCAGGCAGACACAGATGAACTCAGAACATTCTGAATCCACAAACCTGCAACGTGAAACTGAAGCACGGATCCGATTTCAGACGAAACAAACGTGAAGTGAAAAATAAATAGAAAATATTTGAGGAAGAAAAAAAACTACAAGTCTGCGGCGGAGGGTGATGTAATCTGATTACATCTAGTCTGAGGTTCACTTCTATTAAACACAGATCACCTCCATCTGTCAGTGATACAGAAGAGTGGAGGCAGCACCACCTCGACCCGCCGGCCTCCCCCTGCAGGTCCAGGTTCTGCTTCACCTCTCAGGTGGAGCTGAGCGCTGCAGGGCTGCTCTTATATTCTCGGCATGTCTGGGTGTGAAGGGAGCAGCGGGAGCTCAGGTTAGAGCTGAAAACAGCCGAGGACGGAGATAAGACGGATTTTTAGATGAGCTTTGGGACTCAGATGGAGGTGGAGGGGGTCGAACTACACCTTCTCCTGCTCGGCATGCAGCGAGGACTCAGAGGAGGAGGAGAGGAGGATCCTCACGCTCGGCATGAGCGATTAACCCGTGAACTCGCTCCTCGGCTGCTTCGTAGCAGTCGGCACAGTCGGAGTATTTTGGAGTGAGCGGTGGAGAATAATGAGGTTATCACAGCATTGCTCCACGCTCCATTACACCCCGCCTTCAGCTCCCAGAAACCCCAGCTACACCACCAGTACACCACCAGTACACCACCAGTACACCACCACGTCTGCTGACTGAACCCGAGGCTCGGCTCAGGCCTGGTTCGTCGTTTAAACGGACCGTGGCGTTCTGAATCCGTCAGGCCGTGCCACATTTATCACATGAAATAACCCAGGTTCACCTGTCTGATTCTGGTACCAGCACTGGGCCACAGCTGGCACCAGGAGTGCTCCTTCTCAGCCCACTTTGGCCCGGTTCCACAGCCCCTGAAATCCTCCCCAAATCTGGCAGCCTTGTAGGAGACAGATGTGCCTCACATCTGGACGACGATCACAGAGCGACTCAAACCGAAATATTCCAAATCTGTTTGTTTGTTGTAACGTCAGAGAACAGGAGTGTTTTATTTTGAAGGTCAAAGTGTTTCCTGCTGGTTGCAGGAGCCGATCCTCACACTGCTTTGGTCTCACTTCACAGTTTGTCTCAAACCAACATGTCAGGTCGAAGCGATGACTGACAAACTGTCACACGGCGATGTTACATCACAGCACAGCGGAGGTCAAACAACCTGCCCGTCCACGACATTCACACACAGATTAACGTCCAATCAGCAGGCAGGAAGCAGAACAGGAAGTCACAACAAGGTGAGGAGTCCAGGTGTGTGATCACAGCTGCCACAGAGCAAAGAACACACGAACAAACAGAGTCACATGATCCATCGATGTAACGACGGAGGACGTGCTGCAGTTCATCTCCATCAACATTCATCAGTCAGAGACGGTTCATTGAGAGAAACTCATCACGCTTCTTAAAAACAAACTCCAGTCAGTTTCTGCTGAGTCGTTCATCAAACAGCAGACACTCGATCAGAGCATCTCTGATTTTAACGAAGACGTGCCACCATATGATCACTCATTAACGAGGGAAGTGACGGGACAAAGGTCAGAGGAGACTTTATTCTGTCGTTACAGCAGCAGAGAGAGAGTAACACACCCCGAGTACAACAACAGACCGAAGAAGAAGAAACCAACAGACAAACAACAGATATGACTGAGAGCAGGACAGGAAGTCAGACACAGAAACAGCAGAGAGTTTCAAAATAAAACACCCTGTGCAACCTAACGAGGAGCTTCTGAAACGTTTGATGAACTAAACTCTGAGACTTCTGTACTGCAGCTGAGCACAGCTCGTGTAAAGTCTGTGTTTGTACAGTACAGCGTCGCTGGTCTCAGTGCAGTGTGATGTTGATGTACAGCGTTACAGTGTTTCCTAAAGTCATCTGCACACAGTCTGAGGAACACACAGAGAACTGCAGCCTCTCTTCTTCTTCTTCACCCTGACTCAGCATCCTCAGATCTGACTCTTCCTCCGTCATCCTCCGTCACAAACGCTCCAACACTCTGAAGAACCGGCAGCTTCAAGACAGACGAGGAAACATCTGGTGTAAATCCTGTTTGTTAAGTGTGATCGCACGGAGGTCCACATGTTTGAGTCAGATCAGCTGACTGAGCGTCACAAACTGTGTCGCTTCATCTCAGACACTTGAAACTCGCTGCAGAAACAAAGTTGCATCATCACAATGTGATGCTGAGAAAAGAGAGCTGAGCTCCACGGTGCATTCAAAGACTCTCCGAATAATCAGACACTGAGCAGACATCGTTTAAACCTCAGAGGAAGCATCAAGCTGACGGTGACGGTGATGCTGCAGGTATTTAAAGGCCTCATCATCAAACTGTTTCATGGTGATCGTATCTAACACACTCCATGTTTCTGTTATTACAGTCTGAACCTTGTGATGGACGTCAGTCCTCAGCCGAGTGATCGTATCAGCGGCTGCTCAGACGTGGACACGTCAGGAGAAACACAGCAAACAAACGGAGCCACAAAAGGCCGAACGTCACACAAACACACCGTCTCCAGACAATCAGTCATCAGCTGTCACGCTGGGCGCCGCCGGTCAGGCCTGGAGCTGTCAAACAAAGGGACGTGAAAGGCATGCTGGGAGCAAAGTTCAGCTGCAGGAGGGTTGACGGGCGGGGACGGGAATGACGAGTCGTCTCCGAGGACTCAGACGAACACGACTCGGAGCTGCTGACTCGTGGTCTCACTGCTCAGAGTGTGAATCAGTCTGCAGAGGAAACCCGACCACACGGCGTGCACACACCTCCGAACAAAACACTGACGAGTCCACGAACACGAGCCGACCCCGACGTACACGGAGAGGTGATCAGTGTGTCGAGGGAACACAAACAGGAAGCCAGGAGTCTCCTCCTCACCTGAATCACCTGAACCAACATTCAGAGTCAGCTCAGTCTTACTCAGGAGAACTCTCTTCACGTCTCGCGTGAACCTCATCGCTGACTTTAAGTTACACAGTAACATGTAACATTACACGACATCATGTTGTCCTAAACTTAACCAAACTACAACCAATACACAACATTACTGCAACCATGCCTCCAAAACAAAAGAACAGGTCAGCGTGTGTGATGCTGCTGAAGAGTTTCACTCATGTTTGTTTACGACGGTGAATCTCTCAAACATTCAAAACTTTAGATTTTATTCTGACATTTGCTTCAGTGAAACAAATCAAGAAGAAACAGTCCAACAGAAAATCTCAGAGACGAGTCAAAAACTACCAAAAACTACCAGAAACTACTAAAAACTACTAAAAACTACTAAAAACTACCAAAAACTACCAGAAACTACCAAAAACTACCAAAAACTACTAAAAACTACCAAAAACTACCAAAAACTACCAAAAACTACCAGAAACTACTAAAAACTACTAAAAACTACTAAAAACTAGCAAAAACTACCAGCCAGTGTTCACATCAATGAAATCATCGAAGGCTCAAATTATTTCTGCAAAATTTGAAATAGTTTGACGTGATCTTCAGTAAAACTCTGAAGAAACACACACACACACACACACACACACACACACACACTCCTCCAAACAGACGAGATGTTCCAATCAGAGACGAGCTCTGAGCTCCAACATGTTCAGACTGTTGAACATGTTGTTTCTGTTTTGGACATTTCCAGACTTCTCCCCCTGAACGTGCACGTTCCCTCTGAACATGAACACTGAAGGTTTTCGGTCACAGATGAACTCTTACCTGAAGGACACGGACTCTCCTGAACGTTCCTCCACGCTGACACAGCTGATCTGAATACGAACAAGCCGCCAACGATGAGGACAAAGGACCGAGCCCGAGGAGAGCCGACACCTCCCCACGCTCCAACACCTTATCACCCCCGCCCCTCACTGATCCTCCATTCATATTCATCCTCCATCCCCCGAGGGCCGGCCAGCAGCCCCCATCAGGCCGCCTTAATGCGAGGGCATGTTGAGAAGCCACATGTTGTTGTTGGACACAGGCCATTAGGACCGGGACACCCTCGACAACGAGCTCACAGTGTGGAGGGAAACTTCATGAAGTCATTACAGGATGAAGGAATCTTTATGAAACCAGCTGCACGAGCGTCGACATCAAACCTGCAGCTGTTACAAACTGAAGAGGTCACCCTGCTGATCACGGAGCTCCTCAGTCGACCTGCAGCAGCCACGTTAAACTCAGATCTCTAACGCTGACGACAAAGCAGTCTGCGGTTCTTGAGCGTCCTCACACAGACAGATGTTACCTCCCGTCTGTTGTTCCCCGTTGGTGGAACGTCCTACCAGTTCCTACAGATCAGGGGCGTCCCTCTCTACCTTCACAGACCTCCTGAAGACCTCCAGCTCTTCAGAGAGGACCTCCTCTACAACACTGAAGACACAGAGTTCAGACTTCAGACAGTCTGCAGACTGCAGAGGTCGTGTGTGTGACCGTTCAGTCGAGGTTCTTCACACCACACACACACACACACACACAGTAAGAAAAGAGGAAGTCATTCAAACTAACAGAGGATGTGATGTCATACGAGGTCAAAATGTCCTCCAGCTGTCTTTAGCGTCGCTGAGCTCAAACAGACTTTGACTTCTTCATTCAGACGGCTGGGATGATTTAGTCGGAGGCTGCACACACACACACACACTCACACACACACACACACACACACACACTCACACACACACTCACACACACTCACACAAACCTGAGCGCAGGGAGCGAAGCGACGCCGTCCTCTCTCTATAAAAGGCATCAAATCAGAGCTGGACTCCCACGTGCAGCTCGGCGCCGGAGGCAAGCTGAAGAGAATCAGGACACGGGTCAGGTTGGATCCTGCTGCCGCCTTCAGTCCAGGGCCGACGGGCACGTGAGCGAGCGCAGACCTGAACACTGTGAAACGTTCTGTCCATGTTCGACCAATCAGAGCCGCTCACTGCTGCCTTATCAGTGTAATTAAGACCGAATGCAGCAGATTATGAAACACGCCGTGACTGTTCATGACGGCAGACACACACAACAACACAAAGACAAAATGATTCTGTCTTTGTCTCTTCCAGTCTCCATGGTGACGTCCTGACATTTGTCCAACTCCACCAGACTGTCCTGATGTCAGACGTGTCACGTTTGGTTGAGACAAACTTTTAACTGTAAGGTAAGCCGTGATAAACTCCAAACCAGAAGAGACATAGACATGCAAATGTGGAGAGAGATGGTGGAGTGATGGGCAGCCAGCCAGACCAGTGCCCAGTCGGTGCCTTGCTCAGGGGCACCTCGGCAGTGCCCAGGAGGTGAACTGGCACCTCTGTAGCTACCAGCCCACCTTCCATATTTTTAGTCCATGTGGGACTTGAACCAGCCACCATCCAGTTCCCAAGCCAACTCCCTATGGACTGAGCTACTGCCGCCCCAACGGAGAACGGATGGTGGAGGTCCGTTCCGTCTCCGGCGGTCGGGGTGTCGATAAAAACATGAACATTTATAATCGACATTTTACTCACTAACTAATTCAGATTTATCATCAGTCTTATTAAACTCCAGGATGTGCTGAGTTAGCGCCCTCTATTGGTCGACCGCCGCTCCAGCAGAAAACAACCGTCCAATCAAAGCAGAGTATGTAAATCAGGTGCGTACGCAGCTAACCAATCATGATTCAGTCAGACACAGAAACGTTCATTTATTTATATATTTAATTATTTATATTTATGTCACAGAGCTCAAAGTGACGTGTGATATCAAAGGTCGCTCCTTCTGTGTCAGCTGATCAAAAAATGAGGAGGAAACTGATCAGCTGACACTTTAACGATGTACGAAGGAGCAGCGGCGGACAGAACCGGGCTCGGACTCGTTAAGGTTTGATCGTCAGCTCTCAAACACAAACACAGCAGACAGATAACGAGCTTCAGAGCACTGATTAGCATGCGGCACACAAAGACACAAATCTGCTTCATCACATGGAGACAGTGTGTCTGGACCAGGAACTATGTTCATTCATTAAGAATATTGGTCATAATAATAAAATAATAATAATATTTGATCCAGTCTATGGTGGAGACCAAACACAGAGGGACACGAGTGCAGCCGAGCGAGGAGGAAGAACCTCAGCAGAGACAGAGATACTGTACAAGACGTCACAGCTCAACCTGCTGGAAACAGGTTCTGTTAAAAAGAAGAGAGAGTGTGTGTGTGTGTGTGTGTGTGTGTGTGTGTGTGTGTGTGTGGATAATGCCTCTTTCTGCTCGGTCAAACACGTTATTTATTTTTCATTGTGTGCGGCCACCGGCCGTAAATAACGTGTAATTACCCACACAGCCGTCAGGTGGGGTTAATGGAGAAACCATTAGCACAGAGAGGATGGATGGAGGGATGGAGGAGAACAACAAGAGAGGAGGAGGAGGAGGAGGAGGAGGAGGAGGAGGAGGCAGCAGCTACGAACACAAGGAGATAATGGACGTTAAAGTCCCCACAGACTGTCTAAAACCTGGACGTAGTCTCTGTGACGTCCCCGCAGACTGTCTAAAACCTGGACGTAGTCTCCGTGACGCCCTACAGACTGTCTAAACCTGGACGTAGTCTCTGTGACGTCCCCGCAGACTGTCTAAAACCTGGACGTAGTCTCCGTGACGTCCTACAGACTGTCTAAACCTGGACGTAGTCTCCGTGACGTCCCCGCAGACTGTCTCAGACCTGGACGTAGTCTCTGTGACGTCCTACAGACTGTCTCAGACCTGGACGTAGTCTCCGTGACGTCCCCGCAGACTGTCTCAGACCTGGACGTAGTCTCTGTGATGTCCTACAGACTGTCTCAGACCTGGACGTAGTGATGCAGCAGAGCTCGTAACATTAACACTGAACAGATCTGAAATATTGCTCAGCCATATTTTCTGTGTGCACACAGTAGAGCTCATCAAAGAGCCGAGGTGGAACATTAGAACATGAAGCTCCAACAGGAGAGTGAGTCAGTCTCTTTTCATGTGTTTGGGTTGAAAACGTTAAAAGTCATGAACGTTGATCTCTGACTGAAGCTCTGACTGAAGCTCTGACTGAAGCTCTGACTGAAGCTCTGACTGAAGCTCTGACTGACTCCAAAGGATTCACGTCCTTCAGTAATCAATGAAATATTGAAGAGATGCTACAATCAGCTGCACGTTGTGTAATGTCGCCGGTCACAAACAGGAATCTGTTTTTAATCAATATGACGACACATCGAGTTTGTTTCACGGCATTATCTGCAGTGTCATGCCAGAACCTGAGCTGGGCTCACTGTGGACATAATGGCAGAGGAGAAAAATAAATGTAACTCTTCATCTTCACCTGAAGATGTTTAGAATGTCCACCTCCACCTCCTGCTCCTGCTGCTCCACCTCTTCCTCCTGCTCCTCCTCCTGCTCCTCCACCTCCTCCTGCTCCTCCACCTCCTCCCCCTGCTCCTCCTCCTGCTCCTCCTCCATGATTAATCACCCTCTCAGACAGCGTGGTGGACGATCACAGTGTAATCACATGCAAACAAACAGCTCTGTAATTATTCGCTCGGTTACTCTGAACAGTGACTCATGTCCAACGACCACACACACACACAGACACACAGACACACACACACACACACACACACACACACACACACACACACACACACACACATCAGGTTCTTTAACCTGCTGCAGAGAGCTGGGCGATACATCAGTTATCATAACGTAAGTTTAACGTGAGTAAATCTGGGACCTTTAATCCTGAAGCTCCAAACACGTCCTACAATTCCCATGATGCAACGCTGTCAGACTGCACCCCTCCAGCACAAAGTGACATAGCTGTAATGTCTCCACGTGTCTCGCAGACTGACCTCAGATCATCAAACCACAGCCTGGCTGCAGCCTCCACGCGTCACGTCCCTCCGTTAACGTGACAGCCACTCATCAGGACTTCAGAGTCTGATCTCACATTTCCTGCACGGGTCGTGTGGAGCTGCTGCTCCTGCTTCCTCCTCTGGATCACCGGAGGAAGGAGACAGCTGTTCCAACAAAGACCCAGAGACGGACAGAGACAGAGGAGACGCTCTGTGAGTCCATGGAGACACATGTGAAGAAAGAGACCAAACAGGAGCTAAAAGAGACGTGTTGACTGTCTAAAACCTGGACGTAGTCTCCGTGACGTCCCCGCAGACTGTCTAAAACCTGGACGTAGTCTCTTACCCTCAGTACAGTTGTCATGAACGGGGAAATTAGCTACAGAGACCAAAACTGTTTTTTGTACCAGGCTGTAAACATGTTTATTTCTGCTGTGAAGTTGGACATTTGGACATGGGGACTTATGGAGACTGACTCACTTCT
>NC_040018.1:31781308-31786308 GCF_000972845.2 Larimichthys crocea | reverse complement strand
AGGATGACAAGGAGAAGGAGGAGGAGGAGGACGAGGACGAGGAGGATGACAAGGAGAAGGAGGAGGAGGAGGAGGAGGAGGACGAGAAGGAGAAGGAGAAGGAGGAGGAGGAGGAGGAGAAGGAGGAGGAGGGTTTACAGGCTGGATTCAGAAGGTGAAGCAGAACATCATAAATAATTCAGACACAAGTTTGTTTTTATAAGAGCAACACACACACACACACACACACACACACACACACACACACATTCAAGGTGAAGCATCATATGCAAATCGCCCATATGTGCTACCTGTCAGAGCAACCATCAGGACAGTGTGTGTGTGTGTGTGTGTGTGTGTGTGGGGTCAGAGGTCAGAGGGGACGCCTAAAGGACAGCTGGTCTGCCTGTTACTGTACGACACACACACACACACACACACACACACACACACACACACAGTATAATTAACCTCCTCTGACCCTCCGTCTGTTTCTGCAGCTTTCTTCATTTTTCATTAAAACTTTAAAAACTTTCTTTTTCTGTTTGTTTGAAAGTTTCAAACCAGCTGCAGTTCCTCTGACGTCCACCAGAGGCTGGCTGCAGAAGTCCCCGTGTTGACATGAGCACAGAGGACATGGTGGCAGTGGAGTTTGGGCTCGTCACACGTTCACGGTGTATCTGTATGTGCGGCGCAGACACACCGTTAATATTTGATGAGCTGCCAGATGGCACAGCGAGCTCTGATAACCATCTTTAATATAGGTAGTCAGTGTGTGTGTGTGTGTGTGTGCGTGTGTGTGTGTGTGTGTGTGAGTGTGTGTTTGATGGAGGGGGGGTTCCTGCGATCAAAGAACCCAACTCCAATGGCAGACAAACGTCAAGAACCAGACGCACACATCAATAATTCAACACACACTCACACTCACACACACACACACACACACACACACACACACACACACACAGAGAACACTGCCAAAACTGAAACAAAGACTGAGAGTTTGGATGTAACATATCTGCTGCTGTTAGCTCAGTCTGTTAGCCGGGCTGTGAGCTTAGAGCACCGGGGGAGTGTTAGTACCACAGGGAAGAAGGAGGAGAAGGAGGAGAAGGAGGAGAAGAAGGAGAAGAAGAAGAAGAAGAAGAAGGAGAAGAAGAAGAAGAAGAAGAAGAAGAAAGAGAAGAAGAAGGAGAAGAAGAAGAAGAAGAAGAAAGAGAAGAAGAAGAAGAAGAAGAAGGAGAAGAAGAAGGAGAAGAAGAAGAAGAAGAAGGAGGAGAAGGAGAAGGAGGAGAAGAAGGAGAAGAAGGAGAAGAAGAAGAAGAAGAAGAAGAAGGAGGAGAAAGAGAAGGAGGAGAAGAAGGAGAAGAAGAAGAAGAAGAAGAAGGAGGAGAAGGAGAAGAAGGAGACGGAGGAGAGGTTCACAGCAGTCAGCAGCTTCTATCTGACATGATGGCAGAGGAGAAGAGAGTGAAGAGGACGCTGACAGAGGAAGCTAAGAAGAGAAAAGGAGAGAGTGAGCGAGCAAGAAGCCGTTGGCGTGGCTTCAAACAGGTTCCATAGTGTAGTGGTCATCACGTCTGCTTTACACGCAGAAGGTCCTGGGTTCAATCCCCAGTGGAACCAGAACTCTGAAAACTCACTTTTAGGGTTTGGTGGGAGACTGAAAGCTGGAGGACAAAGGAGACAAACAGGCGTCCAAAAGATACTTGAACATGTAAGTTTCTCTGAGCTGGTATGTTACCGTGTACGGTACAACAAGAGAGTCCGGAAACAAACCGTCACAAAGTCCAATTATTACTCTGGCAAACATGAAGGTTTGTTCTTTGTCTGAACTTCAGGCACAGGTGGCAGGTAGAGAAATGTTTGCTTACCTGACATGATGACGAGCTGATGGATGAACGTCCTTCAAAATCTAAACAAAGCGCTGACATGTCCAACATGTGGACACGCTCCGCTGACGTCCAGTCATGGACTGATGAGACGATGAAGACGACTGCTGCTGGCTTCAGACTCGTCTTCGTCAACGATGAGTTCTTGTCATAACTGTCTTCAGCCAAAGTTCTGGTTCCACTGGGGATTGAACCCAGGACCTTCTGCGTGTAAAGCAGACGTGGTGACCACTACACTATGGAACCTCCTCCTAGAGATGTGGCGTCAGCTTGTTCATCCAGACTGGCTGTGAGTTGTCTTATTGTTTGCAGGTACGTGGAAAAAGCACGTTGGGTTGCTGCGTTGCTGAGTTGCTGTGTTGCTGCGTTGCTGTGTTGCTGTGTTGCTGTGTTGCTGCTGCAGGTTAAAGCTTGATGCTTGATACTCACAACTGCTAATTACAGCTCAGTGTTCAGTGAGGTGGCTGCATATCAATGTCAATATTCTAACATAATGAAGCCATAAATAAATCATTATGGTTACTTCACATGTAGCCGTGTAGCACTGGATCTAACAGAACCTCCTGCTGGTGATGGTGCTCCTCCATCCTCACCTCTCCTCCACCACCTCCATCTGCCGGACAGAAGCGCATCATTCACCAGCTGAGAAGGTGATTGGCTGCAATCTGCCGTCCCTCCAGGTGAGCAGGTAAGACTGAAGCCGACCCGTCCAGCAGGAGGTGACGGTCCATCAGGACCAAAACCTGACACCACAGGACGGAGTCTTTCTCATGTCCTCGTGTTTGCTCTGATGGATCGTCTTATTCTGAAAAGATCAAGCAGCCTGACAGGAAGTCACAACGATCAGTGTAGAAGAGTACAGCTGCTGCTAGTCAGAGCTAACTATGAAGCTAACTGAGCTAACAGATAACAGATAACAGAGCTAACTATGAAGCTAACTGAGCTAACAGATAACTGAGCTAACAGAGCTAACTATGAAGCTAACTGAGCTAACCGATAACAGAGCTAACAGAGCTAACTATGAAGCTAACTAAGCTAACAGATAACAGAGATAACTATGAAGCTAACTGAGCTAACAGAGCTAACTATGAAGCTAACTGAGCTAACAATGAAGCTAACTGAGCTAACAGCTAACAGAGCTAACTATGAAGCTAACTATGAAGCTAACTGAGCTAACAGATAACAGAGCTAACTATGAAGCTAACTGAGCTAACAGATAACAGAGCTAACTATGAAGCTAACTGAGCTAACAGCTAACAGCTAACAGCTAACAGCTGCTCTCTGGCTCTTTATACACATCAGCTGACTTCAGGTAAACAGTAAACATTACACCACATTGCTTCGTCTTCGTGAAGCTGCTCTATGTGACGAGCCACGAGTGTGAACAGGCTGAATATTTAAACACACGGCGCTAACGTCACCTGCACATGAGCTCAAATCTGTTTTACAGCTGGAAACAGGCCGACTCATCCAAACAACAAATGTTGGATCTAATGAAGCATTACAGAGCTGTGTTATTAAAGCTGCTTTTAACACGCCAGGATCAAATTAGAGACACTGTAAGAGGAAATGAACTCTGTTTGTCTCAACAGGAATTCAACTTGAAGTGTTCAGGACAGAGAACAGGTGAACTCTCAGACTTTTATTTTGTGAAGCTGCACAAGGACGTCGAACCTTCTGCAGAAAGACGGCGAGAAAACGAGAACGAACAATGAAAGAGCTGAGAGATGAGTGTGTGTGTGTGTGTGTGTGTGTGTGTGTGTGTGTGCAGTGTTTTTGTAGATCAGTTCGTCTGCTGGGAGAATGATGAGATCGCAGCTCCAGCTGCCTCCGGCGTCGAGAACAACACATAATCCTCTCCTTCATGATTGCATATCAACAGAGTCTCTGCGCAGATATGGCGGCTGCAGAGCGGCTTCATCGTGACCTCCGGTTCAGATGTTAATAAATCAGACGCTCGCTCGCTGCCGCAAAGCTCCAGCACAAAATATGCAAATGAGTGTTTCTTCTGTGGAATAAAGAGTGTGTGAGGAGGCACGTGAAGCAGCTTGACACTGAAACACGAGTTTAGTGCGCAGAGATTTATTTTTAATTCTGGCTGTAATAATAATATTCATCACACCAGAGGACACATCGTTGGAGTTTGTCGATAGTTTGTCTGCAGAGCGGCGCCACACAAAGTGTCTAAAGATAAACTGTGAATGTTGAATTCTTTAATCACCTGGAGGACTCAACATGAAGTCAGACTTCATGTCCATGTGGGAGCCCGGCTAACAAACTCAGCTAACATTAGCTCTCTTCTCCTCTGCCATTATGTCCATTGAGGCTGCTGAGTCCAGCTCCTGTTCTGGCATGACACCCCAGGCCTATAAACTCGTGACAACTGAGTGTTGTTAAGATTCGCGAGGTTTGTGTATTTCCAGCTGGTTGTTGTTGCGTTCACGGTAACGTCTCAGCTTAGCAGCTCACGTGTTTTTGGACGCCTGTTTGTCTCCTTTGTCCTCCAGCTTTCAGTCTCCCACCAAACACCCTAAAAGTGAGTTCCCAGAGTTCTGGTTCCACTGGGGATTGAGCCCAGGACCTTCTGCGTGTAAAGCAGACGTGATAACCACTACACTATGGAACTTGTTTAAAGCCACGCCAACGGCTTCTTGCTCGCTCACTCTCTCCTTTTCTCTTCTTAGCTTCCTCCGTCAGCGTCCTCTTCACTCTCTTCTCCTCTGCCATCATGTCCATAGAAGCTGCTGACTGCTGTGAACCTCTTCTTCTCCTCCTTCTTCTTCTTCTTCTTCTTCTTCTTCTTCTTCCTCCCGCTGGTCCAAACCGGCTGCATCACGAGCTAACGTTGACTGACTACTCGTCGATTGTCTCGTACTTGTCTGATTGGCTGCAGCGTTTCCTGGCAGACTAAATGAATGACCTCCACTCAAATGGGCATTACAGGCTCTGCCCACTCCTGGCTCGAGTCCTACCTCGCTGGACGCTCCTTTAATGTGTCTTGGCAAGGTCGTCTGTCATCGACTCATACCCTCTCCACGGGGGTGCCGCAGGGGTCGGTGCTGGGTCCCCTTCTGTTTGCCATCTACACCACCTCGCTGTCCCATGTTATCCGCTCACACGGCTTCTCCT
>NC_040018.1:31771554-31781298 GCF_000972845.2 Larimichthys crocea | reverse complement strand
TAAGTGTTCAGGACAGAGAACAGGTGAAATCTCAGACTTTTATTTGTTGAAGCTGCACAAGGACGTCGAACCTTCTGCAGAAAGACGACAGGAAAACGAGAACGAACAATGAAAGAGCTGAGAGATGATTGTGGGTGTGTGTGTGTGTGTGTGTGTGTGTGTGTGTGTGTTGTGTGTGTGTGTGCAGTTTTTGTTAGATCAGTTCGTTGCTGGGAGAATGATGAAGATCCAGCTCCAGTGGCCTCCGGCTCGAGAACAACACATAATCTCTCCTTCATGATTGCATATCAACAGAGTCTCTGCGCAGATATGGCGGCTGCAGAGCGGCTTCATCGTGACCTCCGGTTCAGATGTTAATAATCAGACGCTCGCTCGCTGCCGCAAAGCTCCAGCACAAAATATGCAAATGAGTGTTTCTTCTGTGGAAATAAAGAGTGTGTGAGAGGCACGTGAGCAGCTTGACACTGAAACACGAGTTTAGTGCGCAGAGATTTATTTTTAATTCTGGCTGTAATAATAATATTTATCACACCAGAGGACACATCGTTGGAGTTTGTCGATAGTTTGTCTGCAGAGCGGCGCCACACAAAGTGTCTAAAATAAACTGTGATGTTGAATTCTTGAATATTAAATGAGGAACTCGTTATCACCTGGAGGAGTCAACATGAAGTCAGACTTCATGTCCATGTGGGAGCCCGGCTAACAAACTCAGCTAAATTAGCTCTCTTCTCCTCTGCCATTATGTCCATTGAGGCTGCTGAGTCCAGCCTCCTGTTCTGGCATGACACCCCCGCCTATAAACTCGTGACAACTGAATGTTTGTTAAGATTCACAGGTTTGTGTATTTCCAGCTGGTTGCTGTTGCGTTCACGGTAACGTCTCAGCTTAGCAGCTCACGTGTTGAAATATCTTTTGTATTTTTGGACGCCTGTTTGTCTCCTTTGTCCTCCAGCTTTCAGTCTCCCACCAAACACCCTAAAAGTGAGTTCTCAGAGTTCTGGTTCCACTGGGGATTGAACCCAGGACCTTCTGCGTGTAAAGCAGACGTGATGACCACTAAACTATGGAACCTGTTGAAGCCACGCCAACGGCTCTTGTCGCTCACTCTCTCCTTTTCTTTTCTTAGTTTCCTTCCGTAAGCGTCTTCACTCTCTTTCCTCTGCAGCAGTCCATAGAAGAGGCTGAGCCTGGTTACATCCTCCTCTTCTTCTTCTTCTTCTTCTTCTTCTTCTTCTTCTTCTTCTTCCCGCTGGTCCAAACCGGCTGCATCACGAGCTAACGCTAACTGACTACTCGTCGATTGTCTCGTACTTGTGTGATTGGCTGCAGCGTCTCCTGGCAGACCTCCACTCAAATGAAAGGTGCGTTTACACCGGGCCTCAGGATCCTGTTTGAACGCGGCCTCGTTTCAGTCTTTGTTTCTTCTTCTTTGGTGTGTGTTTGGACGAACGCTTCAGACGTCACGCTGCTTCATCGAGGACAGTTCGTTCGTTTATTCTTTTTTTATTCCGTTCACAGAAGTTCTGCTGGCTCTGTGCCCTCTGATCCGATCCAAGAAGACGTCACAGCTCTGAGTGTGTGTGTTGATGTTGGTGTGTGTGTGTGTGTGTGTGTGTGTGTGTGTGTGTGTGTGTTGTAGCCTTCAGCAGCAGCACGCTGACATTTCCTGAGCCGGCGGAGCAGCAGAGGTGAACGGTTACTCGGGTGTGACTGTAATAAAGACCTGAGAGGACGGATCCAGTCTGCTCCAACCTCCATTACTGTGAGACTGTGGGGGCTCGGGGAGACACCACCACCTCCACCCTCCACCACCCGAAAAAAAGAGAAGGTCAACCACGAAGGAAACTTTCAATTTGTTGCCTCCAGTTTCAGAGTTCAGAACCAAGTCGGCCCAGCTCGGCGTCTGTCTTTTATTTCACCGAGCTCTAAAAGTCAGTCCCACATTCACTCTCTGAAACATGGCGATGAGTTCTTGTCATAACCGTCTTCAGCCAAAGTTCTGGTTCCACTGGGGATTGAACCCAGGACCTTCTGCGTGTAAAGCAGACGTGATGACCACTACACTATGGAGCCCCCTCCCAGATGGGTGGACGTCAGCTCATTCATCCAAGCTGCGGGCAGAGTCAGCTAAACGACCACCAACCGTCCACCTGATTATTTAGACTGCCAGTGTCTGCTGGAGGAACAAACCAGTAAAAATAAACTCTTCCACAGACGTCTGCTCTCCCTCCTCACTTTGCTTCTTCTCATCTTGTCATTGCCCTCCAACTCCACCACCAGCACCACCTGTTCCTGCACCGCCCCCGCCTCTCCTCTCCTGTTCAGTTTTATTTCTCTTATTTTACTGAAGAATTCTTTTTTTATTAGTCGCAGATTAAACTGGCAGAGTTGTAATGAGATGCCACTTTACTGCAGCAGTAGGAGTCACCATCTGCCTCCATCTGCTCTGATTCCACAACACCTACACACACACACACACACACACACACACACACACACACACACACACACACACACACACACACACTATACATCACACACAGCGGGCAGTAAATGAAAACACACAGCGGCGTGTCCAGCAGGTAGAGAGGAGCCTTTTTAATCCGACTGCAGGAGGTTCAACCGACCGCTGAACGTGATGAGGCGGACAGAGAGAGGACAACAAGACGACACACCTCCAGCTTCACCTGTCCGTCCTCCGTCTGTCTCTTTTGATAAACAGGTTTAAAAGCTACAGTGAAACCACAAGACCCGAGGCATCCATCACGTCACGTTAGTTTGAAGGAAGGCGTCCAGGTTTTAGACAGTCTGCGGGGACGTCATGGAGAATACGTCCAGGTTTTAGACAGTCTGCGGGGACGTCACGGAGACCACGTCCAGGTTTTAGACAGTCTGTCACGGAGTATCATATCAAACTGTGAGCAGCCATGTGTTTATTATCGTTACCATGACGACAAAGATCACCTGACTATTGAAGAAGAAGGACAGATGGTGGCGTGATGGTCAGCCACACAGAGCGGCGCCCTGGGAACAGTTGAGGGATTTGATACTGGCTCCAGCCCCATGTCCCATGCTGGACTTGAACCGACCACTCAAACCAAGTCTGTACAGGAAGCGAACCTTTAACAGTGAAGGTGGTGTTGGTGGTGTTGGTGGTGTTGGTGGTCCTCCTTCACGTTTCTTTCCCGTTAAGGTGAGCTCAGACTAAACAGCTCTGTCACGTTCGTTTACTTTGTGTGTGCGAGCTGATTGGACGAGTTTAAAGAAGAAGAAGAGGAAGGAGGATTGGAAAGGACTGCTTCGGTTCACGCTTCATCTCGTCACAGGCTGATTTACAGCCGAGCTGCGAGGTGAACGCAATTAACCGTCTGCTCGGACAGGAAGCAGAGAGGCGGAAGAGACAGATGAGTCCGGCTTTGACAGGTGGAAACAAACCAGCGTCCAACTAAACAACCTGCAGCTTCGACCCAGCACAGCCAACAACAAGTCAGGTTTGTTTGTTCCCCTGAACTCTGAGTTCATCTCAACAAAACTGAGGACTGTAAACCTGTAAACGAGACGAGACGAAAATGTCACGCAAGAAATAAAAACTGAACAAAAACGTCCTCCTTGTTTTGGTCGACGATATAACAAACAAAGCAGCATCCAGTCCTGCTGTCGTGTGTTTGTGCCAGCACTTCTTTGACTGTAGCAACGTCACGGCCACGTTTGAATCCTCTGGCTGCTCTCGAACCTGTGGCTGGAAACAAACAGCACGCAGGAGAAACACGGCGTACGGACAGACAGCACGATCATGCTCAAGAGGACAAAGACACTGGACGTGTGGTCCCATTCCATTATTTAGAAGCAGAGGAAAAGGCACAATGCCTCGATTTGACGGATGGAAATATGTGCGGGAAGAAAACCTGAAAATTCATTAATTTAATCATTATGTTAGCTGTGGAACACGTGAACTGGAATTAATAAACCAAAAAAATAGAAATAAATAGAAAGACTCAAATGTTTTGACTAAAAATAGACTAACAGACTTTTAGTCGACTAAAATATGACGAACAAAAATGATTTGTTAAGACTAAAAGTGACTAAGACTAAGAATGAACTTTGACACAAGACTAAGACTAAGACTAAGAATGAACTTTGACACAAGACTAAGACTAAGACTAAGAATGAACTTTGACACAAGACGAAGACTAAATTGAGAAATGGGTGACAACATTAACACAACGTTTTTATGCTTCGTCCTGATTGGCTGCCAAGTCAGAGTATTTATCAGAGTTAATATAAAATCAATAAAACTCATTTCACTCTGGATCTCCACGTCTCCGTCATTATGCCACCAAACGCTTAAATCTGCTGATCAACTTTAACGTTTGGAGGCACTCAATCGATGAGCAGCGTTTTATTTGTGTCGCTGTGATTTTTTTAATATATTTTTTAACAACATAACGACTTGTTCTGAAGGTTTGAAGTTGCTGCGGTGGCAGCTTTTAGCCTTGAAATGTTGATTACAGCAACGAGCCAAAGAAGAGAGGAGAACAGGAGGAAGAGGAGGAGGAGGAGGAAGAAGAACAGGAGGAGGAGGAGGAAGAACAGGAGGAGGAGGAGGAAGAACAGGAGGAGGAGGAGGAGGAGGAGGAGGAGGAGGAACAGGAGGAAGAGGAGGAGGAGGAAGAACAGGAGGAGGAGGAGGAGGAGGAGCGTTTACCTCCTGAACACTCGGAGCTGAACAGGACACTCGTGTTGTTAAAGAGAAACTCTTGATGACAGCCACCGCAGTTGCCATGGTTACGTCCCTGCTGGATCATGAGCTCCAGTTTGTGATAGAAAAAAAAAAAAAGATTTTAAATGAATATTTGGTGTCGTGATTCAGTCTGTGTTTGTCACAATGTTGATTAATTAATGTTCCTGAAATAAAAGTTCACACAACAGAAAAACTCATGTTCAGAAGCTGGTGAATTATTACACCGAATCCATCACGATCACTGTATATCGACGTCGTCAACAGATTGTTTCAGCCTCATTTTCTTTATCGTTTTAGTGTCAGAGTCATTTCTATATTTTTATAATCCTCCAGACTCACTAACGAAAACAAAAACTGAAAGAAACCACAACTTCCTGTTTGATTTGACTTACGGAGACTGAGTCACGTGGCTTCACTTCAGACACGGAGGTCGATGACGATGATAAATCCGTTTGTTTGCCCGTTAACCTTCCAGCAGGAGCTACAAACACACCGTGAAGCCAGCAGCGTGTAAAGACTTTAAACATGAATGAAGCGCCACACACTAATACTTTCATATTTTACTGATAGTACTGCAGTGACTTCTCCTTGTACTGCAGTTCCTGTGTACTGAAGTATTCCTCCCCTGCAGCTCTCACGTCTTTAAAACAAACTCGTGTTTGAAGCGTCCTCGCTCGCAGCAGGAGCAGCAGCTGTATTCAGATGAAGAAGAGAAATACCTGCTGTAAAAACTCTTACTCAGCAGCTTTCCTGCTTTTCGACACATTGAGGACGGATCACAGATTCACTGCAGTTCAACGCTGACCCAGATCCACCATCCCAGCGTCTCTGACAGATTTCAGTGGACTGTTCCTTTAAAATGACTCCACGCTGGTCTGCAGATGGAGGACGAGGTCCTGACGTGACCTGAAGGTTCCTGATCCTTCGTGTCAGTTCACCCGAGCCGTGTGAAGCGCTGTTAGAGGTGGAGGCACATCTGTGAGGGTAATGGAGCCTGAAGACCCCGCTGCCATCACAGACGAGCTGAAATCTGTCCAGCTTTTACCGCACACCATGATCTCCACCAGCACCACCCATCAGGGCGAACACACAGAAAACATGAATGCTGCATGCTACACCGACTCTCACAGATTTACTCTCCTTTTGTCTTCTTAGCTTCCTCTGCCATCATGTCCATAGAAGCTGCTGAGCCCAGCTCCTGTTCTGGCACGACACCGGCTCTGCTTCTTCTTACTTCATAACAAACTCTGCGGTGCATTAACGCTGATATATTTTCATATCATTGGTTTATGTTTTATTGTGAATGAACACAGTTTTCCTCTCTTGGCTCAGAGAAAATCAGAAAATCATTTTTAAAATCAATAACTCATTTTCCGTCTGTTGTGAATAATCAGGCTGCATTTAAGACTTCACTCAGTTAGATTAAACTCACACTGCCAACATATTAATATTATAAACTGAGACTGAGCTGGAAGATGAGCAGAGATGTGAATCTCAAACTGTGTCAGTGATTGTGGAGCTTCCCACACAGAGCGACCAGGACGGGAACAACTCATCGACTGAAGCCCAAAATAAAGAAAGTGCCTCCACCGCCGCGGAGCCGAGTCTGTTACCGAGAATATTCACAGAGGACGAGGAAGACTCAGCTCAGCCATTCTATCAGGATTAGAGATGCAACGATGAATCGCGACACGATTAAAAATCGGTACAAATGCGTGACGATTCGCACCGGTTGACAGAAACAATGAGTTGCGATTCTTCTGTATGTTGCAGTCTCTCTATGTTTCCATGCTGTTTTGGTTTTGTCCGTTTCTCACAGTTGTATTTGTGTATATAGGGAATCCAAAATGCTGTTAGCTACTTTAAAGTAGGACAGACGCTAAGCTGTCATATGGTGCTGGTGTATCCGGTGAAGCCCAGACGTCGCACACAGGTTGTCTGATCTTCGTTCTTTAGTTTCTTCACGACTCGACCTGAAACAAACAAGTTCAAACTTGAGTGTTTGAACGTGTTGAAGCAGTTTGAGCAGCGTTCTGCAGAGTTCGGTTCAG
Organism: Larimichthys crocea; assembly: GCF_000972845.2. Classification (NCBI taxonomy): domain Eukaryota; kingdom Metazoa; phylum Chordata; class Actinopteri; family Sciaenidae; genus Larimichthys; species Larimichthys crocea. The sequence goes on along the minus strand of NC_040018.1, from coordinate 31,774,506 downwards.
GTAAAACCCAGATTCCTCGACCGAATACCCAGTTTCCGTACTTCCTGTTCTTGTTGTTGTTGTTGTGGCTGGTTTCAGATGCCAAACTTTAAAGAGTCCAAACTTTTAAGTGGGTCCCCGGAGGATAAACGCCAGACAGGCGCCAGAATTTGTGCCTGCTTTTAAAAAGTGTCCGCCCTGCACTTTGGAGTCCAATTCTAAAGCTATGAATCTCAAACAGGCTCGGAGGGAAATCTCACTCTATACTACTCAGACACCTTAAACACACACGCACACACACACACACACACACACACACACACACACACACACACACACACCAGGATCACAGGCCCGGTTGAAAACAGCTTCACTAAGTGATTTCTGTGAAGCCGGCGGGGTGTTCAGACTGTGTTACTGTCACACCTCAATAACCAGCCGCCCTCCAGGAAGCATCGCTGCCATTACACTGCAGGAAGTTTGCAGCGGTCACCTGACAGCCGAGTTACCCTGTCAGTGTTTCACTTTGTACTCTGTGAGATGAAGAGTGACCCGAGCTGATGATCGACCGTCTGTGACCTCCTGCTGATCCACTCTGACCTGTGATCAGCTGAACGGTGTCTCTGTCAGAAGTACGTAACGCTTTACGGAGGAGGAGAGGCCAAAGACGACATGATGGACAGAGCGAGTGGCAACTAGTGGTGTGCCACACTGTATATTCTGGTATCGATCCGATACCAAGTAAATACGGGCCAGTATCGCCGATACAGATACCGGTACTTTTCAATAAATAAGGTGAAACCTCAATTAATTTTCCTGACCTCGCTTTTGGCTTGAAAGTACAGCCACATGGCGCTCCGCTTCCTCTGAACCTGAGTCGGAAACTTGTGACTCACGTGACGGCGCAACATCTAAACACGATAGGGTGGAGGGTGAGCAAAGTGTGGAGGGTGAGCAAAGTGTGGAGGGTGAGCAAAGTGTGGAGGGTGAACAAAGTGTGGAGGGTGAGCAAAGTGTGGAGGGTGAGCAAAGTGTGGAGGGTGAGCAAAGTGTGCCTGCTCAACAGGAGCGGCGAGTCCGGCGACCTGGATGTTATCTCGTTGCCCAAACCGCAGCATTACAAACAAGAGCAGAACTTAAAGAATCGATCTCACCAGGCTAGTATCGATCTGATACCGACTTGGTATCGATAATATCGATATTTGGATCGATCCGCCCAACACTAGCGACCGCACTAAGCTTCACAGCAGAAACCTGAATGTATTTTGGGGTGATAGATAATTAAATTAAATAAACTGATTAAAGGCGTCTTTACTTTGTGCTGTCACGTCAAACATCAGGTCAGGTTTTTGTTTTTATGTTTCCTGGACGCTGAAGTTAGAACTGAACCAAACCCTCCGCAGAGTTGCGCACGGACATAAACCCAACATTGGAGATTCAGAACCAACAACCTTCAGAACCAACCACCAGGTTTTGTCGCCACCTTCCGCCCTGAATCCTTCGTCTCTTCTTGAACCAAACTAACTCTCCTCTCCGTCACAGATCGTCTTACACTTTTTTTGAAGGAATCAAAATAATTGAACAAACAAACAGGAAGTGCTTTGACAGAAATAGCATTTCCTCTTCCAGCTCTGATTGTCACCTCGTTATGAACACGGTAAATGGTTCTTACATAACACCTTCTAGTCTTCAGACCAGTCAAAGCACTTTTTACACAACAGATTTCAGCCTTGGGGAGCAGACTGGGGTTCAGGACTCTTCACATGCAGACTGATTAGTGGATGATCTGCTCCTGAGCCTGAGGTTTGATCTTCTCTTAACGTCGAGTTAATGAACAACACACATGTTTGGAGCTGGTGGGTTAAATGCTGCTTTCTTTATAAAATATCTGGTTCGTGTGTGTGTGTATGTGTTAGTGATTATTTTTATGGAGGAAATGTTTTCTGTTTTCCCTCTGATGTCCTCCGGCTGCGCCGCCTCAACTCCTGTGATTTACAGAGTTATGATGGACAGTGAAGTAAACTGCTGAACAGCTGTACGTGTTACTCATGTTAGCTACAGTCGTTAGCTGTGTTAGCTCTGTAGCTCATCTGTTAGCTGCTGTTAGCTCTGTTAGCTCAGTCTGTTAGCTGCTGTTAGCTCATGTTAGCCAGTTTGTTAGCTGCTCTACTCATGTTTGCTAGCTCATGTAGCTCAGTCTGTTAGCTCATGTTAGCTCAGTCTGTTATCTGCTGTTAGCTCATGTTAGCTTATTTGTTAGCTGCTGTAGCTCGTTAAAGCTATGTTAGCTCAGTCTGTTAGCTGCTGTTAGCTAGTCTGTAGTCTCATGTTAGCTCAGTTTTTGTTAGCTGCTGTTTAGCTCAGGTTAGCTCGTTTGTAGCTGCTGTTAGCTCATGTTTGTAGCTCATGTTTAGCTCAGTTTGTTAGCTGCTGTTAGCTCATGTTGTTAGCTCATGTTAGCTCAGCTTTAGCTGCTGTTAGCTCATGTTAGCTCTTTGTTAGCTGCTGTAGCTCATGTTTTGTAGCTCATGTTAGCTCAGTTGTAGCTCTGTAGCTCATCGTTATCTGCTGTTAGCTCATGTTAGCTTAGTTTGGTGCTGCTGTTAGCTGCTGTAACTCATTGTTAGCTCAGTCTGTTAGCTGCTGTTAGCTCAGTCTGTGTAGCTCATGTTAGCTCAGTTTTGTTAGCTGCTGTTAGCTCATGTTAGCTCAGTTTGTTAGCTGGCTGTTAGCTCATGTTTGTTAGCTCATGTTAGCTCAGTTTGTTTAGCCTGTTAGCTCATGTTGTAGCTCATTTAGCTCAGTTTGTTAGCTGCTGTTAGCTCAGGTTTGCTAGCTCATGTTAGCTCAGTCTGTTAGCTCATGTTAGCTCAGTCTGTTATCTGCTGTTAGCTCAGTTTTGTTAGTGCTGCTAGCTCATGTTTGCTAGCTCATGTTAGCTCAGTCTGTTGCTCTGTTTAGCGTCGTTTGTTA
>NC_040018.1:31764768-31771524 GCF_000972845.2 Larimichthys crocea | reverse complement strand
GTGCTGTTTTATTGTAATCGTTGTGAACTCAGGATCCGTTCACCAATGATCCGTTTGGTGTTTGATATAAGCGAACATGTTTTTATCTCATAAATTGCTTTCGTGGTGCGACAGACGAAGTTTCCGAGCTGGATCAGCAGGAGTTTAAAGTTATCAGCTGTCTCCTCTCCTCCTCACTTACATTCCTCCTCAGTGTTCAAATAAATTTCAGTGTTCGCCGGCAAGAAATCTCTCCAATGTGAGAAACAAATTGAAAACGTGAGATTGAAATCCGCGTCTTCGTGAACAGAAGCAATAAAAAGAGTCCAGAGAAAGTTTCTGACTTTGAGCTTCAGTCTGCAGCATTATTTCTTCTTCTCTTCAATCTTTACAAAACAACAAATATTCATTCAGGTTTAAACCCAAACAAAGGACTCGACTGTAATCAGACTGTTAAAACCTGGACGTAGTCTCCGTACGTCCCCGCAGACTGTCTAAAACCTGGGACGTAGTCACCGTGACGTCCCCGCAGACTGTCTAAAACCTGGTCGTAGTCTCCGCGACGTCCCCGCAGACTGTCTAAAACCTGGACGTGTCTCTGTGACGTCCCCGCAGATGTCTAAAACACTGGACGTAGTCTCTGTGACGTCCCCGCGAGACTGTCTAAAACCTGGACGTAGTTCTGTGACGTCCCCGCAGACTGTCTAAAACCTGGACGTGTCTCTCGTGACGTCCCCGCGATACTGTCTTAAAACTGGACTAGTCTCTGTGACGTCCTGCAGACTGTCTAAAACCTGGACGTAGTCTCCGTGACGTCCCGCAGACTGTCTAAACCTGGACGTAGTCTCTGTGACGTCCCCGCAGATGTCTAAAAACCTGGCACGTAGTCTCTGTGACGTCCCGCAGACTGTTACCTGGACGTAGTCTCGTGATGTCCCCCGCAGACTGTCTAAAACCTGGACGTAGTCTCCGTGACGTCCCGCAGACGTCTAAAACCTGGACGTAGCTCCGTGACGTCCCGCAGACTGTCTAAAAACCTGACGTAGTCTCTGTGACGTCCCCGCAGACTGTCTAAAACCTGGACGTAGTCTCTGTGACGTCCCCAGACTGTCTAAAACCTGGACGTAGTCTCCGTGAGTCCCGCAGACTGTCTAAAACCTGGATCGTCTCGTGACGTCCCGAACTGTCTAACACTGGACGTAGTCTCTGTGACGTCCCCCCGCCAGACTGTCTAAAACCTGACTAGTCTCCGTGACGTCCCCGCCCACTGTCTAAAAACCTGGACATTAGTCTGTGACGTTTCTGAAGAGCCGTTGTCATGAACGGGGAAATTTTATTTATTCGTGTGTTTATTTCTGCTGTCGTGAAGTTGGACTTTCATCATCTACGATACAGAACACTTATTTGTCTCTCTGTGTGTTAAATGTGAAACAGTCTTCATGAAGTTTGTTGTGTGTGCCACCGTCTGTAGTTAATGTGGATTTGTGGATCAGCTCCACCTGTTGTTCTCTGTGCCCGATCCTCCAGCCTCCGTCTTCGCTGCTTCAGCCTGTTTCAGCATCAGACGTCTGAGTTTTCTGTTATGTACGATTCTCACTTTCCATACAGCGTTCGAGTCTGATAGAATCCTCCTGTTGTTGTGGGGTGTATCATAGAGGACCACGACAAACATGCTGTCCTCTGAAACTGCATCTAAATTTGATCGGGTGGATGGACGGATGGTTGGATGTCTTCCCGTCAGTTGAGGCTGACACAGTAATCAGAGTACATGTGTAATGAATGCAGTTACTTTCCCTCACTCAGCACTGTTGCAGTTTAATCCACGCTCACTTCCTTCCTTAGACTCAAACAATAAAGCCCTCTAAACTCCGACTCGGTGAGTGAGCCCGACCGGAGCCCGAAACAAAAACCGGCCTCCTTAAACTCCGCTGTTATGTTCAGTGGATTATCGCCATGTTTGAAGTGGAAACAACAGAAAGGACAAAAGACTTCTCGGACTCGTACGGGAGAGCCGAGTCAGAAACATGCAGAGGATGGGAAGGGAGTGGCTGCATCATGGGAAACATCTCCCCCTACCACAGTCTAGGGGCCTAAGCTTGCAAACCATACGAGGAAGGTTCAGTAGGACGTTCACGGCAGACTACGTCCAGGTTTTGACACAGTCTGCAGGGACGTCACGGAGACTACGTCAGGTTTAGACAGTCTGCAGGACGTCACGGAGATACGTCCAGGTTTTCACGACGTCTCGCAGGGATGTCACGGAGACTACGTCCAGGGTTTTTTAGGACAGTCGAGTGGGCCCGCACAGCGAGCAGTGAAGAAGCCAGAGAGTTTTAGCAGTGCTATGCAGCCACGGCAGCTACGTCCAGAGATGAAGGGTAGGCAGACACGGAGAGCAACGTCCAAGCTTTAGCCCTCGACGAGGACTCACGAGCGGAGTAGGAGCGACAGACGCTTTTGACAGTCTGCAGGCACAGCTGGGGAGCAGACAGCGAGACGAGAGACGGTCCAAAGGCTTAGAAAGCACCGTCCGACAGGCGACCAAGAGTCAGAGTGAGAGCACGGCCAGCAGACCGTCGAAAGCGCAGGCTAGACCAGGACCGGGGACGCATAGCACGGCGAGAAGAGCCTCACGAGATCCACAGGGGATAGTAGGGAAGCGTCTGAGGGGAACGCACTGCACACCGCAGGTTTTCCCCTAGTCCAGGTTTTTTTTTTAGGGACAGTCTGCGGGGACGTCACGGGATACTACGTCCCTGTTTTACCAGTCTGCAGGGGACGTCACAGGAGCACGTCCAGGTTTTAGGACTGGAGGTAAGTTGCGGGGGGTTACACGGAGACTTACCGTTCAGCGTTGTTTTTTTAGACGTCTGGGGGACGTCACGGCGGACTACGTCAGGTGTTTTGACATTTTGAGGACGTCACGAGATGACTTACGTCCAGGTTTGAATGTTTCGGAGACCAGTTGCAGGAGCAGTATCGCCCAAACGGAACTACTCCCAGGTTTCACTGGATAGCGCTGCTCCATTCTTTGTTACTGTCGTTGGAGGACCCTGTAGCATACCAGCAAACAGCGTTGTGGCAGCTGATTTAAAGTTTTGGTTTCTGGTTGTCCCAAACAGTTGATCCAGGAGATGATTTTCATGGTATTTTGAATGGTTCATGTCAAATCTCAGTTCATTTTGTTCCTTTTCTGAGGAAAACATGTTTTCACCTCTTGAGGGACAAAAAAGCCCACTTTCCATTCTCTGTTTTTTTAATAATATTGGGTTTTTTAATTAAAACGTTCGGTATTCTCCTCCAATGGAATCCCTTAATGCCCTAGCCACGCAGACGCCCCCGAAGGCCTGCCAGACTAAAGTTTTGATAAATAATTGAGTTGAACAAACCTTGGAGCGTTGGAAAGTTACTGCGTTCTCAACACGCAGTGGTAGATCCGGGGGGATGCCGAGTCCTTTAATACATTCAGCTGATTAAAAGTTTAAAAGTGGGGATCAGACCCATGTGGAATGTAGGGCCGAAAAAATCAACAGAGCTCAATTCTGTAATTTAAAGGCCGAGCGTGATTCCCTTTATTTAGACCTCGTGCAGCTTCCTCTAGCTTTCGATATGATATTGGAACCGATGACACTAATGTAAACAAAAGTCAGGCGTGGGGGAAAACTTCCCTTATATGGCTCAACCACAGATGTTCTTAAGTTATTATTTAAAGTGTTTCCAGCTGTCTCGTGTCATCAGATTAGCTTTATTTCCTGGTTACATATTAACCCTGGAAAGTCCTCGGGCTCACCGTGACCTTTCTCTGTATGTGCATGACTCTTGAGGCTGAAAGTGGCGGCGCCATTATTCCGGGTTAAATCATCGAGTCGTGTCCAGTGACCTTTTCTGAGTTTTTTTTTACAACGAAATGATCTCGTAGGAGCCGTGCAGAAGAGTCACGCTGTGAAGCAAACCGATGGAAGATCAAGTCCGGTGTTTGGTTCTGATACTTTGCAAGTCGTCATGAATTACGTGCAAAACGTGCTAATATGAACGACTTGCTTTTCTTCAGGTGCGGTCCCTCCACTTCAGCTACGTTGACACAAGCACTGAGAGCGAGGGTCGTTGGGCCTTGGCGGTCCGTGTGGGTCTTGAGGTCCGTGTGGGTCTCTGGGTCGTGTTGGCCTGAGGTCCCGTGGGGGTCTTGAGGTCCCGTGTGGGCCTTGAGGTCCCGTGGTGGGTCATTGAGGTCCCGTGTGGGCCTTGGGTCCTCAGCAGTATTAGTTGTCTGTCCTTTGGTTTGGGAAACAGTAGTGTGCCAGTTATCTCCACACACTGTGGTTTGTCCAGGGTCACAGAGACTGGTTGCTGCCTTCATAACATAATAGATAGCTTGTTGTTGACGGTCCAATCTGCGTAAAACGGACATCTGTGTCTCCAGACTAACATGTGCCAGTAAACACTCCATGGTGTAAAGACATTTCTCTGTGACTCATTCTGGGCGTGTGTATTTTGCTGTTATCTTGGGGTTTTAAAGTCGATCAACAGGATGAGTGGGCAGATGGAGGGACCGACTCAGGCACTTCTGTGAAACTTTGAGAGTGTCTCTAATTCTCTTGGCCAAGCTCAATAAATAATACAGCATAGACATCAGAGGCTCCTGAAAACTTTCCTGAACTCCTGACCTTTGCCTTGACTTCAGCCAAACTTCTCCCCCAACACACTGGTATAAGAATGTACAGCGCATGAGTGACGTCCCCCACAGGTTCTCCAAAGCTGTGACAACAAGATCACCTGTAACCACACCCACTGTCAGTCAAACGCGTCCACGCTCTTAACCCTGCAACTTAAGCCTAATATAATGTGAACAGGGTTGTATATAAAATTCACCTCAGTACAGTTGTCATTGATGAACGGGGAAAATTAGCTACAGAAGACAAAACTGTTTTTTGTACCAGGGCTGTAAACTGTTTATTCTTTTTCTGCTGTGAGTTGGACATTTGGACATTATTAGTGTATGTTAATGCTATTATTAAACATTACACTTATATATTCTCTCATGGTGTGATAGTTGTCATGTCACTTGTTACTTGTATTATTAAACCACAAAGTACAGTCGCCCCGATTCTCCACCTGTTTACTGCTGTCTGTGGAACCGCGCTGCACGACCTCAAAGGAACGACAACAAACACCTCTTATTCTTCTTCTCCTTCTTATTCTTTTATTTTCTTCTTCTTCTTCTTTTCTTTCTCTACTCTTCTTCTTCTTCTTCCTTCTTCTTCTTTTTTCTTCATCTTCTTCTTCTCTTCCCGTCTGTCCAAACACCTCTTGGTGCTCTGAGCTCACAGTCTGGCAGTCCAGAAAACAAATGAGCTACCATGAGCTAAACGTCGGAATGATGTTTGACTAAAATCATTTTTATCAACATTTGGAATTCGCTCCAAACTTAGGAGTAGTCTTGTTTGAGTATGCGTGAGAAACCTGAAGCTGACCCCAGCAATAAAGCTGAAGCTTGTGTGAACTTAACACGGTTCCCACCAATCAGTCGCTTTCAACCATTTACTATCAAACCGACTCAACGGGTGATCGATGCAGGTGGCTGAATGAACAGGGAGAGTAATTCACAGTCCAGTCCTCTTCGTGTTGACCGCTACCTTACTGTCATGTGACACGAGCTGTTATGAATGAACAACTGAAACTTTCAGCACTATTTCCCGTTCTTAAGGAAATACTTCAACAGGAAGTCAATGTTTACATCTCATCATGAGGCAACTTTTGTTGTCGCGGACTGAGCTATCGATTCCAGTCTTACCGTGGTTCTTACGACTTATGCGGGGACGTCATGGAGAACCACGTCCAGCGTTTTAGACAGTCATGCGGGACGTCACGGAGGACTACGTCCGGTTTTCGACAGTCTGCGGGGACGTCACTGAGACACGTTCCAGGTTTTAGGGACAGTCTGCGGGGAAGTCACGGAGACTTACGTCCAGGTTTTAGACGTTCTGCGGGGACGTCGCAGGACTCCGTCCAGGGTTTTAGACAGTCTGCGGGGACGTCACGGAGACTAGGCCAGGGTTTTAGACGTCTGCGGGGAGCACGGAGGTAAGCTAGTCCAGGTTTTTAGCCAGTCTGCAAGAGGACGTGCCGGCTGAACATCCAGTTTTAGACCGTCTTCGGACAGTTGTCTTTATAGATTCAACAAAATGTCGGTTTCGGTCTCCAGCAGCTGAAGTGTGCTCTGACTTAATATTGAACACCAACACGTGTGTGTGTGTCTGTGTTTGTGTTGTGTGTGTGTGTGTGTGTGTGTGTGTGTGTTTGGACGTGGAAGAAACTTGATGTTCAATGAGCGGCACTCACGTAGTGCGCTTGAGGATTCGCCGTGAAGGAGATTAAGTAATGGGGTACCGCTAGGTGACAAAAGTTCTTCTGTCGTCGAGAGGTGGATTGATTGTACCCCCACTGATCCAGTTTCACCAGAATCAGTGAAATAGTTGCTGCTGTGTGACTTAGTGCCGTAAAGCGTTACGTACTTCTCCCGACCCGGAGCCCAAAGTTACATAGTGTGAGAACAGACGTACGAATGACAGAGACACCGTTCAGCTGATCACAGGTCAGAGTGGGTCACCTGATCACAGGTCAGTGTGGGTCACCTGATCACAGGTCAGTGTGGGTCACCTGATCACAGGTCAGTGTGGGTCATCAGAGGAAAGTTGCTCAGGGTTGAATGAATGCTCGATGTTTTTTCTTCAGGGGAGAATCCGCCATGAAAGTCGATTTCAAAAGCAGAAACTTTGT
>NC_040018.1:31717772-31764758 GCF_000972845.2 Larimichthys crocea | reverse complement strand
TAACAAAACTAAGCTAACATGAGCAACAGACTGAGCTAACATGAGCTAGCAAACATGAGCTAGCAGCACTAACAAAACTGAGCTAACAGCAGATAACAGACTGAGCTAACATGAGCTAACAGACTGAGCTAACATGAGCTAGCAAACATGAGCTAACAGCAGCTAACAAACTGAGCTAACATGAGCTAACAAACATGAGCTAACAGCAGCTAACAAACTGAGCTAACATGAGCTAACAAACATGAGCTAACAGCAGCTAACAAACTGAGCTAACATGAGCTAACAGCAGCTAACAAACTGAGCTAACATGAGCTAACAGACTGAGCTAACAGCAGCTAACAGACTGAGCTAACAATGAGTCTACAGCAGCTAACAGCAGCTACACAAACTAGCTAACATGACTAACAGCAGATAACAGAGCTACAGAGCTAACAACTGAGCTAACATGAGCTACAAAACATGAGCTACAGCAGCTAACAAATGAGTAACATGAGCTAACAGCAGCTCAAAGCTGAGCTAACATGAGCTAACAACATGAGCTAACAGCAGCTAACAAACTGAGCTAAACATGAGCTACAAACATGAGCTAACAGCAGCTACAAACTGAGCTAACCATGAGCTAAACAGCAGCTAACAAAAACTGAGCTAACATGAGACTACAGACTAGCTAACAGCAGCTAACAGACTGAGCTAACATGAGCTTACACGAGCTACAGCAGCTAACAAATAAGCTAACATGAGCTAACAGCAGACTAACAGACTGAGCTAACATGAGCTAACAGACTGAGCTAACATGAGCTAGCAAACATGAGTAGAGAGCTAACAAACTGGCTAACATGAGCTAACAGCAGCTAACAGACTGAGCTAACATGGAGCTAACAGCAGCTAACAGATGAGCTACAGAGCTAACAGCAGCTAACCGACTTAGCTAACATGAGCTAACACGTACAGCTGTCAGCAGTTTACTTCACTGTCCATCATAACTCTGTAAATCACAGGAGTTGAGGCGGGCAGCCGGAGGACATCAGAGGGAAAACCAGAAAACATTTCCTCCATAAAATATGATCCAGTTTCACCAGAATCAGTGAAATAGTTGCTGCTGTGTGACTTAGTGCCGTAAGCGTTACGGACTTCTCGACCGACCCGGAGCCCAAGTTACATAGTGTGAGAACCGACGTACGAATGACAGAGGACCACGTTCCGCTGATCACAGGTTCCGAGTGGGTCACCTGATCACAGGTCAGTGTGGGTCACCTGATCACAGGTCAGTGTGGGTCATCAGAGGAAAGTTGCTCAGGGTTGAATGAATGCTCGATGTTTTTTCTTCAGGGGAGAATCCGCCATGAAAGTCGATTTCAAAAGCAGAAACTTTGTTTTCAGTTTCATTAAACTCTTGCAGCATTTTTAATCAGTAAATAAATTTACAGTTTAATTAATATCCGATGACTAAAACATGACACCGATTAACGGGAACGTTCATCAAAAGATGAAGATTTAAAAGTGGTCAGAAGAGAAGCAGAGTGACGGAGAGGCAGCCGAGTGTCTCATTATTCCTTTTTACTCTCAGATAACGAACGCTCTGCGTTTCTCTGCACGCCGAGTTGTGAATGAAGCCTCGATGACGCACCTGTCTCTCCTGATTATTGCGTCCTTCCTTCCTTCCTTCCTTCCTTCCTTCCTTCCTTCCTTCCTTCCCTTGGCGGGGAAGGTGAGGTTGAAAGGTTTGGGAGAAGATTTCATTTTCTCTGTAGACACACATGAAAAAATAATGAGACATCTTTGTGCGCTCTGACTTTCATTAATAAAACAGCAGCTCAGCGTGGGAGCTGGAGAAAAAGGGACAAGATTGTATCTTTAAGTTATTATTGAAGCAGCTGTATTCTGGCACACGGCCGGGTTAATGTGGAAATGTGATTCATTTGACATTAACTTGATTACTGGTGCAGCAGTTCAACATCAGCTCTGTCTGTCTCACCTGACGGCAGGGTACATTACAGCATGATTAAAGCCTTTGTTTCCTCAAGTGGCTTTATGTTTGAACAGCGAGCGAGTAATCCTCGATACTGAAAGAACATTATAATACGGCAAACACCGCTCACTCCGAGCCCTTATGTTTCCCATAATCCTTTTAAATTCCCCCTCAGTCGCTTCACAGATTAAAAAGTGGCTTCGTGTTTGAGTTGAGTGAAATATTAAAATCTTCGAGAACATGCGTCCGCCCTGTTAAATCAAATCTAAATATTCCACGTGTCACTTTAAATCTGCATATTCACATACGTGATGTTCTATTTTATTTATATAACGCCAGCTCATGATAAAAGTTTCTGTGTGTCATGACAGACTGAACTCTTTCTAATATTAAACCAGTGTTGGTCAAACCATCTCCTCATCACGTGTTTGTACTATAACGTGTAAACCACTCGTGTGCTCCTTCAAGGTTAAAGTGGATCATAATATATTTACAGATATGAACAATATACCAATAAAAAACATCACGGGCTGGTTCAGCCACAGTGTCAAATATCCAGGAACATAACCGCCGTCAATAAACCTCCTGACCCCGAAAGCTTCTTATGAAAAACTGTATATTTTCTACTCGAGGCGGACCGGACCGTGTCCACAGAGACGTCTGCGGGTCAGGTGTTGATGCAACACAAATCAAATTGAACTCAGCTCACTGGACACGCAGCATTAGTGACGCACATCACAGAGTGTGAAAATAAAGCAGGTTAGTTTGAAACTGTGTTCCTTTGTGAAGAGAAATAAACAGAAACTAACAAGTAAAACAGTCTGCGCTCGAGCACAATCAAGAACTACTAACACGCCTGAAAATACTACAGTACAACTGGTTGATGTGAACGTATATTACTCCAGAAAAACTACAATATAAATATAACAGTGCTGTACCTGATATTTAAATGTGAGAAGGAAAAGGTACATTTTACTGATGGGAAGTTCGGTTCTTTTTAAGGAGTCGGATCATTTGACTCAGCTCACTCAAGAAGAGTTGGCTCTTACGGCTCGTCGTTTCACCACATGTACATGTACACATATATCATTTCTAATTTCAAATTCTTCAATACATCCTTTCTACGTATTCAAAGGTAAAAAATTACATTTTCTAATATCAGTGAATTGCCATAGCCAATTATTTTCATTGCATTTACAGACCCTTGTAACTCTGAAACCACCCAATGAATGCACTAACTTAACTGTAGAACACCTATAAAGACATAAGCATAGAAATAAATAAATAAATAAATAAATAAATAAATAAAGGACAGCTATTGACTGTTGCATGCACATCATGACAATCAGTCACTGCATGCATGGAGCACTGGTAGAGCACTGTGTTTACAAAACAAAACCAAAAACAAATTAAAAAATCTAAATCAATGGCTCACGTACCAGAGCCGGCTCTTTGAAACGGCTCGTTCACGAACGACACATCACTAGTACATGTTCCCACTGTATCTGTACAAAAATACAAAAAATCTGAAAAGAAATAAAACAATGGATCCAAAATATTTTACAAATTCAAATACCCCTAGTTCCACATTTGTTTATATTTGGTCTGTATCCAGATAATTTGAATAACATGAATATTTGTGGATTTAAGTGCGTTAATGGCAAAGAGAGTAAAGTGTGAAGAGGTGGATTCAACTCGCCCTTCAGAGAAAATTACAAATACAATAAAACACCAACAACATCATTTCCAGCAGATCTTATTAGCACTGACTTGTAAACAGTAGAGTGCTTTGCAGTACTTCATATTAATGTTATTTATAGTTTCTTATGTACATGGAACTCGTGGGCGTGGAGCGTTGACACGTTCGTTGGAGACATGTGATTGTATTTCTTTGTATTTCTTTGTTATACTGTGTAAACAATAAAAAAGTGGAATATAAATTGGTTGAAAACCCGTTAAATGATTTGAACTTATTAAGTAATGTTTATATTTAATACATGCTGCGTGTATCCTTTACGTCCACAGAATAACTGACTTACTCTGAGTTACCATGAATATCTCAGTGATCCGAAGTCAGTTCTTGAGTTGAATTTATAATCACTGTGTTACTATTAGTGAACAAAATAAACTGAATTAAAGTCAACATTGTTGCTGCTTCAAACGTTTTAGATAATTGTTGAATAAAACATGTCAGCGTCCTCATTAGTCAGAATGTCTTCTGCATCTCATTGAGTTCCTGACGTCCTTTCCATCTGAATCACCGTCTCCATGATCAGAGCTCGTTCGCCCACTCTGATCTCCTCTCTCAGGGTGAAGAGCTCCTTGTCATCTCCTCCGTTGCTCCGATCGCTCGCTCATTAATGCCTTCCCTCGACTCCTCCTGTCCTGTATTTTGTTCGACTCTCTAATCTCCTCGTGTCGCCTGGATTTCGCCTTCAGGCCCTCGGAGGCCGGCTGCTCTTGCTCTCTGAGTGTCTCCTGCAGCTGTCGGAGCTGTGGACTCGCACTGAGAGCTGTTCATCTGGATCTAAAGAGGCCCTGAGGTCGCATAAATGATGGTGCAGAGCTGCAGCTGAGGATACCCGGGGGCTGAACACTGGAGGCAAAAACCACCGACGTTTGAGAAATGTGACATGTTAATGTGGAAAATCTGCCGTGGCCTCTTCTTTACATTAAAGCCCCGGTATGTAAGCTTTCTACGTGAAATGTAAAAGTAAATATGTTGATGCTACACTGACTGTAATCAGGTTTGATCACTTTGGGCTCCGGGTGAGGTGAGGTACGTAACGCTCAGAGCATCGAGGGAGTGTTAGAGTTTGTACCACACAGGCCGTTGTTGTGCCAGAACCGGAGCTGGGCGAGCAGGCAACGCAACCGGGCTCAGCAGCCTCTATGGACATGATGGCAGAGGAGAAGAGAGCGAAGAGGACGCTCACGGAGGAAGCTAAGAAGAGAAAAGGGAAATCATAGCCGAGCCCCCCGTACACTGTGGTATATATTTTTATATTTTGACAAATCTGAAGAGGAACATGGTGAAATATTTAAAATATTTATTCTGGATGCAGAGGAAGAATCTCAGCGTCACAGACTGGCTCGTCTCATTTATGCACACATCTTTTTTAAATCATTAAACGAGACCATTACCAAACGAACGGAGCTGATTGAGCTTAATGTGCCTTCCTGTGAATTAATCACCTGAACTCGTCTGTAATAGACAAAATTAAAACCAGCGGCCCTCGATGAGGACACCCTGCGAGGACAGCAGCTTGTTTACAGACCAACAACAACAAATATTCAAAATTACTAACGAATCATCGGAAGATGCAGCAGCTAAACGAGCTTAATGTGGCAGAACAAAGTTTAATCAGCTAAAACTAAATCAGAACGACGTGAAATTTAAACCTAATTAAAGGTGGATTAAATCGTTTGTCCATCATCACATGCCGTCCTCAACCTCAGGACGTCTTCATGAAGCGTAGCTCCTCACTCAGTTATAATGGAGCACAGGTGACAGGTGGGAGACTTTAAATACTGCACAGTGTCGGTGAACAGGTACTTCCTTAAATATTCATCCGACACCAGACTTTAGTCTCACGTCTCCGTCTGTCTCATCGTCTCTCTTTAAATCTGAGGACAGACCGGAGCTTGAATTATCCAAACAGCAGTTCGTCTCCGGGGGGAACAGCAGCAGTGCAGCACTAATCCAGCCTGACAGGAAGTGCACGCGGTAAACAGTGAGACTCTGATTGTTTAAATATGATCATGAACTCTGAGGTTTAACAACGACAAACACTCTTTTCCCAACTGGCTGGCTGCTGAAATCATCTGTCATCAGGCGTTCACTGACTGCCTGCTGCTGCTGCCTGCTGGCAAACGCCAAAGGAAGAAGAACAAGCCGCCAGGAAGAGCACCGGGCTCAAAGCCGAGGTGACGAAATGTCCCCAAAGATTTTTAGAAGAGGCTTTAAAACCGTGAATACATTTTGATCCGTTCAGTCCGATCAGCTCAGGAAAGTCCAGGAGAGCCGAGCGGTTCTGAAGTCTGTGGTGCCACACAAAGCAGAAGATCTCTGAAGACCAAACAGTGCTGTGAAGTGAAGCCAACACTGACAACTGCAGTTCCTCTAACGTCCACTTGAGGCTGGCTCCAGAAGTGAGTCAGTCTCCATAAGTCCCCATGTCCAAATGTCCAACAGCAGAAATAAAGCTTGGATCCAGCTCTTACTTTAACCATTTTAACCATGTTAATGCCACAGCTCGCCTCGCTTGTGACCGATTCAAAGAAACAGGCTGATGTCAGAGTGATGATGAATGAAACCAGGTCTGATTCTGAGACACTGAAGCTCCTCTCACAAACAACCAGGGTTGCAAAAGGGCCGAAAGCTTCTGAAACTTTCTGGAATCTGAAACTCAATGGGAATCTAAACATGCAAAATAAAACAGATTTATTTGTAAGTTCATCAAGTTTGAATTATTTCATTGAACAATATCATGTAGTCCACAGACTCACATGTGTCTTCAACAGTCTCTGTGTGCTCTGGGCTCTACAGTGTGGTCCAGGTACAGAGATCACCTGTGCAGGTAGGGGGCGTGGCCTCAGTAGCCCTGCAGTAAGCAGTGTGCTGTGTGCATGTGACTGAGGAAGAGCAGATATTCAAGTGGACCTGCATGAAATCTGGTTGTTTTAGTCAAGATGCTAAAATATATTTTCCACACTATATTTAAGTTCACTGTTAAAACGCCAACCTGAAATTTTGAAAATTCCTGTTTATTCCCATGGTAAGTTTCCAATTTCCCAGAATTTTGCAGCCCTAGACACAACGCGATCTGCACCGTGCTCACTGCCGGGTTCAGAACACCATCGGTTCTGTTTATTATAACGGCTGCACGCTTGTTTCTGACTTCATGTGCTCCAACTCTTCAGACATACGTTAACATACGATATTCATCGTTTCATGTCGTTTGTCAGATTCTAACTGTTTAAGAAGTCGGTTACGTACAGCTGCTGTTTGATTTCATCTCTGTCTGAAGTGGAACCAGAAGCTGCTCTGATTTGTTTCACAGGGAACATTTCTGTGTTTGGTTTTAGGCACAACGATTCATTCAGGGACGTGTGGATCTTCTGGAAAGCAGCTAATTAGAGTCTGAGGAGGTTTCCTCCTTTAGGCTCCAAGTTTCCAAGAAAAAGAAGTTTTAAAGACGGAGATCAGCTGAAAGGAACGTCGAGGACGAGACATTCAGAGAAAATGCAGCTGACCTCGAGGAGGACGTTTATTTTAAGGTTGCACTTTTCAGTTTGAATGAACTCAGTCATGAAGAGTTTTATTCACCAAATTCATTTCTGGGGTTTTAATTCAAACGGCCAAATTTATTTTCATTATGCTCGATGCTACAAAGCTGCCAAGCTGATTCTAAATGAGACAAACTGTGTTAAAGGTTAAATTAACAGAACATCTGAACCCGCAGGAGGAGGTCCGCAGAACCAAGCGTGAACAGACTCCCGCTACGGCGTGGAGAAGCTCCCCAGAGCCGGCTGAGTCTCTCGGGATGGGTCGCTGCCGGTCCCTGAACACGAGCCTGCTGCTCCACTTTCTGCTAAATTAGGAGGCGACGGAGAGAAGGAGAAGAAACCGAGGGGAGGAAATCAGTTCTGGGGCTTTGGAGGAAATTTGGTGAGGCAGCGTAATTTGAAAACACCACCCAGAAGGTGCTGAGACATGAGTTTAAAATGAGTCTGCAGGGTTAATCAGGGTGTTTGCATCTCCTCCCCCAGAGAGGACCTGCACCTTCAATCACCTGCAGTCAGTCCTGATCAATCCACAGGTACACGGATCACGTGACGGCGTACGAGAGCAGTGTTTACTACGCAGAGAGCCCGTTCAGACCAGCTGACCAGACCAGTCTCCATGGTGATCCAAACCACATGGCTGCATCTCTTCTTCTTCTCCATCCTCCTCCCATGAGGCCTATTTTTACCTTTATGTGCAGGACAAAGCTGCAGCAACACATCCGAGCGCTGCTACAGCACCTCGAGGACGGCAGCACGCCGCAGCGTGTAAAACACACCGACGGGGGGTGAAGGAGTCCAGAGGGCGGGAAGGTGTCGCCCCCGCCGACCGAGCTGAGTGAAGCAAAAGGACGGAAGACGAGGTCGACCGGTGCAACCTTCTGCATGAGCGCTCGGCTTCACAACACATTAGAAACTCAGGATTCAGTGCGTGTGTGTGTGTGTGTGTGTGTGTGTGTGTGTGTGTGTGTGTGTGTGTGTGTGGAGGCTTGGACGACCAAAAAATGCTCGAAATTCACTCAAAGTTCAGCTCGCTTTAATAATTCAGAGCCACAAGGGATTCTGGGAAGATGAAGCAGCAGATATGCAATTAAACCAAAAACTAACTCTAAAACTAGTCTCTGAGACGTCCCCGCAGACTGTCTAAAACCTGGACGTAGTCTCCATGACGTCCCCACAGACTGTCTAAAACCTGGACGTAGTCTCCGTGACGTCCCAGCAGACTGTCTAAACCCTGGACGTAGTCTTTCGTCAGAGGAATGCTTCATGTTGACAGATTATTTCTGTATAATACGTTGGCAGCAGTCGTTGTAACTCATCATCCTCAAAGATGTAACATATTTAATTTGTAGCTAAACGAGCTCGTAATGTGTTTTTCACATCAACACATCCATCACTGAGAAATATAAAAACAAAAGCTCACCAGACGCTGTGTGCTTCTGTATAACAGAACCATGCCCGCCAAAATAAAAGCATGAGGACCAGCTGTTTCACCTTGAAAAGAAGAAAGAAAGAAGACGATCAGTGAAAAACACAAAGAAGAAGAAGAAGAAGAAGAGGTGACGACGCTCAAACTGACCGACACTAAATAAACAAAACAGGAAACAGGAAGTAGAACGTTTCTTCATGATAACATGTTTGTCTGGAAATGAAAGTGATGAATTAGTTCTCCGAGCTTTAGCAGCAAGGACGGCGAGGACGCCTCAGAGAGCAACGAGGAAAACCTTCATCCAGCTCTCATTTAGCACTGACACGTTATCGTTGATTAAATCAGCTGCTGGCCTCGATAAGGACAAACGGAAGAGGGAGCAGAACAAGAGGACGACAGGACGGAGGCTGGAAGAGACACACCAACACTTCAGACTGATTTAATGTGACCAGGCAGATGACTGAAGGCCTCACCTGTCCGACAGGAGAGAGAAAACACATCTCTACACCTTTTATCCTGAGGGCGGGGGCACCATCAGCCACCAGCGAGGACAGATGAAGACAAACAGAGGGAGGGGAGGAAGCCATCATGACACCACGAGACGGTTCAAAGGACAGATTTTCTGTTTGTTTCCTTACTGTGAAGCAGAGAAACATGAACGTCCAATCCTCCAACAGATGACTGTGAGTTTAGACAGATCAGGCAAAGCTGAGGACAATCAACTGAAGAAATAAACATGTTTACAGCCTGGTACAAAAAACAGTTTTGGTCTCTGTAGCTAATTTCCCCGTTCATGACAACTGTACTGAGGGTGAATTTATATACAACTCACCTGTTCACATTATATTAAGGCTTAAAGTTATGCAGGATTAAGAGCGTGGATGCTTTGACTGACAGGTCGGTATGGTTACAGGTGGTTTGTTTGAGCAGCCAGGCTTCATTCAGCCGCCTCAGCTCCACCCATGTGCCACATTTTTGGATTAGCCAGCGGAGGCAGGACTGCCAAGATGACTTCTGTTCGAGACTATGTCCAGGTTTTAGACCGTCTGTAACGCCTGATCTGGTCTGACTAGCCTTATTGTGATTGGCTGTGAACAAAACCACACATTATTTTTTTCCAGACTGGGATACAAAAAGAATCAAATGTTGGTGTCGTTTGACTGGAGAAGTTTTGATACAACTTCGTTTTCTGATACACAGCCTTGTGCGTGAGCGTGGCATTGACCTTCTCATCACACTCTCGAATAAACGTGTTTCCTAGTTAAATTTTAGACTCTTGTTTAATTCCTACACTCTCAATAACTCCAACAATCTTCATACAGGTTGTAACGATCACAAACAGCCTGCTGGTCATTCAGTGAAATCTGTTGATGACTAAATTACAGACATTCAGAAACACTAATTTCGATGGACAGTTGCCATGGAGCCACTGTGGACAAGCCTCATTAGGGTTTTTAATTCAAGTCTGTGCACGCGCCGTGTTCGATGTTACGAGAGCAAACACTCGAAAACAGAAACAGCGCTCGAGAAATGGAAGCAGTCCTTGAAACCTCCAGTCCTCGTCCTGCTGTATTTATTTAACCCGCCTCATTCTCGTCGTCTTCCTTCTGTTTCCCGCCTCTTCATTTCCCTCCTCTTGATGTGTGTGTGTTTTTTTAATGAATTACCTCCCGACGCCACCGTGCTGATTACAATGCATGTCTGTAAATCAGCTCTGGCCTCGGACCGACGTGAGAGAAATCCAATTTCTGAGCGAGGACAGGCTGCTATTACTTTAATGGATCTCAGCGTGTGAAGAGTCAAAGAATGAAGGTGATGTCCGAGTAACGGGTGAGGAGGAGGGAATGTGAGAAAACCAGAGAAATGTTGAATCACCGTGCTCTAAATGTCCTTATTAACATTTCACTGAATACATTTCCAGGATTTATACTCAACAATTATCTGAAGGAACATGAACAGATATGAGCTGCTGCTAGAAAGTTTTACTGTTATAATATTTGGACATTCAAATGTTTTGATTCATGCCGACTGTTCCTTAGATCACTGGTTCCCAAACTTTCATTTAGGAATCGACGGTGAACTGAGGGGAACTCATTGAGGATTTGAGTCCAAGTGCGTCATGTTCAAAGCCTCTGCTGTTGAGGAGCTGTGGTCAGAAAGTCATGGTGGCATGGAGGTGAAGGAGGTCTTTCAGGCTTGGTTGGCCCAGGGCAGAAAGTTACCGTAAGGCTAGATAGGCTGGAACTTTGGTAGCTTTGGTGGTCGCGAAAGCAAAATCCCTGGTATGAAAGGAGTTTGAGGTGGTCGTGACTTTTGGTTGGCCTCAAGGAAGTTCTTGCAAACAGTACTGCTGACCTGGACTAGAAATGGAAAGAGCACTTTAAGGAGCTCCTGAACCCGAACAAAACACCTTCTGTGGAGGACTTGGGGGAAGCCTTGCCTTATTATTGGCAGAAGTCGCCATATTTCTTGTACATCCCGGGGTAAGGTCAGGGACATAGAGTCCAAGTGGAAGCCTCCATTGCTGAGGCAGCTAGTACGAGCTGTGGTCAGAAGGTCAACCTGTTGAACCTGCTGGTGAACCAGTGGTGAAGGAGGCTGTCAGGCTGAAGGAGGAGGTGTTTCGGGCTTGGTTTGCCCAGTGGTCTCCTGAGGCAGAGGACAAGTACCAGGAGGGTAGATGTGCTGCAACTTCGGCAACCTGGAGTTAGTGAAGGTTGTGGAGAAGGACTTTGGGTTGGTCTCAAGGAAGTTCTAGTAAAGTGACGACTCGGGAAGGGAAGCAGGACTCGGCTCAAGTTGTGTTCGGTCAAGGTGGTCAACTCCTGACCCGAGTGTTGGAGAGACCATTTTGAGGAGCTCCTGAACCGACCAGTACACCGTCTGTGGAGAAGGCTGAAGACTCGGTGGAAGCCTCGTCCTTATTATTGGCAGAAGTCCAGAAGATATATGTATTAAAGGCTATATACTTTGTTTTTATACATGTTAACCTCTGAAAACATGCAATATTTCTATCTATTGTTGTTCTTTCAGGCCTAGAGCAGACAAGGCAAGACTGACTGTGAAGGTGACGTTATTTTAATAAATCTGCAAAGACTAAGCAAAGACTAAATTAAAGGAGTTGTTGTCGGTTGGCAAAGAAACACTCCTATGATGGGTAATGAGACAGTCTTGAGAACCTCTGCTCTGCTCTCTGCTCTAATTTTATCCACAGAAAATCTATCGACACCTTGTTCAGAGGGCAGAGCTAAAGGAAGGTCCAAAATAGAGAGGGTTCATTCTCTGGGGAGCATGAATATCCTCAACCTGCTCATTATATTAACATATCTCCTGTGTACAGGTGACAATGTGGACCTGACAGAGGATCTCCAAAATAACCAGCACTCGTCCTCGTCACCTAGAGCCGTTTTTGCATTTTAAAAATATATATGTTGCTGGTTAGGATAAATAAACAGTAGACGCTGCTCGCTAACACTCTCACAGGTCACATGCTATAAATGTCTGCTGCCTCCTGAGAGAGCTGGAATGACATGAGAGAAAGTTTAGACTAAACTTAGACGAGAACGGTTTTGTCTATTTCTGTCCTGAGCTGGAGAGACGAGGCGTCCATAACGCCTCGATAAACATCTGGGTAACCCCCAGATATTAAATACACTGTGGTACACCCACAAAAATAGATTTCACTGTCCTGAAACACAAAGATACTTTTTATTTTACTTAAAGCAACATGACAGCTGCCAAGTGTAGCTGCTGTTAGCTCAGTTAGTTCATGAGCTGACTGCTGTTGGAATAGTGAGTAATATGAGCTGGCTGCTATGTTTGTTGTTGCTGTCATTTAATTACAAACACTCACTGTCTGATTAACACTCGTTTAGTTGACTATAATGAGAAAACTGAGCAGTCTAAATAAGAAATGACCAAACACAGCGAAGTCAATCGAACAAGACCAGACAATCAATCTCCATCGAGTTTACCACAGCGACCATGACAACACACACACACACAGGAACATATGTGTGTACATCATCTTCACTTGTTCATGTCCACAGCAGACGTTAAACTCTTCACCTCTGCGCTCACAATATTAAAACACCTGCTGTGAAACCAGAAAAGGACGAGTGAGCGAGTGTGTTGCTTACTAATCCGTCTTTCTGGAAATAATGAGCAGCAATTAGGTGTTGGTGATCACATGGTGGGGGGTCAAGAGGAGGTCACGAGATGATTCAACTGTCGTCATCGACATCGACAGAGAGGAGAGAGAGGAGGGAGCCGAGCCGAGCCGAGCTGGGCCGAGCTGAGCCGAGCTGGGCCGAGCTGAGCCGAGCCGAGCCTCCGTCCCTTCAGACCCCGGAGCTGCCTTCTCATTCAGACCGACTCTGAAGGGGAAGCTGCTCGGAAATGGGTTCAGCTTTGATGCAAAGCTCTGTGGATTTATGTCAAATTGGGCATCCATCTTAGGAGCACACACACACTAACACACACACACACACACTAACACACACACACACACACTAACACACACACACTCCAGGCTGGTTTATCTTATCCGATGCTCTAATGAATCAAACGTGGTTTATCCTCCTCTGAAGCGCCGTTTAGTCTGGAAGAGGCCTCGGAGGACGAACAGGGATGAGATCTAAAAGCAGAGCCTGCCGAGGTCGTACGGAAACACACACACACTGAAACACACACACACACACACACACACTACTGAAACACACACACACAACACACACAACTGAACACACACACACACACACAAACACAACAACACCGAAACACAAAACACACACACTGAAACACACACACACATTATGATGGCATGTCCTATCAGCTCAGCTGTGGGGGAAGTGTCTCTCTCTTTTTAAAGAGCCTCAGCTCCCAGAGGGCTGAAACACTCCTTCACTATAAAGAGAGGCAGAGGGATGGAGCTATGTGTTGGATGTGATGGAGATGTTGTTGGATTGTCGAGTTTGTGGTGTGTTGATGCGATTTTTGATGTGATGGAGGTGTGTTGGATAGCATGTGTTATGGAGCGATGTGTTTGGATGGCGATGTGTTGGATGAAGGAGTGTGTTGGAATTGTGAGGATTTTTTGGTTGAGGTGTTGAGCGATGTGTTTGGAGGGCGATGTTGGGACGGAGCGATGTGTTGGATGGAGGGAATGTGTTGGGGAGCGATGTGTTGGATGGAGGGATGTGTTGGATGGGAGCGACGTTTTTGGATGGAGCGATTGGTTGGTGAGGATGTTTGGATGGCAGATGTGTTGGATGGAGCAATGTGTTTGACGGAGCGATGTGTTGGATGGAGGAGTGTGTGGGCGGATGGCGAGGTTGGATGGAGCGACTGTGTTTGGAGGAGCGTGTGTTGATGGAGGATGGTTTGGACGACGCGTGTTGGATGGGGGATGTGTTGGATGGAGCGACGTGTTGGATGGAGCGATGTGTTGGATGGCGAGATGTGTTTGGGATGAGTGTGTTGGATGGGCGATTTGTTGGATGGAGGGATGTGTTGGATGGAGGCTGTTGGATGGAAGCGATGTGTTGGATGGAGCGATTGTTGGATGGAGCGATGTGTTGTGATGGAGCATGTGTTTGGTGGACGATGTGTTTGGATGGGCGATTGTTGGATGGGGAGCGATGTGTTGTGTGGTAGGGATGTGTTGGGATGGAGCGATGTGTGGATGGAGCGATGTGTTGATGTGTGGATGGAGCGATGTGGATGTGTGATGGAGGGATGTGTGGATGGAGCGATTGTTGGATGGAGGCGATTTGGTTGGATGGAGCGATGGTGTTGGAGGGAGCGATGTGTTGGATGGAGGGGATGTGGTTGGATGGAGATGTGTTGGATGGGGATGGTTGATGGGGGAGGATGTGTTGGATGGAGCGATGGTTGATGGAGGGATGTGTTGGAGGAGCGTGTGGGTTTGGATGGAGCGATGTGTTGGATGGAGCGATGTGTTAGATGGAGGGAGTGTGGATGTGGAGCGATGTGTGGGAGTGGAGCTTTGTGGTGGATGAGCGATGTGTTGGAGTGGAGGATTGTTTGGATGGAGCGATGTGTTGGATGGAGGGATTGTTGGAGTGTGAGGGGTGTTTGGATGAGCGATGTGTTGGTGGAGGTGTGTTGGATGAGCTATGTGTTGGATGGAGGATTGTTTGGATGGAGGGATTGTTGGATGGAGCGATGTGTTGATGGAGGCAGTGTTGGGATGGAGGATGTGTTGGATGGAGCGATGTGTTGGATGGAGCGATGTGTTGGATGGAGAGATTTATTGTGGTGGATGGAGGATGTGTTGGATGGAGCGATGGTGTGGATGGAGGGATGTGTTGGATGGAGCGATGTGGGTTGGATGGAGGCATGTGTTGGAGAGGATGTGTTTGGAGGAGCGATGGTTGGATGGAGGGATGTGTTGGATGGACATGTGTTGGATGGAGCGATGTGGTTGGCCGGGGATTGTGATGACGGGATGTGTTGGATGGAGGGATGTGTTGGACGAGCGATGTGGTTGGGAGTGAGCGGATGTGGTGGATGGAGGGATGTGTTGTGTTGGATGGGAGGTGTTGGAGGAGCGATGTGTTGGATGGAGCGATGTGTTGGATGGAGCGATGTGTTGGACGAGCGATGTGTTTGTGTGGACGCATGGTTGGATGGAGATGTGCTGATGGAGGGAGGGTGGGTGGATGGAGCGATTGTTTGGTTGGATGGAGCGATGGTTGGATGGAAGCGATGTGTGTTGAGAGACTGTGCGATAGCGTGTTGTTGGATGGGCGACTTGCTCTATTGATGGCTGTGTGGATGGGCTGTTGTGTGTGCTGCTGTAGGCGCTATCGGGTATGTGCTGGTGGAGGAGGTGGATGGCGATTTGTTGGGGGAGCGATGTGTTGTGACGGGCGATGTGTTGGCTGGCGATGTGTGACGGAGCGATGGTGGTGGATGGAGGGATGTGTTGGATGGAGCGATGTGTTGGATGGAGCGATGTGTTGATGTGTTGGATGGAGCAATGTGTTGGATGGAGGGATGTGTTGGATGGAGGGATGTGTTGGATGGAGCGATGTGTCGATGTGTTGGATGGAGGGATGTGTTGGATGGAGGGATGTGTTGGATGGAGGGATGTGTTGGATGGAGCGATGTGTTGGATGGAGGGATGTGTTGGATGGAGGGATGTGTTGGATGGAGCGATGTGTTGGATGGAGCGATGTGTCGATGTGTTGGATGGAGCAATGTGTTGGATGGAGGGATGTGTTGGATGGAGCGACGTGTTGGATGGAGGGATGTGTTGGATGGAGCAATGTGTTGGATGGTCTTATTTATTTTGCTCGCCCTGTTTCCCTCTGATAACCTCTGTGTGTTATATTGATAATTAATAAATAACTTTGTTCTCATCAAAATCAACCGGTTCATGTTGCTTCCTTCCTCAGTTCGGATAAAACATGTCGCCAAATTATAAATGTGAGTCGATTTAATCAATGTGTCCTGATACAACCTCAGAAAAGGTTACAGAGGCGTAGACGGACTGTGTTCACACAGCAGGAAGGTTCATGTTTGTTCCCGATAAGACTACACAGTGATTAAACTGATTAAACTGAGACCTCAGACTCAGGTACCACAACAAATTATGTTTGTATTGAAGGACTACAGAAATGAAATATGTGTACAATCATACAAACAAATAAATCTTAAGTTCTTCAGTGTGTCCACAGCTTCAGTTCAGTTCAGTATGAATCTTCGTCTTTCTTCTGGTCAGAGACAAAGTAACGTGAGCTGACACAACTGTTAGCTAAGCTCACACGTTGTGGTCAACAGACATGACTCAACATTTTTCCCAAATCGTCTGACGGCTGCTGACAGTTCTCACTTCCTGCAGAGTCGCAAGTCGAGGCTCATGATCTGATCTCAGATCAGACTGACAGACGCCTCAAACGCCCCGGATCACTGCTGTTTGTGCGAGGCTCTGGGTGGGCGAAGTAAGGAGAGGTGTAAAGGAAGGAGGAGAGGAAACGTGATGAAGGAAGAGGCCTTCATCTCTCCGTCCTTCCACCTCGCTGCCAGTCTGTCATGTTAACGTGACCCACATGTTTACAGCCTGGTCTTTCAGTGTGTCTCACCTGCCTCACACTTGAGTCCCATCATCCAATCACCTGCACAGGATGAACCTCCGTCCATTCTGCACCTCCTCCTCCTTTAATAAACTGTTCTGGTCTCCTACTTTCCCAGCACCTGAACTTTAAAATATCATAACTGATAGACAGATCTGTCGTCTGCATTGTGGGAACAGAGGGGCCCTCCAACAGGTCCTGATCCAGCCGGAGGCCTCACAGGGTCTAAAAACAGAACCCTCTCTGCATGAAGACAGACTCTTTCATCAGCTGACATCAGATCCTGCTGATGATGAAAGGCCAAAACTAGCACTATAGCTGCCTTAGCTGAAAATAGCACCGCTCCAATTAGCCCGCCGTCGCCCCCCCAGAACAACTCTGTCACAGAGAGGAGAGCTCTGATCCCAAGTTGGGACTCTGCCACATCCTGCTAATGGACGAGTCCGGAGAAAATATGAAGGCAAAGGTCAGACGACGCTGAGTCGATGAGAAATGGAAAAATGTTTGAGAGGTCTTAAGACATGACACAGCACTTTAAACACAGCACAGTTTCGTGTAGACGATGTTACAAAGAGGAGATCAGTCTGCTCAGTTTCTAATGCATCGTCATGCTTCCCAACATCAGATCTGCCTCACACTGAAACTCGTTTATCTCCAGCCGCACAGTCGAATGGAGCTCGTGGGTCACAGAGGTTTGTCTGCAAAACAAGAAGAGGAGGAGACCAGGCTCAGCAGCCTCTATGGACATAATGGCAGAGGAGAAGAGAGCGAAAATAGTTCCCTCTGAGCTGGTCTGAACAGGTCAAACACTGAAATAACTCAGCACATCTCTTCATGTTTACGGCTCGGTCCGGTTCACAGTGAGTCATCACAGTCATTAAATACCAAACGGATGCACATGAGGATAAGAACAAAACAAAACACAGCGTACCATCTGAAAATAGTGAGCAGACTGTCTTTGTGTGCTTGGTGTTCTGTCTCATCATTAACTCGTGTGTCTCTGAAGCTCTTCGGATAATTACAGGCTCGTTTTCTTTAAAATCACAAATTAGCAGACTGTAAATATTATCAGGTGAACACGATGAGGAGAGACTTGGATATTTATTGGTGTTTATGATAGCCAACACCTCCACCACTATGCAATGCAGCTAAGGTAAAGGTAAAGTTAGTGTCTACCTTCCTCTGGACCGAACAGAACCTCTGAACCCAATACAGAACCTCTGAACCAGCAGTGTCCAGTCTAACAGTGAACACAGCAGCCTACTGAAGTGGTTTTCTTGCCGGGTTTGGCTCCTGGCCTCCCGGGCTGAGTCAGTTAAGCTCTAAACCAACTGGATGTAACGTTATTCCCTGTTGGTCTCAGAGGCTGTGCTCGGACTCGGTCCGGTTGCTAAGCCCGGTATGTTGTCTGCTTAGCGTGGTTAGAGTAAATCTGTCCATCATAAACTGTAAATCACAGAGTTGAAGCTGAGCAGTCGGAGGACATAAAAGATATATCGTGTCTAAAACCTGATCCAGTTTGACTTCATGCTGCTGATAATGAGCACACAGGCTTCACAGGAAGTGAAGTTTGAAAAACATATTTTTGTTGTGCTGAAGGTGACTGAGAAGCCCGAGGCAGCAGAACAGATACAATAACTGTCATTCTGAGACGTCTGAGCTGGAAAACAAAAACGTCCTTCAAAGGAGAGAGAGAGACAGAGAGAGACAGAGAGAGACAGAGAGAGACAGAGAAAGAGAGAGAATCTGTCTCACAGCTTCTAAACTTTCTTCTCAAACTGTCGTCTCACCATCGCGTGCTCGGCGTGTTAATGCAAAGTGATCAGCGACTGCAGCACGAGGAAAACACGTAGAGGTGAAGCTTCAACAGCACAGCTGAGTTTCTTTACATCACTTTATTTATGTGGCGTCTCCTCGATCTGCAGCTTCACAACAACCGCCACATGCAACTGGAGATCAGGGACGACTCAGATTCACAAAATGATACTAAGTACCTGTAAACAGACTGTCTAAAACCTGGACGTAGTCTCCGTGACGTCCTCGCAGACTGTCTAAAACCTGGACGTAGTCTCTGACTAGTTATTTATGTTTAATTAAATTAATTCAAATAAAAATGGGATATGTGAAATTAATTCAAAAGCTACAAACTGTTACAAATAATAAATATTTATAGATACATGACTTCATATTAATGATTTTAATACCAATAATAATAATCCCAATAGTAACTCCTCAGTCAGGGATGTTCCTCAGCCTGAAAAGATGTTTACTGTTCGCTCGGTTCAGTCTGATGTTCTAGCTGAGCCTCGTTCATATTCATCAATATTCAGCGCACTGACATCCAACACTGGAGCTACATTAATTTTTAATCTGACTGATGATCCTGTGTAAGAGTATAATCTGTTGGAAGACTGAGAGCTGGAAAGATTTCTGAAATCCAAACTGAGCGAGACGTTCCTGGCAGAGACGGTCGCAGTGCGGCGATGAAAGTCTTCAGGCTGAGAGCTGTATCCCCTCCGGACAACGTGAGGATGAACCGCGTCATGGTTTTATGATGTCTGATGGAGCCGCGAGATGAACGGCTGAGATTTACTGTTTCTGCTGGAAGAACTTTCTCTGCTTTGAATTATTAATTCTCTGAATGATACTCAGAGTCCAGAGCTGAAGGTCGAGGAGTTTACGGGAGGACTCCTGGTGCCCCCGTGGTCGATAACACATGAAGTGCTCTTTAGACTTCTATTGGAGAAAACGTGATGCAACACCAACCAAGCTGACCTCAGAGTGCCCGTGATTTTAAAATAAAGTCCTGATCTCTGTTGTAGATAGTTTAAGTTGTCATCAACAACCAGAACCTGAAATATACATCATCATGTTGAAATCTATGATTTTATTTTGGCGGGTTTCCACCCAGTTTCCAATCGTTACGATCTGAAGTTTGCACTGGATACAGAAGGTTTGAACCACTGCAGCACCGTGCCGCCCTATGAAGGATGGTGATGTTTATTAAGGTGCTCCAATCACTAAAAGCTGTTGCCAGGACATTTTCTGTGAGTATTAATGTTCCCTGAAGCTATCGGGAGGTAAAATAACAGTTTTCTGTTAATATTCATGATCCCCTGAGGATCAAACCTGTTTTCCTGACCTCCTTTGAACGCCCACGGCTCCAACAGAAGAACTACAAACTGAGACACCTCCTCTGTATCTCGATATGTATCTGGGTTAAAGATTTCAAACAGCAGCTCCGACGTCTCTGAACTGAAGACGTCAGGATAAGTAAACAGTCCTGACTCGTCGTGTTCATTTATTTCAAACACAAACAGAGCGCCGCCGCGACCGCCGCCCGAGGTTACACGAGCAACACGCAGAAGAAGAAGAAGAAGACGGGAAACTTTTTGGAAAGTGTTGCCGTGTTCGGAGACACAACCAGACCTGAAAACACCAGAACAGGGACAAGTCCAGCTGTCCCACAATGCACTGCAACATAACTAGACTGCGGGGACGTCACAGAGACCACGTCCAGGTTTTAGACAGTCTGCGGGGACGTCACGGAGACCACGTCCAGGTTTTAGACAGTCTGCGGGGACGTCACAGAGACTACGTCCAGGCTCAGGTGGGTCGGGGGCCCGATGAGACGAATGTTTATGAAATCTCGTGCTCTCCTGCGGCGCTCTGGGAGATGGAGTCGTGTACCTTCAGACTTTTTTATTTTTAATCATGGCGCAGCGTCTCGGCTCGCCAACCTCAGCACAGAAAAACACCCGGGTCAGCAACGAGCGCTGGCTGCATGCTCTCCGTGGAAAATGAGTCCTGACAGTGTTTTCTGCTGATTATAATGAGAACAAATTGAGCTTTAAGTGTATCAGCTGATGATGGTCGTTAACGCCCGGCCCCGCGGGGTCAGTAAACAGCCTCACGCACACAAACCTAATTAATGCAGCAACATAAGCGGTTAAATATGCCATTTAAACGAACACACATACACACACTGATAACACGCAGACTGGATTAAGTCCCCAGACTTTATACATTCATACCATCAGTTTTAATGACTTCCTGTGGACACGGCTACAGTATATGTGCACACATATTCTCATGTTGTGGTTTTAGCTGACCTGAGCTGTTTCCTCTAACGTCAACACAACAATCTGACAGGAAGTCCAAAGACAGAGCCAATGTTCAGGGTACATTGTGGTTTTAGCTGGCTAACATTAGCGTGCTATCTAGGGATGGGGATCGAGAACCGGTTCTTGTTGAGAACCGGTTTTTGTGTGTTTTAATTCTATGGAATCGTTTGGCAGTTTATCTAACGATTCTCTTATCGATTCCAGAAAGCACGTAACTTCCTCAAGTTTCTCACGTGCAGTGCAGTCAGTATAAACAATGTCACCCACTCGGTTCAAACGCTCCAAAGTTTGGCTGCATTTCACCAAAACAGACGTCAACAGGGCGACTTGCAATCATTGCAAAGTGGAGATAACAGCGTCAGGAGGGAACACGACCAACATGCAGAAACATCTGCGCACACAACATGTAATATTTTTAAATGAATGTCGTGTTTCTGACACGCTTCAGACTGGAGATGAATCTCAACCTAGCAGCAGCGGCAGCAGCCAGGCTATGACCTCTGACCTCTGTGGTTACTACAGAAGGTAAATAACACACTGCCGACCATGTTAGAGCCATGTGCTTCTTTGTAAAACATGCTGTAACAGTCACATTAAACGAATGCCTTCTGCATTACATTCAGAAGATGACCATGACGAGAGAGAGAGTCTGACTGCCTCTGCTGACCTCGCTGTTGGTTTGTCAGGTCGTGATGCTTCTAACTAAACAAAGTTGATGATGATCAAACTGTTTGTTCTCCTTTTTTTCCCAAATGAGAATCGATAAAGAATCGAATCGTTAAGCAGAATCGTTAAAGAATCGAATCGTTAAGCAGAATCGATAATGGAATCGTTAAAAAAAGTGCTCGCTGGTCTTTTTGTTTGCACGAGGCGTTTCGATACACGCAGCACCACTGGTGTAACGTTAGCTTGATGCTTGCTAACGTTATCATTAACAAAACACACATCTGAGTGGATATGTTTGTAGTATGTCACCCAGCTCCGGTTCTGGCACGACACCGGCTCCGTCCTAAACACCTGCAGTACAAACGCAAACACTCGCACTCAGGCTGGCTGACAAACCGAGCTTACGTTAGCTACAGGTGCTATTTCAGTCCTTGGACGTCGTTCAGCAGAAACTGCTCGTTTAGTCGTGAAACTCGTTGCTAACGTTACCGCTAATAGGAGCTGACTGTAGCTGTTGGAGCCAATTACACGGCACAGATAGGTTCTTTATATAAATGTGTACGGCGATAAGCAGAAAATATGAGTCAGAGCAGCAGCTGTTGTTTGTCTGAGTTTCCTGAGGACGTTCCCACACAGAGTCCAAGAAGTCGGCACATTCAGAGACACGCGCAGGTTGGCGTGGGCGGGAAACCACGGCAACGACCTCTGACCTTCCTCCGGGACAACTGGCGATCCACGTACAGACTCGGCGCTGTCTGTTACACTGTAAACTGTACATCTGTTTGTGTATGTACTGATCCAGCCTCACTGAATACTGTACACAAGCACAGCTTCTGAAATCAGACTTCTGATGGATGTGATGAAAGGAAAACAGACTGAGAAGTTTCTCTGACGCAGCTCAGGCGACCTTCATCAGATGAAACAGACAGAAGAAGAAGAAGAAGGAGAGAGGAAGGAATAAAAGAGTCGAGGTGACGAATGTTCTCCGAATCTCAGCTGACGTTATTAAAACGCTCACGCTGTCGTTCAGGCACGACATGACTGAGAGTCACTTCAGCAGCAATCTGCAAAGTAATCAGGCCAATTTGTTACCTAAATGATTCGCGTCCCATCGGAGGAGCGCCGGTCTGAAATCAGCCGAGTGATTCGTCATGCTGACAGGAACAGAGCTGAAGCAGCGCGGCGAGCGGCGACGCTCGGCGGTGACTAAACAGGAAATTACAACAACTTCTGACCTGAGGACAGACGAACTGCTCGGAGAGCCACAGGAAGTCCGAAAAGTTTCAAGAGTTGTTGAAGAGATTTACGTCCAACCAGACACTTCCTCTGCTCTGACGCTTCATCACATTAGTTTTAACTGTCTATAGTCGCCACATGCTAATAATAAAGAGCTGAACTGGTTCAGGCAGCAGTCCGGTGAGTCCACCTGAGCGATGTCTGGATCTTATTCTGTCAACACAATGTCACCTTCAGTCTGTGTGTGTTTTCTTTGTGGTTTCATGTGCTGCTATATTCTGACAGAGGAGCATCATCATTTATCATTCTTCTGTCAAAACAAGCGAGACGCCCTCGAGGAGAAACCTGAAGTGAACGTCCTCCAAACTTTAGGTCCTGTTTGGTCCAGACGTTAAAGGTCCGGCATGTAGAATGTTAGCGGCATCTAACGGTGAAGTTTCAGATTGCAACCGACTGAAAACCCCTCGCCTCGTGTGCTCAAATACATTAACGTAACAGAAAAATGACTTCAGCTGAAGTTACTGAAACACTTTACGTCAGAGCTAACCGGAATATAACTACTGTGCGCGCCTCGTGACCAAAGTCTGATCATGTGACCACAATATAACCTCTAAATATCTAACTAACATTTTGATTAGTACATTTTAATGTTTGATATGACATTTTCATTCTTTTTTATGTCTTTATCAACTAAATTAACTATGAATTGTACACCATGAAATAATATGAACAATCCTATCAAACCTGTCTCCAGGACAGGGGTCTTCAACCAGAGGTCCATGACTCCTAGGGGGTCCGCAGAGGCACTGCAGGGGGTCCCCCAATTTTAAAAAGTCATAATAATTGACTGTTTTCACCAAAATAAAAGTGACACTGAGAAACTACAAACAGGTGTTTGCACTCCAAGAGGATGAATGAGTGGACAGCTCTGTCATTTAATGACCAATAATAATTATGCATGAACTTCCTTATCAATCATAAATACAGACAGGCCAATAACCCAGCACACAAATAGGTTAAAGAGTCAAACCGGACGTAAAGATCTCGAGCTGTCACTCTTCCTCTTCCTCTGCAGTGTTTGTGACTGCTGAGCCGCCAGAAAATTAGCCGTTAAAAAGACGCCGATGCTGCACTTTCCTCTTAATTCTGCATCACTGGATGAATTCTTAAATTTTTCATCTCGCACCACATCGACGGCTCGCCTCTCCTCAGATTATATGAGCTGTTATATTATTAACATAAAAAGCAGCACAAGGGGGAAGAAGACTTGGCACGAGAAGAAGATCCAACACGACATGACACATGATCTGACTTCAACGAGTCCACACACACGCACACACACACACACACACACACACACACACACACACACCTCCTGTCCTGGTTTTGACTCTGGATGAGGTCACATCAGAACGCTGTGAGGTCATCGATGCTTGGGAGAATGGCAGGAGGTTTTGCTTTTACCTTCTTCTGTGTCACGACCTTTTGCCATCATAAAACAGACATGGCAAAGTAAGTCACGAAAGACAATGACAGAAGTTGGTTCCTCGTAAGGACATTTCCAGAATGTTTATTCGTGTTTCCTGTGGGTCGAAAAGCTGGTCCAGGAGAGGAGGTGTGAGGAATTCAGCAGGGCAAGAAGATGCATCTCAATCTCACTTGTTTCTAAGTCCTAATTATTCAAGTCAATTTTTCTTTTCAAGCATCCACAGATCGACTTCGGCAGCCACGGAAAAGTCACGACACGTCTCTAATATATTTACAGCCTGTGATGACTTCTAGATTTCAGTTACTGGCAGAGTCAGCCGCCTCAAGTGGGATTCAGTTTGTTTCCCCGTAATGAAAGACGTGACGCAGAACCCAGAGGACGTGTTTCTCTCATAAACTAAATCATGTTGATGCTACACTGACTCGTAACCAGCTGAACGTCTCTGTAAACTGGTGGTAGCTCAGTTTGTTATCCAGGTTTCTCAGAGATACATAAGTTAGTATCATGGGTTGATTGTTGCTCACTGGAGTTTTCAAAGTTTTTGAAGTTTTCCTCGTCTGATGCTTGTGGTGACTTCTCTGGTTACTGGTATGAACATTAAACTGGAGTGGTGACGCACAGAGAGTTGGCGAGGAAGTCTTAATGAGGGCGACGACCTTCGCTCTGTCTCCGTCCATCTCTCTTCGGCCTCCGAGATCGAGCTCTCGGGGATTCAAGTGACACATTAGGAAGAGGTTCGATACACTGGAGCTGTGTGGAAACATTATCGCATTAGTTATGACGGTTGTTAGCATCATGAAAGAAGATATCCTGTTATGATGGAGGTTCCTCTGAACTTACTGCAGCTAAATCAACCGTCTCGACTCATGAACTTTCTTTGTCGCTCGTCCTCTTTGTACTCTGTGTTTGTTACGTAACGTCACGTTATTCAGGATGAAAGCCGACGTGTACACCTCGCCTCGTCCTCCTGGACATCCAGCGTCTCTCAGGCGGTTTATTCCTCGTCGTGGATCTATTACAGCTCATCGTGTTCGTCCTGAGGAGGCCGGCCTCCCTCTGCGATCCCTCTCCGTGTACCTGTTCCATTTAGTTCACATCCTGTCACTGTCGGATCTCACTAACGAGCTTCTCTCACCACAATTACAGGTCGTTAACACACACTCAGCTCTCATTGATGCTGATTGAGACATAAACACACACCGTAATGTTCCCATGATGCCTCACTCCCACTCTGTAATCTGCCCGCCATGTAAACAACTTTGTCACGTAAAAACAGATAATCAGGGTTGTCAGGTTCATCCAGGGCGCCGCTGTCTGAGACTCTGTCCGTACGTGGAGTAAACACGCAACCAAGACTTTCCCGTCCTACGAGGACGAGGACGAAAAACTGATTCATTCACGGCAAACTGGACGGAAAACACTCCGACACAAGAGGAAGCCAAAGATTTGAAAGTCTCGGAAACATTAAGGGTCAAACAGAAAACACTGTTTTGATATACGGCAACTTTCAGAAAACACTGCAACTTTCAGAAGACAGGACAACTTTTAGAAAACACTGCAACTTTCAGAAGACATGACAACTTTTAGAAAACACAGCAACTTTCAGAAAACACGTAAACTTTTAGAAAACAGAGCAACTTTCAGAAGACATGACAACTTTTAGAAAACACGGCAACTTTCAGAAGACAGGACAACTTTCAG
Source organism: Larimichthys crocea (assembly GCF_000972845.2). NCBI lineage: Eukaryota > Metazoa > Chordata > Actinopteri > Sciaenidae > Larimichthys > Larimichthys crocea. The sequence continues at coordinate 31,738,759 of NC_040018.1, read as the reverse complement.
AAAACACGGCAACTTTCAGAAGACATGACAACTTTTAGAAAACACAGCAACTTTCAGAAAACACGTAAACTTTTAGAAAACACAGCAACTTTCAGAAGACAGGACAACTTTTAGAAAACACAGCAACCTTCAGAAGACAGGACAACTTTTAGAAAACACGTCAACTTTCAGAAACACAGCAACTTTCCTAAAACACGTCAACTTTCAGAAACACAGCAACTTTCAGAAAACACTGCAACTTTCAGAAAACACGTCAACTTTCAGAAACACAGCAACTTTCCTAAAACATGACAACTCTCAGAAGACAACAGCTTTCAGAAGACAGGACAACTTTTAGAAAACATGGCAACTTTCAGAAGACATGACAACTTTCAGAAGACAGGACAACTTTTAGAAAACACGTAAACTTTTAGAAAACACGTAAACTTTTAGAAAACACGTAAACTTTTAGAAAACACGTAAACTTTTAGAAAACGCGTAAACTTTCAGAAAACACGTAAACTTTTAGAAAACACAGCAACTTTCAGAAGACAGGACAACTTTTAGAAAACACAGCAACTTTCAGAAGACAGGGTTTTTTAAGGTCGTTTCAGCGAAACCTTTAAGTTTTTCTTTGACAACTCATTTTAGCAATCGTTGCTCTTCTCCCTCCTCCAGCCCGTACAGCACACATACGACAGTGAATCCTGAAACATGTTAAAGGTTGCGAGGAGTCGAGCTGTGCTGACTGCAGCTGAAAGGCGTCAGTTGTAACACTGAGTGTTACTCACCGACACGTACTGTGTCCAACAAACGTGTCGAGATGATTTCCTTCCTCATGAATCATTCGAATCTGCTGAGAGCTCACTCCTCTTCTTCGTTGGTGACTGAGCTAACCACAATGGTAACATTATTCCCTGTTGGTCTCAGACCTGGTCCGGTCAGGCTCGGCTGCTGAGCCCGGTTCTGTTGCTCTGCATGAATTTAAATTAATTAATTTGAATCATCGTATTATTGATTGTTTTATCAAGATCGCGATGTGTTTGGCTTCACGCTGTTGCAGCTTAATTTTCTCCTCGTTTAGATCCACACACACACACACACACACACACACACACACACACACACTCTCTAACCTCAGGAGTGTGATGAACTGTACGATTAAAGGTTAATGGATTTTTACAGCTGTGAGAGTTCGCCTTAATCGTGTCCTAATTAGAGTTCATTCAGCTGCTCTTGAGACGATCAGCCCGTCTCTCCCTGCAGACGGACTCTTCTCTCCACAGCCACAAAGAAGTAGGCCGGCCGGCTCCGCGATGCGGTCAGGCCCGATGTGGAGCGTATCCCTCCTCCTCCTCGGATTATTAATACAGTGAGTGAAGGGGGGTCATGGGTTGTGTTTCTAAAACCAACAATTATGGAAGAAATGTCTGGTTTATCCTGGAGAGAGAACCACACCAACCACGAAATACCACTGAGCACAGCTGCAACACGGCCTGTCTCCGCAACCTCCGTGAAGTGAAGCCAAAAAAACTGCAGTTCCTCTAACGTCCACCTGAGGCTGGCTCCAGAAGTGAGTCAGCCTCCATAAGTCCCCATGTTCAAATGTTGGAGACTGACTGACAGAAATACTGGAAAAACAGAAGCGGTGCAACAAACAAAGTGCTGTTGATTTCATGTTTACAGAGATTTATTTAACATTGTTTTGCTGTATAACTGACAAATAACATTTAGCTGAGCTTACAGGTTTGGGGTTCAGTAGACTGGAGGATGGGGGGATCAAACCACCGATCATCTGATTAATGGACAACCCACTTCACCTCCTGAGCCGCAGCTGCTCCAATAACATATGAATGCCATATAAATAAATGTTTTGGAATAGTGTGGCGTTTTACAATTAACAGTCTAATATAAATCCTTTGTTCTGTATAAATTCCCTTAACATGACGTATAAATAAAAAGGTACTGAAATGTGTTTTACATCACCGTCACACTTCATGGCATTTTACTGTCATAGTTTTTCACCCTACACTCAAAAAAATGTTACGTTGAGCGATATAATTTAAAAAAAAAACTTAATTAAAGCCAACAATTAATTTTTTTGAGCGTAAACCCTGCAGACATTTTCCTTCCACTGCCTCCTGTGTGAACGGATTCTAAAGTCCGTCATGATTGACAAAGTTTGAGACTCTGCTCTAAATCACGGCTGTTAAAGGTTCATGAGGACGATCGTTGGAGAGAAACTGTTTCACTGAAATGAAATACGAGGAGCTACGATCACCATACATTAATATAATTATGCTCTTTGGGTGCACATAATTTACAGCACTCCGTTTCTGTCCAATTTATACCAGACAGAGACGGATGTCTCTGTGACGTCCCTGCAGACCGTCTAAACCTGGAAGTCAATCAACTCACCAACATCCCATGTCCGGTGTGTTACGGTGAGCCCCACAAAGCCACCCTCACTCCCTGACTTCGTGCCTTCATCGGAGGGTCCTCTTATGTGACTGGGCTGCTCTGAAAGACGGGCCTCAGAAGTTATCAGAGCTGGATCGAAGTGTCACAAACCATCAGCACTGTCCGTCTGTTATCAGGGCGACCTGAAGATCTCGGGAGTATGGAGAGTGGAGCATCGCAGAGATGTGACTGAACGTCGCTGTGATCTCTGGACGGCTCTTAACCCGTGAGAAACGTCTGTGGACTACAGGCCAGAGCCAGAACTGGGTCGCTGCAGGAAGGACTCTCGGACATGAGCAGCTTTATTTATTTTATTTAGGAGAGATTCCCCAACTCTGAAGCAGCAGTCAGTGTGTGTGTGTGTGTGTGTGTGTATTACTGATTCAAACCATGTCTCAGACTCTCAAACATTGGGCCCGTCTGCTTATTTAAGTCATTCTTATCTGCAGTCATTCTGAGTCAGAGATTTAACTCCGTCTGTTTGATTCAGCGCCGTCTTTAATTACAGAGAACCAATTTGACTTTGACACTATCGCTGCTTTATTTATCTCCTGTCATATTAAACTTTGAATTTCTCGTTAACTTCTTTGAAAACAAAATCTATAAATATTCTTAAATCTGTCATGATGTTTTATTTTTCCTCCCTGAGACGACGAGGTGAGGACTGTACCAACAGGAACACAGAGGAGATGAGTCACCCTTCTTAGACCTGATGGAGATGTGAGATGCTGAACATGAAGGTAAGCTTCAGCTGGTGTGCAAGCACGGACTTGAACTGTTGATTTATCGTGTTAATACAGGAGCTTTATGAATATATATGTATATAAATATGTATGCCACTAACTTCAGCTACACACATGACGACACATTACTTGTCTGCTGCCTAATTTAATCGTTTCTTTGAAATAGTTTGTGTCACATCATTCATACGTCCAGCTCATTTTTTAAATTATTGATTTTGGATCTGCAGAAACCAGAAAAACCTACAGGGATAAAATGATTTACAGAAATATCAGCTGCCTTGTCGGTTGTTGTTTCACTTGATGTTTGTCTTCTGGACATGAGGGAGAAACCAGAGCTCCTGGAGAAAACCCTGTGAGCAGTTGCTCCTTCCTCTTGATGTTCTGCCTCTCTTCTCCTCGAGCCAGGAGTGAAGAACTTCTTACACCTCTTCCATCTAAAAAGGTTCTTCCTCCTTGCAGCAGCCCCCTCGCCTCAGCTCTCCTGTGGAGGCTCAGGCCTCTCTTGATCCATCGCCTCCAATTCCTCTACCAAGTCCTGTACTTCTCTGTCCACACGGGACTCAAGGTGTTGTCTGAGTTTCTTCATGCAGGTCATCAAAGTCTTCCTCCTTCTCCTTCAGTGACCTGTGGAGATGCTCTGCATTTATAATGAGGTCTGTTGGTTCTCTGAAGAACTTGGTCCTCTCCCTCGTGTCTGTCTCCTCCTGTAGCTCCTCCCCTGTCCTCCTGCTTGGCAGACTAAGTCTCTGTGTCTCATTCTGACGGTTGATTGTCATGAGGAGCATTTCATTGGTCTGTCTTTGCGTCTTCATGAGTCCCCCCACTGTGGACTGGGTCAGTGTCAGTGTTTGGACCACCAGGAAGAGACGTCACAACACAGCAGCTAATATTAATAGTCTAATAAACCTCTTGAATTCCATCATATTCATTGAACTGGAGCTTAAAGCGTAATTTCAGGAGCCGGACCACACCTAAACCACGCCACCTCCGACAGTCCTGTAAATACCGTCTTAACCCTCTGGTTCCTTCACTTGTATTCCGCCCACCCCATGTCTTTCACCTTTTGTCCTCTCTTTCCTACGGCCCAGACGGGGGTCCGTCATGCCCGGGTGCTACGGCGAAGCTTCCCCACACGGCAGCATCAGACGAAGAACGACACGAAGATCATACTTCACTCTCAATCATTCATTTTGTCAATAAATCATTTTAAGATTATTCTCAGGGCCTGAAACGGGTGTAGTAAGAACCCAAATGCAGCACACTGGACGAAGGTAATAAATGAAAGTCACTTATTACTAGGGATGGGAATTGATCAGATTCCATTATCGATTCTGCTTAACGATTCGATTCCTTATCGATTCTCATTTGGGAAAAAAAGGAGAACAAACAGTTTGATCAGCATCAACTTTGTTCAGTTAGAAGCATCACGACCGTACAAAACCAACAGCGAGGTCAAAAGAGCCAGCCAGACTCTCTCTGTCGTCATGGTCATCTTCTAAATGTAATGCAGAAGGCATTCGTTTAATGTGACTGTTATAGCATGTTTTACAAAGAAGCACATGGTGCTAACATGGTGTGCAGTGTGTTACGTACCCTACTGATCGCACTGCACGTGAGAAACTTGCAGAAGTTACGTGGCATAATTTGTCGTGCTTTCTGGAATCGAGCGTACGTAACTTCTTGCGGAAGTTACGCAACGTAATTCGTGCTTTTTGGAATCGATAAGAGAATCGTTAGATAAACTGCCAAACGATTCCATGGAAATGGAACACACGGAACCGGTTCTCAACAAGAACCGGTTCTCGATTCCCATCCCTACTTATTACACTTGGCAGGTAGATGAGAAATATCACCGTTCAAAGCAACAGCTGAGGAAATAGTCTCTCTGGGTACGACTGGCTGGGGAAGCCCGTCTGGCAAGCAGGTAATGGAGGTGATGAAGCAGAGGAACCAGAAACGAGTCGCCGGTAGCCGGGCCGACACCAGCTGGCGGAATCCAGAGGGGCCAGAAGCTGAACTCGTGGTCGGGGTTTCCGGGATTACGGCGTAACAGGTTAGTCCAAGGCAGGCAGAGTCGGCAACGAGAGATCAGTCCGGAGAAGAGTGCTGGAGAGTCTGAGCATGAGCATGAAGAACAATCTGGCCAAGAGTGAGTGAGCAGGGAAGGGTTAAAGACTCTGGCTTGATTGGTGATGGGACGCAGGTGAGTCAGGCAGGTGAGGGGAGGTGGTCTGATGATGAGGGCGTGGCTGGCAGGTGAGAGAGGAGCAGACTGTGACAGGGTCACGATAACTTTGAAATAACTCTTTACCTCGACCTTGGCAGATTGCACTTACACTATATAATTACGTTACGGCGTTACTTTAAAATCTACAGACCTCCTGCTCAAGAGACTCAGACAGCTGAGAGGGAGTTAACAGAAGCAGTGGCAGTCGCTCCAAGGACTATATCTAATTTTTCATCTCTGCACCACCCGCTCTACACCTCCTCCATCAGCCCTCCGGCCTCTGCATGTTTGACTGGTGGTGAACAAAACCAGCAGTGTGTAACGACATCACAAACAAAGTTAATGTTGCAGTAATGTGAGCGGTGCAGTGGACTGTGAGCGCGTGCAGCCGAGTGTGTTTGGACCCGAATAAATCAGAGAGGACGCGTGAAGACGAGAGACGTTCCACTCAGAGACTCTAAAGAAGTTTCCCTCATCTGTCGGACACAGTTTACCTCCACCCTGCACCATCAGCGCCTGGAAAGAACCTGCACTGTTTAAAAGTGAAAAGTATGTAGCACTCAGTCACAACACATCTGTACATATCTGTAAATGTAGATATCTAAATATAATCACCTTTAATTTACTGTGGAAGCTCTGTTAAGATACTAGTTTGTTATACAAGCCGATGAAGTCAGTGAAATAAACAGAATATTAAACTCAAACACTGAGTGAGTCATCGGCCTTCAGGACAGTCGGTAACGAGCTGCGTCATTGGTCAGACTTTCAGCAGCGTTCGCCTTTTCAGAGTTTAAAATGTTGACGTTTAATTACATCATCAGCCTGCGGCCAATCACTGACGTGTTTGGAAAAATACAAGAAAGATGTTGTTAAGACTCGACCTCTGGCAGCGTGTTTGACATCCGTGCACGGTGACGAGGTTGATCTGTAAACGAGGACGAGTTCTGTTTACTTCCCGTAAATTTGGTCAGAGAGAGACAGTTTTTTTTTGGGCCTTGTTGAGTTTTATTTGACAGAGACAGCTGAAGAGAAAGAGATGAGATGACATGCAGCAAAGAGCCGCAGGTCGGATTTGAACTGAGCCTGTGTAGACGGTAGTGGTTGCCATACTGCATATTTTGGTATCGATCCAATACCAAGTAAAGTATCAGATATTTTAAATAAATAAGGTGGATGCGTCATTAAATTGCTAAATCTCAATTAATTTTCATGACTCTAACTGTGATGGTTTTTTTATTGTTTTTTAGCTCCATGTTTTCTTTTGGATGTTTTTTTATATGTTCATATAAATTGGTTGTTTCCTCTATACCTGACGAGCTTTTTACAAATCCCACATTTTGCTGTTGTCTCGCTTTCAGCTGCTGATGAGCCTGAGCCGGCGACTTGTTTGTTTGTTTGCTTTGCACGTCTAAGTCACGTGACGTGACGGCGCAACATCTAAACACGATAGGGTGGAGGGTGAGCAAAGTGTGGAGGGTGAGCAAAGTGTGGAGGGTGAGCAAAGTGTGCCTGCTCTGCGCTGACACAGGAGTGAGTCCGGCGACCTGGCTGTTTCCTCTTTGCCAAAACCGCAGCATTGCAAACAAGAGCAGAACTTAAAGAATCGATCTCACCAGGCTAGTATCGATCCGATACCGACTTGGTATTGATACTATCGATATTTCGATCAGTCCCCCCATCACTAGTACACGGGGTGGATGCTCTACTGACTGAGCTAAACACGAGAATACACCTGAAAATAAATATTTTGACATATAGAATAAAAAAATTGTATTTACGGTAAGATACTGTCTGTGGTTGAATTTGAACATAACCTTTAGTAATGTATAAAAGGATATTAGTACAGTTGATTTCATGTTCACAGTTTTATTCAATATTTTAAAATGTATTTTTATATCTATGACAGTAACAGATATTACGGTGTTTTACTGTATAATTCTGTAATAATGAAATACTTCCCTTGAAATGGTGCAAAAGTATGACTGTGTTTTACTGTGTACCACCACAGTCATACTGACAGACTTTACATCTTTCTCTGTCATGCTCTGTCAGTTTGTCACTGTAAAATCTACACACATTACGAACGTATCTGAACATGGGCGTGACTTCTCCTGGTGTCTGTGCATGCAGGTAAAACTGACTTGATTTGGGCGAACTGGCCCTTTAATGTCAGAAAAACGCTCTGCGAGCGGAAATAAAGTTTCTCTGAGTTTCAACATTTTTAGGTGTTGAGGAGGAGGTGATACGTCTGACACCCACTCTTCCATATTTCCACACTCTGACTCCTCTTCCTCCTTTTTTTGCTCTTCCAGTTCAGATGCAGCTGAGTTTTCTGCTTGCGCTGCACTTTTGGTGAAAGTACGTGAACTTCCTAATTTATATCTTCCACAGCGGCAGCGAGGCAGTAATGACAGCAGCCGTGCACTGTGTACCTGTGTCATGGAAGGCTCAAGCTAAATGACAAACAGATGCCACTTAATGAGCTGACAACTGTGACACCGAGGAGACAGACAGGTACTGTACATCAGACAGACAGGTACTGTACATCAGACAGACAGACAGGTACTGTACATCAGACAGACAGAGGGTCAAGCCATCAGTAACCACACCCACCTGTCAATCAAAGCGTCCACGCTCTTAATCCTGCATAACTTTAAGCCTTAATATAATGTGAACAGGTGAGTTGTATATAAATTCACCCTCAGTACAGTTGTCATGAACGGGGAAATTAGCTACAGAGACCAAAACTGTTTTTTGTACCAGGCTGTAAACATGTTTATTTCTGCTGTGAAGTTGGACATTTGGACATGGGGACTTATGGAGACTGACTCACTTCTGGAGCCAGCCTCAGGTGGACGTTAGAGGAACTGCAGCTTGTGGCGCTGGCATTAGCTTCACTTCACAGAGGTTACCGCTTGTTTGAAACTGTATTTTGCTACTCGGCATGTCTGGATCATATTTTATGTAGAAAAAGTTTTCTGGTTTTCCGTCTGATGTCCTCCAGCTGCTCCGAGTTTCCTGACGGACAGTCAGGTAAACTGTTGCCAACTGTGGCTAACTTTAGCTCAGCTCAGTGCTCAGAGCACCGTGGGAAACACAGAGAGGGGAAGTCTTCCAGTTTTTCATCATAAGTAAGAGTACAGCTGTCCATGTTCACCACGGAGGGATTTCACTCAACTACTGCAGTTTGAAACCCCTTTAGCATCGGTAGCAACTGTTAGTAGCAGCATCTGGTTAGACTTTCAAAATAAAGCTAACACAGAAACATTTCACAAACAGTCACAGTCGCCTTGCTTGATCTCACTTTCTCTTTTCCCCCCACATACGACTGAAAATACAAACGTCTATACTTCTTCCTCAGAATATTCTTTATTCTAACGCCTTTTCCGTTGAAGCCTCACCTCACTGGTTTCAAAACATCTTGCTAAAGAAATGCAATTTAAAAATTAGCCATGCGGCTACACGTTTACAGAGATGTTCATTAATGTGTGTTGTCCTGAATGAATTATAATAATTAATTCATGAGAATAATTCATTTAAAAGCACTGATGGTGTGAAGAGACACAGTCAGCTCACAAAATGTGAATCAGGTTAACAGTGTTTGGTCGTATTCATGGATGGATGCATGAGTGAGTGTGTGAATAAACCATTTCGAGCATAATCAAAGTGTGGTGATTGTCCTTTGCTCGCCAACACCTGCTACAGGACAGAAATAGACGGCGTAGAGAAAACTATGCTGAGTGGATGTGACGGCCGAGTTCAAGCTTCACCGTGATCGTGTTTGTGATCTCAGGATAGTTGACGAGTTTCTGATCAATGTGGGGTATCGGTAAGAAGATGCATGACTTTCAGAGATATTTATTATTTTAAAATAAATGTAATTACCGTATTTTCCAGACTATAGAGCACACCTGAATATAAGCCGCACCCACTAAGTTAAAAAAAATTAATTAAAAAATTACATATATAAGCCGCCGATATCCAGGTTGAGAAATGAGATATTTACCGGATACACAGAAAGATTTTGTACCGTAAATGTTTATTTATATACCTGGACCTAACAGTGTCTGTAACACGGCAGTAAAAGGTCTCACCGTGGATTCATTAACGCCAAGCTCACGTGCAGCAGCTCTGTTTCCTTCCTGGATCGCCAGATCGACGGCCTTCAACTTAAAAGCTGCATCATACGAACTTCTTCGTGTGCTTTCCATGACGAGGGGGTGAAAATAATTCGTTGTGCGTGTTGTGTTGCATGTGCTAAATAAAAACTAGCGTGTTCTTCTTTGCACTGACTTCCCCTGTCCGTCTCGTTTTTGCACCCCCTGGTGGCTGAAGAAAAATCAATAGAAAAGCCGCATGTTTGTGAAAGCCGCATGGTTCAAAGCGCGGGGGGAAAAGTAGCAGCTTATAGTCCGGAAAAATACGGTATTTAAAAAACAACACTGTGTGACAAACATTAGCTAACAGCAGCTACAGTTGGCAGCTTTAACATGAATGTTCAGCGTCGGGGGTCGCTGAGCTCTGACAGATGAACAGCGTTGAGCCGTCGGCTCCTCCAGGTCCCGCTCTCTCCGTCACCATGGCAGATTTAATCAGCAGCAGCTGTAAAGGTTGTGCTTCCCGTGCTGAATGTGTTTGACAGGACTTTGAATAATTATGTTGCGGTATAATGAGCCGATAAATCATGGGACAGATATTTGACACGTTCACTGTCCTGACATGGACTGTTCTGGTGTGTGTGAGCCATTTTCTGATGTTTGGACGACTCTTTAGACATTTCGCAACAGGATCGGTGCTACCTGGATGCCAATGTAAAAACATGAGCTGTCACATCACGTCTCATTCCACTGGGTTCTGTAGCTACTTTCTGATCATAAGTACAGTAACCAGAACAAGTCCACCTGTTCAGCGGTCCATATTTACCACAGACGGGTGCTGATGCTTAATTTAACGCTGCAGGACTCCGAATCAAAATTCTTATTTTCAGTTTTATCTGCATGATTCTCACTATAATTGTAGAAATCTCTCATTTTCATCTTGAAAGCCGGAGCTACATCCTTTTTGTCCCTCAGGTTATGAAGTGTTATTACGTCTTTCCTTTCATCTCCATCAACACAACACTAAGTGTTAGAGGTTCTGCCGGACCTGAGTCATTTAGCTCCAGCCTGCCTCGTCTTTCTTCTCTTGAGCGCTGCAGGTTGGGCTCTAATGAATACCACAAAGATCTCCGGCTTTATCTGCAGTATACTAATGTTTGGCTTTGACTTCTGGAGGCACACAGACTTATTTTTGTAAAATCTGCTTCCCACAGCGAGTAACAATGTTCCTGTTTCTGCCTTTGGTGCAGAGAAAGTAAATGGGTTAACATTTTTCTTCACAAATATAAATATTTTTCATGCAGAGGAACTGATTCTAGATGCAGAACACGATGGTTTGTTTTGTTTTTGTGGCTTTCCATCAGCTAACAGGTACAGCTCATTTAAAAAAAGATTTGTAATCATAAAGTAATGTTTTTATTTTCAGTAACTGAAACATCCATTTTGAGGCAGGTCAGTTACACAACAACAACAACAACAACACACACAGTCACAGCCACACAAACTGTGCACGAGTCAGGAGCAGAGACGTCAGACACCAGCTCTGTTCCACGCTCACACTTTACATCTCAGACAGCGGCAGCCCGTCGACGCCCGCTGAGCTACACCGATTTAAAAAGGCGTCCTGCGGCGCTGCAGGTGAATGGCACACTCCCGCTCAGACTGACTGATTGACAGGTGCTTTCTGGGAAGTGAAGTCCTCAAACGCCTGCTAACAAAGACTGAGAGCATCTCAAAGTGTCTCCACTGTTCTTCACCTCTGAGTGAACACAAGCGTTTTCCTAACAAAGTAAATAATCAAATTAACGACGGCTAATTGTCACTGAAAGCCACGTGTGTGTCCTCCACCTCGGGGGAAAGCTTTTTGAATGTACTTTAGAAGCAGCTCTCTAATTCAGTAATTATGTTGAGAGATCACAGGCCTGCTTCATTATAAATACTCTGCAGCACATCGCCCAAATGGAAGAGCACTGCAGAGTACTTTGAGATTAAAATTCCTGCTCCGCATCTATTATCCTAAAAGGATTCTCACTCTGCACGTCGCTGAATAAAAACTTTCATTTTACTGGTCTGCAGCATAAAAGGGACTTTATTTATGACGGAATCACCGGACAGAGATGGACCCGTCTTCTGTTTGATCCAGTCCAGTCTCCAGTCCTGTCACAGTACCGAGGTGATTCACAGACGTTATGATGGAAACATTAATCAGTAGTGAAGCCCTAGCTGTGGTTAGCCCCGGATGCCAGGAGTCAAACCCGGCCAGAAAACCAGCTCGGCAGGCTGCTGTGTTCACTGTTAGACGCTGACACTCACTATTGGCTTCACTAACTTAATTGTCTCCGTCCACCCGGGTGAGATAAAACTTTGAGTGTGTTTCTTTTAGGGAAACAAACATGAGGCAGTCCTCACCTGTTCTCCTCTCATTGACTCATTTTATACTCTGACAGTACATCCTGAGCTGAGCTGAGCCTCCACACAGTTTGGACATTTCAGGTGCCTTCACCTTCATTTTGTTTTCCAGACAACAGGTGACATTTGCTGCCCGGCTGGAAGTAAACAATATAATGATGTGATGAGTCCCTGTAACACCCACAACAACAGATGTACTGTCTGAAAATCACAGTTTATGCTATTTAAACAGACTCAGATCAGTTATGCCCAGGTAGTGAACACAAGTTAATACAACTATTAACAGTAGAAAAGTGAGAGGTACGTTCAAGCTTAACGTAGTTCAGTGGATGCTCGCTCCAATCAGGATCCTCCGGCTCTCCAGGAAGCGTTGACGGAGGTGGTTACGCCTCATCAGCTGGAACCAATCGGGAGCGGTCAACCAAACAAAACTGAGATCAATCTGATGAATAGACTTACGGCAGCTTAATGTGGTTCACACCAATTAGACGTGACAATAGACCTTTAATATGTCAGGGCTGTGTGAGTGTGCTCTGCCCCCTAGTGGTCAAAAAAACCAACTTTCTGTTTTCCCGGTCTCACATATACATGAATACGCTGCTGTGCTACAGAAGCCTGTTCTCTCTTTGTTAAAGATCTGATGAAGCTCCCAGAACAGCCCCGGGGAGCGTCATCCTGTGAGAGCCATAAAGGATGAATTTTAATATGCCTGTTTAACCTCTCAACAGCGTGAAGCTTGTGTTTCGAGAGAGCTGAGGATGTGACTGAGATTCGATCCATGAATTAGAGCGTGGACACTTTGATTGTTGTGATTTGTCGAACAAATCAAACCCGAGAACCTGAAGCTCTCTGGTTCTTTGTGATTCGTCCCGACGTCTCATCTTCCACTAAACATGAAAAGTTAAAATGGAGGTGTGCAGTCGTTCACCCGTGGCATGCCTGGGCGGCAGGTTAATTATCTCTGTGGTTTCTCTGAAGTGACACCTCGAGTCGGTTTGAGTAACCGCGTCAGGACCTGCTATGACATGGAGGGAAAAAGGAGCAGCTAATTATTTTATGAGCACTCGACACTCGAGGTTTTTTATCTCCTCCTCACTCCTGCAGGGTTTTGTCAGTTTGTTGGAGGTTTTGTGAGCAAAGAGTGAGAAGCTTCTGTAAAGATTTAGTTTCCTCGCTGAGCCTTCAGGAGGGACAGATAAGCAGTAAATCTTTGCTGTGAAGGTGAGGAGATTTCTGATGTGTTTTGACGTTGTTTCATGGCGCTGGCCTCCTGACAGGTTTGTCATCTCTGAACTGTCAGAGCTGGATTCAGGTAAAAGGATTTCTCTGTGTTTTTTTTTGTGTGTTTCCAGTGGCTCTCTGCTCCAGACTAATGAGCCATCTGGGCTTGGCGATGTACTCTGCCACCAATGTCACACATGTCCTCTCGGGGATGACACAAGCCCGCATGGCCTCGTACCCAATGAAGAGGCATGCTGGGTGAAGCAGGGTTAATAATGCGGCAGCAGGCCGACATGTGGCCTCTCTCCACAGGTTTGGAAATAAATGAACACAACAGACATTTGCTGCATAAAAACAGTAACAGTAAACAACTCACCATGTCAGCTCTATGAGCCAGCATCAGAGCATCAGCTCTGAACCAGCAGTGTCCAGTCTAACAGTGAACACAGCGACAGAACCTCTGAACCGGCAGTGTCCAGTCTAACAGTGAACACGGCGACAGAACCTCTGAACCGGCAGCGTCCAGTCTAACAGTGAACACGGCGACAGAACCTCTGAACCGGCAGTGTCCAGTCTAACAGTGAACACAGCAGCCTACTGAGGTGGTTTTCTGGCCGGGTTTGGCTCCTGGCATCCCGGGCTGAGACGTAGTCTCTGTGACATCCCCCACAGACTGTCTAAAATCGGGCAGCGGTGTCCGGCGACATCAAACCATCGAGGCGTCACGCTTTGAGTGCACATGCCGCCGTTTTCCAGAGACAGGAAGTGAAGCCACATTTAATGCTGACATCAGATTCGAGCCCACGTCCACCTCCTGGACCCCCCACAGGGACGTTTTAATAAAGCCACATAATTGCAGCATGTCAGGAGGGGTCATCTTTAATTTGAACTGTGCCACGGTGGCACGACTCCGGCTGGATTCCTGGGCTGTAAATTACACGGCCGCGAGGTCGGCGTGCTCTGAATACCTGATGAAAATCACACGGAAGACTTCAAAGAATGACATTCGGCTGCAGCCACTGCGTCTGCGTCCTTGGCGAGCCGAACGGGCCTCGACTGATCTGTTTGTATCAGTCAGCACATGGATAATGCAGCAGAACCTTCCTCAGGCTCTTCTCTGTCTGAAAGCTGCTTCTGAATCTCTGAATCAATACGTGACAGCAGTTAGACAACATGAACGTAGAAACAAACACGATGAAAACAAACTTCAGATTAATGTGAGCTGAATTTAAAATACAATCCTTCAACTTAACTATAACTTTATGAGCTCAAACAACAAATCCATCAACTTAAGGGACGCATAATTAAGAAAACAGTCTTCAAGGTTATTTCTTGTTTTGGTGATTTTGAACTCGTGAATCATCCAAGTCGTCCCACCGTGTAAAACAAAAACAAAACGTGATGTGAAAACATTAAAACTCCATATTTCATTCAAACCATTTTAAATGTTGAAACAGACATTTGATTGTTGTCAACTTGTTTAATGGACGTGCAGCTTCCACACGCCCTCCTCTTTTATTTCGGCGAGTGCAGATGATGTTTGAATGAAAAGAAATGTTTAAAGTTTAAAGATGAACAGCAGTAATAATAATAATTATAATTATATTAGAAATAAGAGTAGTAGTAGTAATAATAGTATTTGTATGTTTACAGCCTGGTACAACTGTACTGAGGGTGAATTTATATACAACTCACCTGTTCACATTATATTAAGGCTTAAAGTTATGCAGGATTAAGAGCGTGGACGCTTTGATTGACAGGTGGGTGTGGTTACAGGTGACTTATTTTAGCAGCCAGGCTTCATTCAGCCGCCTCAGGTCCATCGATGATCCACGTCTTTGCAGATATTTAGATTAGCTGGAGGTGAAAGAGGCAGGACTGCTGAGACTACGTCCAGTCTTTATACTGTGTATAGCAGCATAACTAACAGATGGTTCAGGACTCACCTGAGCCAGCTCTAACTGTAAGATCTATCAGAACGTCTGAAGACGTTGGAGAGGGGGTCTGCCTCCAGAACCAAAACAGGGAGCTGGCTCCACAGGAGCGGAGCTTCATAAACCATGAGGAACCCTCCATTCTGAGAGTGTCTACTGGGGTAATAAGCTCTTAAAGATGTGATGGTGTCTGACCATGAAGAGCCAAACTCTGATGCTGGTTCCTGTTGGTCCACATGCTGCAGAGTCCTGAGAGACTGATGAGGTCTGCAGTAAACTGGTTTGTGTTTGTTTTGACGTTTTCAGACTGATAGTAGAACCTGAACGTATGAAAGTAATCAGTACGTCACCGATGATCAGTCCTCATCACTTCCATCATCTCTTCCTCACCTCAGGTAAATACCTTTGAGGAAACACTCATGAACACACACACACACACACACACATGGTGGATGGAGGCCTCGGGCCACATGGGAACAAAGTAAACCGAGTCGGTCCGTCTCCGTGCGAGACGATCCGTCCTCCGTGTGTCTTCATGAAAGCCGGCCGGCTGATGAAGCTGCTGGTCTGGACGAGTGTGATGGAATGAGAAGAGACAGGAAGGAGATTGGTTTGTCCGGTGCTGCCACGGTGATGGATGCAAGGCAAACCTGGAGGACCACACACACACACACACACAGGGATACAAACACAACCTGCAGCATCTATATTTAACCATAATAAAGCACGATGAGGTGATACATTTCAATTCACATGAAGCCGTAACCACATCACAGCCTCATCTGTCTGCTGTTTGCTGGAAGTTTGTGGCAGCCTTTATAGAGCTGAGGAAGAAATCCACTTTCCCGCCCTGTGATGTCGTTTTCTCTCCGCTTTTCTGTGACTTCATAAACTCCAAAAATCTGAAACGATATTAGTTTTTTAATCATAAAATCCAGACACACAAATGGAGGAAGACGTTTGTTTACTTTGACTCTGAAGTGAGTGACTGTGAGGGCTGCTGCAGTCATCTCTGTCCGGGCCTCACTGTTCAGAAACACAAATTCAGTTCTGCATCAGACACAATGTATGTGCTGCTTTTCCCTCTGATGTCCTCCAGCTGCTCAGCTTCAACTCTGTGATTCACACACTTTATGAGGGACCCTGAAGTAGCTAACCGCTAATTAACTGCTGCTAACTGAATCTGCTGTTAGCAGGCAACAGAACTGGACCGGGCCGGACCGGGTTTAAAGCACTGACAGTATAAAGGCTCTTTGCTGCACGTCATTTCCATCTCTCTCTCGCTCCTGTCACGCTTCAGCTGTCAAATAAAGCTTGAAAAAATATATCTTTAAAATATATTATATGTCAATCAGTCCGGGATGCTAGGAGCCAAACCCGGCAAGAAAACCACCTCGATAGGCTGCTGTGTTCACTGTTAGACTGGACCCTGCCGGTTCAGAGGTTCTGTCGCCGTGTTCACTGTTAGACTGGACCCTGCCGGTTCAGAGGTTCTGTCGCTGTGTTCACTGTTAGACTGGACACTGCCGGTTCAGAGGTTCTGTATTCCAGTCACCCACACTTTATTATCTCAGAATGTTTTATTCACACACTCACTCATCATCCATCCATTGAATGACCAAACACTTGTTAACCGGGTGATTCACATTCGCGACAGAACCTCTGAACCGGCAGTGTCCAGTCTAACAGTGAACACAGCGACAGAACCTCTGAACCGGCAGTGTCCAGTCTAACAGTGAACACAAGCGACAGAAACCTCTGAACCGGCAGTGTCCAGTCTAACAGTGAACACAGCGACAGAAACTCTGCACCGCAGGGTCCAGTCTACCAGTGAAACACGGCACCCGAACCTCTGAACCGGCAGTGGTCCAGTCTAACAGTGAACACAGCAGCCTATCGAGGTGGTTTTCTTGCCGGGTTTGGCTCCTGCATCCCGGACTGATTGCATATAATATATTTTAAAGATATATATTTTTCAAGCTTTATTTGACAGCTGAAGGTGACAGGAGGAAGAGAGATGGAAATGACGTGCAGCAAAGAGCCTTTATACTGTCAGTGCTTTAAACCCGGTCCGGCCCGGTCCAGTTCTGTTGCCTGCTAACAGCAGATTCAGTTAGCAGCAGTTAATTAGCGGTTAGCTACTTCAGGGTCCCTCATAAAGTGTGTGAATCACAGAGTTGAAGCTGAGCAGTGGAGGAATCGAGGGAAAAAGCAGCACATACATTGTGTCTGATCAGAACTGAATTTGTGTTTTGAACAGTGGAGCCCGGACAGAGATGACTGCAGCAGCCCTCACAGTCACTCACTTCAGAGTCAAAGTAAACAAACGTCTTCCTCCATTTGTGTGTCTGGTTTTATGATTAAAAAACTAATTCGTTTCAGATTTTTGGAGTTTATGAGTCACAGAAAAGCGGAGAGAAAACGACATCACAGGGCGGGAAAGTGGATTTCTTCCTCAGCTCTATAAAGGCTGCCACAAACTTCCAGCAAACAGCAGACAGATGAGGCTGTGATGTGGTTACGGCTTCATGTGAATTGAAATGTATCACCTCATCGTGCTTTATTATGGTTAAATATGATGCTGCAGTTGTGTTTGTATCCCTGTGTGTGTGTGTGTGTGTGTGGTCCTCCAGGTTTGCCTTGCATCCATCACCGTGGCAGCACCGGACAACCAATCTCCTTCCTGTCTCTTCTCATTCCATCACACTCCGTCCAGACCAGCAGCTTCATCAGCCGGCCGGCTTTCATGAAGACACACGGAGGACGGATCGTCTCGCACGGGACGGACCGACTCGGTTTACTTTGTTCCCTGTGGCCCGAGGCCTCCATCCACCATGTGTGTGTGTGTGTGTGTGTTCATGATGTTTCCTCAAAGGTATTTACCTGAGGTGAGGAGAGATGATGGAAGTGATGAGGACTGATCATCGGTGACGTACTGATTACTTTCATACGTTCAGTTCTATATCAGTCTGAAACGTCAAAACAAACACAAACCAGTTTACTGCAGACCTCATCAGTCTCTCAGGACTCTGCAGCATGTGGACCAACAGGAACCAGCATCAGAGTTTGGCTCTTCATGGTCAGACACCATCACATCTTTAAGAGCTTTTACCCCAGTAGACACTCTCAGAATGGAGGGTTCCTCATGGTTTATGAAGCTCCTCTCCTGTGGAGCCAGCTCCCTGTTTTGGTCTTAGAGCAGACCCCCTCTCCACGTCTTCAGACGTTCTGATAGATCTTACAGTTAGAGCTGGCTCAGGTGAGCCTGAACCATCTGTTAGTTATGCTGCTATACACAGTATAAAGACTGGACGTAGTCTCAGCAGTCCTGCCTCTTTCACCTCCAGCTAATCTTAAATATCGCAAAAGCGTGGATCATCAGGACCTGAGGCGGCTGAATGAAGCCTGGCTGCTAAAATAAGTCACCTGTGACCACCCCACCTGTCAATCAAAGCGTCCACGCTCTTAATCCTGCATAACTTTAAGCCTTAATATAATGTGAACAGGTGAGTTGTATATAAATTCCCCCTCAGTACAGTTGTACCAGGCTGTAAACATACAAATACTATTTTACTACTACTACACTTATTTCTATATAATTATAATTATTATTATTACTGCTGTTCATCTTTAAACTTTACATTTCTTTTATTCAAACATCATCTGCACTCGCCGAATAAAGAGGAGGGCGTGTGGAAAGCTGCACGTCCATTAACACAGTTGACAACAATCAAATGTCTGTTTCAACATTTAAAATGGTTTGAATGAAATATGGAGTTTTAATGTTTTCCCATCACGTTTTTTTTGTTTTTACACGGTGGGACGACTTGGATGATTCACGAGTTCAAAATCACCAAAACAAGAAATAACCTTGAAGACTGTTTTCTTAATTATGCGTCCCTTAAGTTGATGGTTTGTTGTTTGAGCTCATAAAGTTATAGTTAAGTTGAAGGATTGTATTTTAAATTCAGCTCACATTAATCTGAAGTTTTTTTATCGTGTTTGTTTCTACGTTCATGTTGTCTAACTGCTGTCACGTATTGATTCAGAGATTCAGAAGCAGCTTTCAGACAGAGAAGAGCCTGAGGAAGGTTCTGCTGCATTATCCATGTGCTGACTGATACAAACAGATCAGTCGAGGCCCGTTCGGCTCGCCAGGACGCAGACGCAGTGGCTGCAGCCGAATGTCATTCTTTGAAGTCTTCCGTGTGATTTTCATCAGGTATTCAGAGCACGCCGACCTCGCGGCCGTGTAATTTACAGCCCAGGACACAGCCGGAGTCGTGCCACCGTGGCACAGTTCAAATTAAAGATGACCCCTCCTGACATGCTGCCTTATGTGCTTTATTAAACGTCCCTGTGGGGGGTCCCGGAGGTGGACGTGGGCTCGAATCTGATGTCAGCATTAATGTGGCTTCACTTCCTGTCTCTGGAAAACGGCGGCCTGTGCACTCAAAGCGTGCGCCTCGATGGTTTGATGTCGCCGGACACCCGTGCCCGTTTTAGACAGTCTGTGGGGTCACAGAGACTACGTCTCAGCCCGGGATGCCAGGAGCCAAAACCCGGCCAGAAAAACCACCTCATAGGCTTGCTGTGTTCACTGTTAGACTGGACACTGCCGGTTCAGGTTCGTCGCCGTGTTCACTGTTAGACTGGACGCTGCCGGTTCAGAGGTTCTGTCGCCGTGTTCACTGTTAGACTGGACCTGCCGGTTCAGAGGTTCTGTCGCCGTGTTCACTGTTAGACTGGACCTGCCGGTTCAGGGTTCTGTCGCTGTGTTCACTGTTAGACTGGACACTGCTGGTTCAGAGGTTCTGTCGCTGTGTTCACTGTTAGACTGGACACTGCCGGTTCAGAGGTTCTGTCGCTGTGATTCACTGTTAGACTGGACACTGCTGGTTCAGAGGTTCTGTCGCCGTGTTCACTGTTAGACTGGACACTGCCGTTCGAGAGTTCTGTCGCCGTGTTCACTGTTAGACTGGACACTGCTGGTTCAGAGGTTCTGTCGCTGTGTTCACTGTTAGGACTGGACAATGCTGGTTCAGAGCTGATGCTCTGATGCTGGCTCATAGAGCTGACATTGTGAGTTGTTTACTGTTACTGTTTTTATGCAGCAAATGTCTGTTGTGTTCATTTATTTCCAAACCTGTGGAGAGAGCCACATGTCGGCTGCTGCCGCATTATTAACCCGCTTCACCCCGCATGCCTCTTCATTGGGTACGAGGCCATGCGGGCTGTGTCATCCCCGAGAGGACCTGTTGGACATTGGTGGCAGAGTACATCGCCAAGCCCAGATGGCTCATTAGTCTGGAGCAGAGAGCCACTGGAAAAACACACAAAAAAAACCACAGAGAAATCCTTTTACCTGAATCCAGCTCTGACAGTTCAGAGATGACAAACTGTCAGGAGGCCAGCGCCATGAAACAACGTCAAAACACATCAGAAATCTCCTCACCTTCAAGCAAAGATTTACTGCTTATCTGTCCCTCCTGAAGGCTCAGCGAGAAACTAAATCTTTACAGAAGCTTCTCACTCTTTGCTCACAAACCTCCACAAAACTGACAAAACCCTGAGGAGTGAGGAGGAGATAAAAAACCTCGAGTGTCGAGTGCTCATAAAATAATTAGCTGCTCCTTTTTTCCTCCATGTCATAGCAGGCTCTGACGCGGTTACTCAAAACCGACTCGAGGTGTCACTTCGAGAAACCACAGAGATAATTAACCTGCCGCCCAGGCATGCCCGGGTGAACGACTGCACACCTCCATTTTAACTTTTCATGTTTAGTGGAAGATGAGACGTCGGGACGAATCACAAAGAACCAGAGAGCTTCAGGTTCTCGGGTTTGGATGTTGTTCACGACAACGAGGCATCCCAAGCCTAACATCAACGTGTCCACCACCCATCTACCTTCCATGGA
>NC_040018.1:31638034-31717762 GCF_000972845.2 Larimichthys crocea | reverse complement strand
CGGCAGGTCCAGTCTAACGATGAACCACAGCGACAGAACCTCTGCACCGCCAGTGTCCAGTCTAACAGTGCCACAGCGACAAACCTCTGAACGCAGTGTCAGTCTCACAGTGAACACAGCGACAGAAACCTCTGAACCGGCATGTAGTCCAGTCTAACAGTGAACACAGGCGACAGAACCTCTGAACCGCAGTGTCCAGTCCAACGTGAACACCAGCCGCTACTGAGGTGGTTTTTTCTGGCCTGGTTTGGCTCCTGGCATCCCGGGGCTCGAGACGTAAGTCTTGTGAACCCCAAGACTGTCTAAAATACGGGGCGGGCAGCCGGTGTCCGGCGACATCAAACCATCGAGGCGTCACGCTTTGAGTGCACATGCCGCCGTTTTCCAGAGACAGGGAACGTGAAGCCACATTTAACTGCCGACATCAGATTCGAGCCCACGTTCCACCTCCTGGACCCCCACAGGGATGTTTATAAAAGCACACATAATTGCAGCACTTCAGGACGGGGTGGTCATCTTCAATTTGAACGTGCCACGGTGGCACGAGCTCCGGCTGGATTCCTGGCTGTAAAATTACACGGACGGCGCAGAGGTCGGCGTGCTCTGCAAACCTGATGAAATCACACGGGAAGATTCAAAGAATGACATTCGGCTGCGCACACTGCGTTCTGCGTCCTTGGCGAGCCCGAACGGGCCTCGACTGATATGTTTGTATCATAGCACATGGATAATGCAGCAGAACCTTCCTCAGGGCTCTTCTCTGTCTGAAAGCTGTGCTTCTGATCTCTGAATCAATACGTGACAGCAGTTAGACAACATGACGTAAGAAACCAAACACGATGAAAAACAAAACTTCAGATTAAGGTGAGCTGAATTTAAAATTACAATCCTTCACTTAACTATAACTTTCTGAGCTCTAAACAACAAATCCATCAACTTAGGGACGCATACTATAAGGAAAACAGTCTTCACAGGTTATTTATTGTTTGGTGATGTTTGAATCGTGAATCATCCAAGTCGGTCCCACCGTGTAAAACAAAAACAAAAGTGATGTGAAAAACATTAAAACTCCATATTTCATTCACCCCATTTTAAAATGTGATAAACACGAATTTGGCTTGTGTGTCAATTGTTATGGGACGTTGCAGCTTCCACCGCCCTCTCTTTTATTCGGCGAGTGCAGTGATGATGTTTGCAATGGAAAAAGTAACATGTTCAAAGTTTAAGATGAACAGCAAGTCAAATAATAATTATAATTCATATTAGAAAAAAGAGTAGTCGTGTAAAATAGTATTTGTCTGTTTACTGCCTGGTAACAACTCGTACTGAGGTGAAATTTATATACAACTCACCTGTTCACATTAATTAAGGCTTAAAGTATTTGCGGATTAAGGCGTGCGACCGCTTTGATTGGGACGGCTGGCGGTGTGGTTACAGGTGACTATTTTAGTGCCAGGCTTCATTCAGCCGCCTCGAGGTCCTGATGATCCACGTCTTTGCTGATCATTTAGATAGGCTGGGGGGAGGTGAAAAGAGGTGCAGGACTGCTGGGACTACGTCCCGTCTTTATACTGTGTATAGCAGCACTAAAACTAACAGATGGTTCAGGCTCACATGAGCCAGCTCTAAACTGTATAGATCTATCAGAAGCGTGAAGACGTTGGAGATGGGGTCTGCCTTAAGACCAAAAACAGGGCGCTGGTCCCACAGGAGAGGAGGCTTCATAAACCATGAGGCACCCGTCCATTCTGAGAGTGTCTTACGGGGTAATAGCTCTTTAAAGATGTGATTGGTGTCTGCCCTGAAGAGCCAACACTCTGATGCTGGTTCCTGTGGCCACATGTGCGAGGTCCTGAAGGACTGATGAGGGTCTGGCAGCTAAAACTGGTTGGTTTGTTGACGTTTTCAGACTGATAGGTAGAACTGAACGTTTATGAAAGAATCAGTACGCACCGATGATCAGTCCTCATTCACTTCCATCATCTCTTCTCACCCTCAGTAAACTACCTTGAGGAATACACTCATGAACACACCCACACCACACACACACATGGTGATGAGGCTGGCACAGTTGGGAAAGTGTAAAGTAATGTAACCGAGTCGGTCCGTCTCTGCGAGACGATCCGTCTTCCGTGTGTCTTCATGAAGCCGGCGGCTGATTGAAGTGCTGGTATGGACGAGTGTGCATGGAATGAGAAGAGACAGGAAGGAGGATTGGTTTGTCCGGTGCTTGCCACGGTGATGGATGCAAGGCAAACCTGGAGGGGACCACCACACACAACACACACACACAGGGATTACAAACCAACCTGCAGCATCATATTTAACCATAATACAAGCCCGATGCGGGTGATACATTTCAATTTCATCATGAAAGCTCTGTAACCCACATCACAGCCTCAGTGTCTGCTAGTTGCTGGAAGTTGTGGCAGCCTTTTATAGAGCTGAGGAAGAAATCCACTTTCCCGCCCTGGATGTCGTTTTCTCTCGCCTTTTTCTGTGACTTCATAACTCCAAAAAATTCTGGAAACGATATTGTTTTTTAATCATAAAATCCGGACACAACAAATGGAAGGACGACGTTTGTTTATTTGACTTGAAGTTGTGAGTGACTGTGAGGGCTGCTGCAGTCATCTCTGTCGGGCGCTCACTGTTCAGAACCACAAATTCAGTTCTGATCAGACACAATGTATGTGCTGCTTTCCCTCATGTCCTCCGCCTCTCCAGCTTTTCAACTCTGTGTTTCACAAACTTTATGAGGGACACACGAAGTAGCTAACCGCTAATTAACTGCTGGCCTAAACTGAATCTGCTGTTAGCAGGCACACAGAAACTGGACCGGCTGGACCGGTTAAAGCACTGAGTATGAAAGGGCTATTTGCGATGCCAAGTCATTTACATCTCTCTCTCTTCTGTCACGTCTTCAGCTGTCAATAAGCTTGAAAAAATATATCTTTAAAATATATTTAATGTCAATCAGTCGCGGATGCTCAGGGCCAAAACCCGGCAACAAGAAAACCACACTCGATAGGGCTGCTGTGTTCACTGTTAGACTGGACCCACTGCGGTTCAGAGGTTTGTCGCTGTTGTTCACTGTTAGACTGGACACGCTGGTTAGATGGTCAGGTTCTGTAGCTGGTCTCACTGTTAGACTGGACACTGCCGGTTTCCGAGGTTCTGTAGCGTGTTCGATGTTAGATGGACACTGCGGTTCAGAGTTATGTTCAGTGTCATGTACGACGGGACATGACGGTTTTTCCAGATGTTCCTGTCGATGTGTTCACTGTTTAGATGGACATGACGGTTCAGAGGTTCTGTCCTGTGTTCACTGTCACTGGAACTCCTGTTCAGATGTTCTGTACGCTGTGTTCACCTGTTAGCACTGGACTACTGCGTTAATGATGGTTCTGTCGATGTGTTCACTGTTTGACTGGACACTGCTGTTTCAGAGGTTGTGTGTGTGTGTGTGTTAGGACTGGGACACTGCCGGTTCAGAGTTTCGTCGCGTGTCCGATGTTAGAATGCGAACTGTTGGCTCGCAGAGTTATGTCACTGTGTTCACGTCTAGACGGGAACAATGCTGGTTAGGGTTCTGGTCACTGTGTTCATGTTAGACTGGACCAACTGCCGTTCAGACGGTTTCTGTCGCAGTGTTAATGTCTCCGACTGAACACCTGCCGGTTCAGATGTTCTGTAGTGTGTTCACGTTAGGACTGGAAAATGTCTGGTTCAGAGGTTTCTGTCGCTGTGTTCAATGTTAGGGTATGGAAACTGCTGGTTCAGAGGTGTCTGTCATTGTTAGAATGGACACTGCTGTTCACGAGTTTCTGTCACTGTGTTCATGTTTAGGACTGACACTGCTGGTCAGGGTTCTGTCGCCGTGGTCACTGTTAGGTCGGACATGTGGTTCAGAGGTTTCTGTCGCCCGTGTTCCTGTTAGCATGGGACACTGCTGGTTTAAGAGGTTCTGTCGCCGTTGTTTCGCTGTTAGACTGGGATCATGCTGGTTCAGGTTTCTGTCGCGTGTTCGATGTAGATGGACACTGTGGTCAGCGGTTCTGTCAGCTGTGTTCACTGTTAGACTGGACACTGCCGGTTCAGAGGTTCTGTCGCGGTGTTCACTGTTAGACTGGACACTGCCGGTTCAGAGGTTCTGTCGCTGTGTTCACTGTTAGACTGGACACTGCCGGTTCAGAGGTTCTGTGACCGTGTTCGATGTTAGACTGGACACTGCCGGTTCAGAGGTTCTGTCGCTGTGTTCACTGTTAGACTGGACACTGCTGGTTCAGAGGTTCTGTTGCTTATAGACCTAGCTGCAGTGTATAGTGATTCTGACCTTTCTCAGGACAGATTTTTCATCAGCTGCCTCCAGCTCGACACGTTCAGCGTCACCTGATCGATTCCTCCGCTAATTAAAGCTCTTCAGACAGAGTTATGTTGTTTATGACGGGGTGTTAGCCCAGCTGCGATATAGTTCTGTAATGTAGGTGATGAAAGCATGGGCACACACGTGATGACATTCATGAATATGTACACACACACACACACACACACAAACAGAGTCATCTGTGCTAACATGCTAACATTTTCCTGTAATTGGCTCCGTGTTTTCATCGTGTATAATTAAAGTCAACACTTGTCAAAATGCTAATTCTCAAACATCCACGTCCGTCTCCATGGTGAAACTCAGACTCAGCGTGTGTGTGTGTGTGTGTGTGTGTGTGTGTGTGTGTGTTGTGTGTGTGTGTGTGTGTATAAAGGTCAGACAGTCAGCTGGAAGCCTCCGTCAAAGTCTTCTGGTGTTCGCCCGCTGACCCCGATGACACCATCAATAAATAACACCGCTTGGCTCTGACACACTGTGTGTGTGTGTGTGTGTGTGTGTGTGTGTGTGTGTGTGTGTGTGTTGCCAAACATGACAGCTGCAACAAGCGACACATCAGAGCTTCATAAGACTGCTGCTTTGTGTGTGTGTGTGTGTGTGTGTGTGTGTGTGTGTGTGTGTGTGTGTGTGATATCGCCTGTTGTTATTTAATTCCCAGCAGTTTTGATGGGAGGTCTGTGTTGTTTCTGGTGCGTCAACTCACCGGGCAATTTTTGGTACTGGTGAGTAACAGACTCACAGTTTTATAGTTTTTAGGAAGTGGAAGCCCATCCACCTGATTTAACCTGGACGTAGTCTCCGTGACGTCCCGCAGACGGTCTAAAACCTGGACTGAGTCTCCGTGACGTCCCGCAGACTGTCTAAAACCTGGACGTAGCTCCGTGACGTCCCCGCAGACGGTCTAAAACTGGACGTAGTCTCATGACGTCCCGCAGACTGGCTAAAACCTGGACGTAGTCTCTGTGACGTCCCCGCAGACTGTCTAAAACCTGGACGTAGTCTCCGTGACGTCCCCAGACTGTCTAAAACCTGGACGAGTCCCGTGACGTCCCCGCAGACTGTCTAAAACTGGACGTAGTCGCTGTTTTGTGAGCTGACTGTGTCTCCTTTCACACCATCAGTGCTTTTAATGAATTATTTTTTGTGAGCTGACTGTGTCTCTTCACACCATCAGTGCTTTTAAATGAATTATTCTCATGAATTAATTATTATAATTCATTCAGGACAGCACACATTAATGAACATCTCTGTAAACGTGTAGCCGCATGGCTAATTTTTAAATTGCATTTCTTTAGCAAGATGTTTTGAAACCAGTGAGGTGAGGCTTCAAAGGAAAAGACGTTAGAATAAAGAATATTCTGAGAAAGAAGTATAGACGTTTGTATTTTCAGTCGTATGTGGGGGGGAAAAGAGAAAGTGAGATCAAGCAAGGCGACTGTGACTGTTTGTGAAATGTTTCTGTGTTAGCTTTATTTTGAAAGTCTAACCAGATGCTACCGATGCTAAAGGGGTTTCGAACTGTGATCAAACTGGAGTAATTCTGAATATTCTGAACACAAAACGTGTTGAAGTCTGGGATCCAACATAGAAGCGCCACAAACTGCAGTTCCTCTAACGTCCACTTGAGGCTGGCTCCAGAAGTGAGTCAGTCTCCATAAGTCCCCATGTCCAAATGTCCAACTTCACAGCAGAAATAAACATGTTTACAGCCTGGTACAAAAAACAGTTTTGGTCTCTGTAGCTAATTTCCCCGTTCATGACAACTGTACTGAGGGTGAATTTATATACAACTCACCTGTTCACATTATATTAAGGCTTAAAGTTATGCAGGATTTTAGCGAGGGCGCTAACTGGTTGAAAAGTTGTCCACTTCCTCTCTGCTTCTTCAGCATTAACAAAACGAGCAGGAACAAGAACAGGTAATTAATCACACCCGTGGAGCGCTACAGCTCAAAGATTTAAGGGGAATAATAAGGAAGCTGACTTCTGAGAACAAAGGTTGGATTCAACGCCCTGCTGAAGGACACTTAGTTTCAAACCTCGATCCTCTGGGAGGCTGCAGGACAATCTTCCTGCTGCTGCTTTATTCTGCTGCCGTATGCTTCATCATATCTTTGAACGAGTCTCTCTCCTCAGTCACCACATGCATTAATGTCTTCAGTCCTCACCGATCCTCCCATCCTCCAAAGGCTTCTCTGCAGTCCGCGAGCAGATTCCCGGTGACGCCCGAGTCCCATGGGGCTCCGCTGATTGGCAGGATTCTTAATTGCAACCACCTCTTTGTGAATAATAGATGCTCGTCTAGCTAAGTGGAGTGTTTAAATATTAAGAGGCTGAGAACATGCCACGCAAGTCTATTTCTGAGCAGCACACGATCAGGAAACAAACTGGATGAGGAAATCAAAGAATCTCCTTGGTGGTATTGAAGCTCAGGTAGTCTCCGTGACGTCCCCGCAGACTGTCTAAAACCTGGACGTAGTCTCCGTGACGTCCCCGCAGACTGTCTAAAACCTGGACGTAGTCTTCGTGACGTCCCCGCAACTGTCTAAACCTTGGACGAGTCGCCGGGACGTCCCCGCAGACTGTCCTAAAACCTGGAACGTAGTCTCGTGACGTCCCGCAGAGTGTCTAAAACCTGGACTAGTCGCCGTGACGTCCCAGCATCTTGCTGAAGTCAAAGGTCAAAGGTCAGAGTTCAGAAAGTGTTCAGGGAGCCCTCTGATGTCTTATGCTGTATATTTATTGACGCTTTGGCCAAGGAGAATTAGAGACACTCTCAAAGTTCATCAGAAGTGCTGAGTCGTCTCACATGCTGCCCAACTCATCCTGGTGATCGACTTTAAAAATAAACCCCAGTAACACAACAAATACTACACGCCCAGAATGAGTCCACAGAGAATGTCTTACCCTGGAGGTGTTAATTGTCAGCATGTTCTAGTCTGGAACACATGGTCTGTTTACAGCAGATTGGACCGTCAAACAACAAGCATCTATTTGTCTATGAAGGAAGCAACAGGTCTCTGTGACCCGGACAACCACAGTGGTTGGAGATAGACTGCACCTACTGTTCCCAACCAAAGACAAACCAACTAATACTGCTGAGGACCTCATGCCCACACGGGACCTCGAGGCCCACACGGGACTCAAGGCCCACACGGGACCTCAAGGCCCACACGGGACCTCAAGGCCCACAACCTAACCTAAGGAGAGAAAATGACAGACTGCTGCTATCCACCTACTGTGACAAACAAAATCATATTAAGCTGATATTTTAAATACCACTTATTGGCTGAGATAATTAAAACTGTTATTTGTTTTGTTGGTGAGGAGGTGAATAATTCAGGATACTAAAGTATGAATAAAATTAGCTCCTGCATCATCATTTTGTGGTTTTGGTGGTTGCTATGGTCACACAATAAGCCTCATGGGAAATAATGGAGGTGGCAGCAGCAGCAGCGTTTCATGGACTAAAAGTACTTTTAAATGGTCCGATTGGCTCGTCAGTGAGTTTCACAGCAGATCTGCGACGAAGAAAAATACAAAATGTGGGCGACAAATCTGGCTGGAAGAAAGTAAATTAGAAAAAAGTCCAGTATGTCAGATTTACAGAATCTTTATAACTCTGATTCCTTCAGTGTTTAATCAGATGAAAATAACAACTGTGATG
The DNA here is from genome assembly GCF_000972845.2 of Larimichthys crocea. NCBI lineage: Eukaryota > Metazoa > Chordata > Actinopteri > Sciaenidae > Larimichthys > Larimichthys crocea. Next base: position 31,709,711 of record NC_040018.1, on the reverse strand, counting down.
TTTTTGTCACCTTAGAATGAAACTTTTGTATCTATTTAAGAAGGTGAGGCTTTGGACATGAAACTAAAACAGTTCATTACACAGCTCGGACACTGTGTCAAAGTAGCTTTAAAGACTGGAGCTCTTTCTGCCGGGTTACTACAGACAGAGTCCTGCGTGTTGAACCAACACGTTGGTCTCTACATTGGGCCCATCACCTGTTCAATGCTTTCATGGCCACCATAGTTTCTATGGGGAAAGGAGGGTGAGACGGGGGGTTTCAACTAAATGCCACTAATGCCTACACACTGCTCCTTTTTCCTGATAACAGCCTGAGCGTCACAGATTGATGTACAACAGTAAAAAAAAAAAAAAAAGCTATTTGCAGCATTTTAGATTTTCAGTCTCCACAGAGGGAGGAGAAAGATGGAGATGAGGAAATCTGCCCAGTCAACCCTGCAGGGAACTCCTGCACAGAGAGAGAGAGGAGGTGATACGAGACTAAACAGGGAGAAAAGGAAGAGGCAGCAAAACAGGACCAGAAGACCAGAAGACCTGAAGACCTCAAGACCAGAGACCAGAAGACCAGAGACCTGAAGACCAGAGACCTGAAGACCAGAAGACCAGAGACCTGAAGACCTGAAGACCAGAAGACCAGAGACCTGAAGACCAGACACCAGAAGACCAGAAGACCAGAGACCTGAGACCTAAAAACCAGAAGACCAGAAGACCAGAGACCTGAAGACCAGAGACCAGAAGACCAGAAGACCAGAAGACCAGAGACCTGAAGACCAGAGACCTGAAGACCAGAAGACCAGAGACCTGAAGACCAGAGACCAGAGACCAGAAGACCAGAGACCTGAAGACCTGAAGACCAGAGACCTGAAGACCTGAAGACCAGAGACCTGAAGACCAGAGACTAGAAGACTAGAGACCTGAAGACCAGAAGACCAGAGACCTGAAGACCAGAAGACCAGAGACCTGAAGACCTGAAGACCAGAGACCTGAAGACCTGAAGACCAGAGACCTGAAGACCAGAGACTAGAAGACTAGAGACCTGAAGACCAGAAGACCAGAGACCTGAAGACCAGAAGACCAGAGACCTGAAGACCAGAGACCTGAAGACTAGAGACCTGAAGACCAGAGACCTGAAGACCTGAAGACCAGAGACCTGAAGACCAGAAGACCAGAGACCTGAAGACCAGAGACCTGAAGACCAGAGACCAGAAGACCAGAGACCTAAAAACCAGAAGACCAGAAGACCAGAGACCTGAAGACCAGAGACCTGAAGACCAGAAGACCAGAGACCTGAAGACCAGAGACCAGAAGACCTGAAGACCTGAAGACCAGAGACCTGAAGACCTGAAGACCAGAGACCTGAAGACCAGAAGACCAGAGACCTGAAGACCAGAGACCTGAAGACCAGAGACCAGAAGACCAGAGACCTAAAAACCAGAAGACCAGAAGACCAGAGACCTGAAGACCAGAGACCTGAAGACCAGAAGACCAGAGACCTGAAGACCAGAGACCAGAAGACCTGAAGACCTGAAGACCAGAGACCTGAAGACCTGAAGACCAGAGACCTGAAGACCAGAAGACCAGAGACCTGAAGACCAGAGACTAGAAGACTAGAGACCTGAAGACCAGAGACCTGAAGACCTGAAGACCAGAGACCTGAAGACCAGAGACTAGAAGACCAAAAGACCAGAGACCTGAAGACCAGAGACCTGAAGACCAGAGACCTGAAGACCAGAGACCGTCCTGCTGTCTGCAGGTTATGTAAATACAGTTAATACTCTGCTGTTATTAATGGATTCATCTTTCAGCGTCACACACACTGATCATCATCATCACACTGATCATCATCATCACACTGATCATCATCATCACACTGATCATCATCACACTGATCATCATCATCACACTGATCATCATCATCACACTGATCATCATCACACTGATCATCATCATCACACTGATCATCATCATCACACTGATCATCATCACACTGATCATCATCATCACACTGATCATCATCATCACACTGATCATCATCACACTGATCATCATCATCACACTGATCATCATCATCACACTGATCATCATCACACTGATCATCATCATCACACTGATCATCATCATCACACTGATCATCATCACACTGATCATCATCATCACACTGATCATCATCATCACACTGATCATCATCACACTGATCATCATCATCACACTGATCATCATCATCACACTGATCATCATCACACTGATCATCATCATCACACTGATCATCATCATCACACTGATCATCATCACACTGATCATCATCATCACACTGATCATCATCATCACACTGATCATCATCACACTGATCATCATCATCACACTGATCATCATCATCACACTGATCATCATCACACTGATCATCATCATCACACTGATCATCATCATCACACTGATCATCATCACACTGATCATCATCATCACACTGATCATCATCATCACACTGATCATCATCACACTGATCATCATCATCACACTGATCATCATCATCACACTGATCATCATCACACTGATCATCATCATCACACTGATCATCATCATCACACTGATCATCATCACACTGATCATCATCATCACACTGATCATCATCATCACACTGATCATCATCACACTGATCATCATCATCACACTGATCAGAGCTGAAAAAACAAACAATTACAATACACGAGTCACTGACGAACCAGCCAGCTGAATTACACACAGAGGAACCTGTGGATCCAAACTAACAATCTGAAGAAACATCGTCAAAGCAAGCAGACAAGGTTTCTGCAGCTTCCATCAAAAGACTTTTTTAATAACCTCTGAGGCCTTTTCAAGGATTTGCAAGGCCTCATATATTTTAAAATTGAATATGAATAAATTAATCAAAATTCTAAATGAGAAGCGGTACTGGAGGAGCAGTACTGGAGGAGCGGTACTGGAGGAGCGGTACTGAAGGAGCGGTACTGGAGGAGAGGTACTGGAGGAGAGGTACTGGAGGAGAGGTACTGGAGGAGCGGTACTGGAGGAGCGGTACCGGAGGAACGGTAGCTGCTGGCGGTCCATCGTTTCAACCCACCGACTGAAAAACAGCCGTCCGTCATTTAAAAATGAAATCGCTGTCTGAGACTCAGTGGCAGAGAACATTGTAACGTTACTGCTTCTGATCACAGCGGCACTGTTCACTGAAGTCCTCGTCACGTAATGAGCGCTCATCTTAACGAGGAAGTCTCCTCTCCCGGCCTAAAACTACATGAACATTTTCCGGTAGCTTCTCATCACAGTCCACACCTTTAAGTTTAAGCTGCGCCTCAGTTTAAGTTAAAATAGCCTAAAAAATAAAACAGGAAGAGGGTCAGCAGCTTGCTTGGACCAAGGATCACAGCGCAAGTTTGAACTATATCGACATATGGTCCAATTTCATATCACATTTAAATATATATCGATACATGTTTTATATCGATATATCGCCCAGACCAACAACAACTACACCAGGTTCAGAGTTCTCCAGTTTGGAGCCTCACCATCAAGGAATAAAACACGAGCAGCATTTCAAACCCGTTCACTCAGAGTTTCCGGTTCACCTGCACGTTTCTGGACTGTGTGAAGAACTCACCTGACCCGGGTCAGGTTAGAACGCAGACACAGGGCTGACCTCGTGAAACCGAGAGTCATCAGTTTGATCTGAACTAATGTTTTAGTTTAACACAAGTTAAAGGGACATTGAAAAAATATTTATTCATATGATTTTCTTACAGACAGGCTGTGAAACTTTACTGAGGGATCGACAGATGTGAAATAATCCAGACACATACATCATCAAACCCAAACTTTAGATTAAAATCAGACATGTTCTAACACAAATATAAAACTCTAACATTGAAGAACATCAGGAGCACGACAGCTTACTGTCTCTTATGAAGGAACTCACCTCTGGTTCTGCTGTGACGGTCCATCCCACAGAGGAGCACTGACCGCAGGCTGACAGAGCCCAGAGAGCCGCCGGACGTCCAAACTGTGAAAACACAAAGAAGAGTGAGACCTTCAAAAAAAAAACCAATGAATATTGTAGGCTACACTTTAAAAATGAAAATAAATCTTGTTTTAATCAATATGAGATGATGTAATATTAGACTGAGGTTGAAACCAACTCTAATCTAATAATACTGTATTACTAAACGTTAATGCACACAGTACTTTAACTCTGGTAGCTCAGAGCAGGTTCCTGTGGGGGAATACTGACTTACTGTCTTGTGTTGGTGACCTTGTTGATGTTTGGCTGACCCACTGGTTTTTGATCAGACGTAATGTAATCAGAACAAATACTCGAGTACAGCTGAACATAGTTACCACAGTGGGATTACGCACTGGGGGGCAACAAATCACAACTCTGATTCATGCTGAGATGGTGATTTAAATATGTAAAATAACTGAAGAATTATGAATGAGTTGCTTCGTTTGGGGCATAATGACTGACCTGCTGATGACCTCTAAATCCACTGAAGGAAAAGATTAAGAGTGAACAGTTTACACGTGGATTACAGTTAAATCCTCTTATGACAATAAAAACATTCAGTCTGATGACAGGTTTTCCTCCCCGGTGGTCGTCGACTGTACAGACCTGACCGACTAAATGAAGCATGGCACCATCGCCCCCGTCTGGATGTTCAGGAACGCCTTGTGGATCCACTATAGGGGGGTCCAGTCTCTCTGGGTGTGGACTGTACCGAGGACGGCGTGCCCTGTCGTTTAGATCTTGTGCCTTCACTGCTCTCCACTCCTTCTCCTGTAATTGACCAAATGTGCCAGCCGCTGTCCTCTGTCGCTGAGAGATAGGCCTTTATTGTTTTCTTCTGAGGGATAAATCTGTCTCCTTCTCCTCGCCTAAACCACTTTAGAAACTCTGTCTTCTTTATCTTCAGTAATAAAGTCGGAGGCCTGAGTGAGTGAGCGGAGAGAGCCTGAAGAAGCTTCTTCTTTGAAAAACACAGTTTATATGTGTGTGAGACATTACAGCGTCTTTACAGCAGCTTTTTAGACATTACACTGCTGCGTTATGTGTCGTACACAACGACATATTGTACATTTGTTCAACTGATTTACATTCAGAAACGCTCAGAGTGTCTGAAAAACCATCTGCTAACATATTTACAACCACTGGTTTGAAATATGTGGAGCTGTCCTCCCGTCTAATCTAAATATCACAAAGACGTGGACCATCCGTGGACCTGAGGCGGCTCGAACATCAGTCAAAGTGTCCATGGTGGATATTTTAATGGTGGATAAACCTCCTGATGCAGTTTAACTGTTTCCAGCTGCTAACACTGAAATGACACGCACAGCACAGATATTTAAACTTACTGAACGCAGCTCTCTGCATAAGACAGTCTGACATAAAGTCACATGTTTGCCATTTAAAATGACAATAAAAATAAAAAATGCAATACAAAGTGCTTCACAAACTAAAAAACATCTGACAGAAATTAAGCGAATATTGAAAACCCACCACGAGACAGAAAAATTAACCAAGACTGACCAAGACTCTCAGCTTTCCAACGATATACGGCATGATTAGCTGTGTAATTATAGCAGATGTGTATCTTACATGATTGCACATAAATAACGTGAGCTTGATGTTTCCCTCCTCTCACTACAACTCCACTTACTTGACACTTTGACTTGAAAAACGAGTCGATGGTCTGCTGTCTCTTCCTTTTAGACATCATCAAACTTAGAAGTAGATGTCTGCAGATTACCAAACCTTCTGTCAGTTACCATTAACTCGATGCTAAGTTTGTTTGCCACCTGGCTTGGTTAATATTGACTTAAATGTCACAAAGCAAGACATAGTTTTGTTAGTTCATGACTTACTGGTCAGATGACTGTTACAGCCTCTGCTCGCTGTCTGCTTCGTAATAAAGAAATGCAGATAGAGCTCTGAAAAAATGTTTATTTTTTTATTTTTCACGCAGCGGACCTGGTGGGTTTGGTCAAATGGCTGTGATTGGCTGTGATTGGCTGTGATTGGCTGTGATTGGCTGTGATTGGCTGGATGGATCTAACTGGACCAATGGGTTTTCATGTAGCCTATGGAGAACTGACGTGCGCTCCGTTTCAGTATGCTGGTGGACCGCGAGGACGGGTAAACGGTTTAAATCTCAGAAAAAAGTGTGGGGGGGTGAAATCGTCTTTTTGTAAAAGTGGGGTTGTCGCATCCCCCCCATCCCCCACGGGTGCGACGCCCGTGCTGCTGTGCATGTTGCACTGACCTGTTTGGTGAAAAGTATAAATTAATATTTCAATAGCACGTGTGTGTGTCTGCAGATATCTCTGTGCACGTGAACACAGTTTGAACTGAGTCAGTGTGACGGCAAAGCAAACTGAAGATGACAGAGCTTTTCATTCTGCTTACACAAACATCTGTAACACGGATGAAGTGTGTGCCGTCTGCTGCAAACGCCTGATTCTGCTTCATTCTGCAGATACATGACGTGTCTGACAGTTTGTGCTTTGGTGAAGTGTGTCAGTGTTTCCATAAAACCAGTTTAAGAAACTGGAAAGAACTGTAACAAAATGGTGGCTAAACAAAGGCTACTTTCCCGCTCAAAAAAAAAAAACATTTGATCATTTAATCTAGATAATAATTTAAAGATTACCTCTAACTGTGATGAGGTACGTTTATTTTTGAATTATTCATAACTTACTGTGGATTTAGTCTTTTTGTCCAAACCTCCATCTCTGTCCTCCTTTGTCTCTTTTCCCGCCCAAACGCTCCTGATGCTGCGTTCAGTAACACTGGGAAATGGGAACGTTTCTTCCAATCACAGCACCTTCAGCTAACTGTACTCACTAACATGAGCTAACAGACTGAGCTAACATGAGCTAACAGCAGCTAACAGACTGAGCTAAAATCAGCTAACAGCAGCTAACAGACTGAGCTAACATGAGCTAACAGACTGAGCTAACATTAGCTAACAGCAGGTAACAGACTGAGCTAACATTAGCTAACAGCAGCTAACAGACTGAGCAGTTAGATGAATGCCCGTCAGTGCCATTTATACCATTTCTAACTTTGACGTTAAGTGTTGAACTTGTTCTGAAGGTGAGTCATGTACTAACAGAAATCCAAAAAGCTGTGTAAAAGCCTAAAAGATGATAAGTAAAGTTAAAACATTCACAGTTCCCATTTATCATGAACACAGCAGGGTCAAGTGGAAAATACACAAATCAATCATCACTCATTAATATTAATTTACTGAATGATTTATAGCTTTTATACTTCATGCACTGGGGGAAGAAGTATTCAGATCCTTTACTTGAGTAAAAGTACTGATACCACACTGAAAATACTCCAAGTTTCAGGTTTATTTGTCACACAGGGTCAACAATACAATGAAAGGTGTCAGCATTCAGAGCACTGACAGGGTGACAGCACTACACATTGAAGTGATCTGTATAAATAGCCATGACATATTATATATACACAGATATTGCACAGGTTGTTGATATATACAATATACAAACTAACTGACAAAAAAAAACAAACTGAGCTAACATGAGCTAACAGCAGCTAACAGACTGAGCTAACATGAGCTAACAGCAGCTAACAAACTGAGCTAACATGAGCTAACAGCAGCTAACAGACTGAGCTAACATGAGCTAACAGCAGCTAACAGACTGAGCTAACATGAGCTAACAGCAGCTAACAGACTGAGCTAACATGAGCTAACAGCAGCTAACAGACTGAGCTAACATGAGCTAACAGCAGCTAACAGACTGAGCTAACATGAGCTAACAGCAGCTAACAGACTGAGCTAACATGAGCTAACAGCAGCTAACAGACTGAGCTAACATGAGCTAACAGCAGCTAACAGACTGAGCTAACATGAGCTAACAGCAGCTAACAGACTGAGCTAACATGAGCTAACAGCAGCTACAGCTGTCAGCAGTTTACTTCACTGTCCATCATAAACTCTGTAAATCACAGAGAGTTGAGGCGGAGCAGCCGGAGGACATCAGAGGGAAAACCAGAAAACATTTCCTCCATAAAATATGATCCAGTTTCACCAGAATCAGTGAAATAGTTGCTGCTGTGTGACTTAGTGCCGTAAAGCGTTACGTACTTCTCCCGACCCGGAGCCCAAAGTTACATAGTGTGAGAACAGACGTACGAATGACAGAGACACCGTTCAGCTGATCACAGGTCAGTGTGGGTCAACAGGATTTTAAATCTGTTAGTTTATGAGAGAAAAGTTACATGTTGTTTCAACACAGGCTGGAGTTGTTCGTCTGTGAGACAACACAACATCTTTGTGTCTTTAAAGTGAGCTGATGATGTTGTCAGCCTCCCGCTGACTCTCCGTTCTGATCCTGCTTCACTGAGTCTGATTTCTGGATGCCATGCCGCTCTGCTGTGCCCCCCTCAGGCAACTCAAGACGCACTTTTGTAGTTTTGCAGATAAACAGAGCAGCAGCTGTCTTCCCCTTTGTAGCCCTCCCAACACAAACCGAGCCCCCACGCAGAGAGACGATGCTGAACACCATAAAGATAAAGAGTTTTTATGATCCTGTAGCACAAACTGACTGTAATATTTCTTTGGGAGTGTTGCAGCTTCGCATCGATGACCTTGCTGAGATTTCACTTTCTGTCCTGGACTTTGTTTTTGGAACAAACCCTCCCCGCCCTGCAGCACTCAAATGCTAAACAAAAAGAAAACAACATCTCAGCTCCAAATCATAAAAAGTATAATTTTTCAGCCAGGAGAGGAAATGCCAAAAACATCCCCGGTGTTTAGTCTGATGACAGGTTTGTTTCAGGCAGACGTGAACACTGGTTCAGATTATTTATATGCTTTAAAATGTCGATTAAAGTGCAGCCAGTGTACAGTCACAGAGAGTAGAACATCATTAATCATTAGTTACTGAAGGGATAACAATGGTTTTATTACTCCTGCAACAAACGTGAGATTAAAACCTTTTACAAACACAAGATGGATTCTTTAAATGCCACCAAAAAGTCAATATGACCTGACGAAGAGCTCGACACGAGAATAATCATTATTATTATGATCGAGTATGACCTCAGGAGACAAACTACCATCATCATCATCACCATCTATCTATCTATCGTCTGTGATTCTGGTCTCTGCGTTGTCCGGGTCAGTTTCCCCCTGGTAGAGTCTCCCAAGAACAAACTGGTCCCAGCGAAGGCTCAGGTGAAATGTAGAACCAGAGGAGCTGCAGGACCTCAGCTGGACTAGAGGAACCCGGGCCTGCTTCTTTAAGGGGAGCGCCACTTCTTTTGCTGAACTTTTAAAATGTATTTTATTTGATGTTCAGGTTACGTGTTGGTATCAGCGTTTGGAAAACAGACCATAGTGTTTGTGATTTAACCCCCACAGTGACACAACTAGAAGTTTCAACTTGAAGCCTTCAAATGTACCCAACCAGTGAGATTATCAGGTTAACTGTAAGAGGTTTATTTGGGTAATCAAGACTGGTGGTGAATCTGTGTGGGAGTCTGAACCAGCAAAAAGCAAACGTATGAAGCTCATTTCAATTCAGAACATGTAAGGCAGTCCAAACAATGAAGAGCAGACGATGTGCAAATGTCCAAACAGCAGGCAGGGGTCAAGAAACTGAAATAATGAACAAACAAACAAAAGACAAAAAACGTCTGATTGAATGAAGAAAAACGACAAATTAAACTTCTGAAGACAGAAGTGAAAGCGGGATAACAGGACACAGGTGAAACTAATCAAGGACAGGTGTCGGGAAACACAACAAAGGCAGGAAGTGAAGTTACAGACACGAGTAGAATTACAAAATAAAAGAAGAAACAAAACACACTGAGCTGCATTTCCTGCATGAAGAGCTGCTACAAAAATAAAGTTATTATTATATTTTATTATATATTAGAAAAAGATCTTTTATCGCTGGGAGAGGACTGAATGGCGGGATATCAACACACCTCCACCTCCTCACCTTCCCCCCTTCAACACAAAGAACCACGACTTCCTGTTTTAATCAGCACGCTGCCAACAACAGGAACAGACTTCCTTCCTTCGGGCTGAAACCTGGCTGATTCTTCCTGGAGTTTATGTTTGTTAATCTCTGCTCTGGGATCTGTTGTCTGATCAAAACTTTAATTATTCAGAGTGACTGTGCACCTATTTTCCTTTTTTAAACAATAATGGTGGCAGATCACAGAGCTCGTCACGGACTGTCTCACGTGTTTGCAGCTGCTTTAAAGAGACTTAATGAATCTGTTTGGTTTGTTGTGTTTCAGCCTCACATCAGGAGACAGAAATAGAAACTTTGTTGTCAGCGCCTTGGCGTGTTTTTGGTTCGTTTGATTTTGGAGTGATTTCAGCGGTTTGCATCAGAGGTTTGAAAGTTTCTTTAATCTTTACTTTTGTCTCTGTCTCTGTGTCTGCTCTGCACTCAACACAACAACCTGACAGTCGAATCACACGTGCGGTTCCTGTTGTTCGGTTTTTAGCAGGAAGTTTATTAAAAAGGTTCATCAGCCTGTAAGGATTTCATCTGCAGCCATGAAAAGAGCTGATCCAGTTCTCCATGGATGAGTTCTCTTCATTGTACATCCTCAATTCCTTTCCTGGCTTCTTAGTCCGTCCATTAGGAAGCGAGAGGAGGAGGCAAGGAAGAAACACAAGGAGAGAGGAGCTGAGGAGTCGAGGCCTGTAAACCTTCCCTTACTGAAGGAAAGCAGCTATTTAAAAGATGATTCTGATTATAGTTAAAATGATATCTTTGACTTCTTCTTCAAATCTCTCCTTACATTCCTTTAAAGCAAAGAGGAAGAAATGTGCTGCATCTATGTCTGAAGTTCGAGGAAACCTGCAATCAGCCGTCACCACACACACATCATTCATAAGTCGCAGTGTAATTCAGCCTCCTGGCTGACTGCTGCAGATGAATGTTTCTACCCTGAGAGTAAACAAGATTCTGAATCCATGTTAATATCATCCAGCTGGGTGAAACTCAAACCAATTCGTTTTTTTCTTTTTCTCTTCGCACTGATTCAGAAACGCTGCTGCTGCTAAACACATCGTTTACGAGGAATGGAAGAAAATGTATTTACAGTCACGACAGCGACTCTGTGAGGTAATATGAGTAATCTCAACTCCAGAAAACTATGTTAGACATGTACAACCTGTACCACACACCCAACACTACATCTCACCACAGAGCTGAATACAGCAGGTTGTCGGACAACTGTGTAACAATAAGCTGCCTCTACTGGTGTATCTGCTGATTGCTACCCCTTCACTTCACCCTCTCTTTCCCAGTGTGATGAAGAAACGTGTCTGTGAAGTGAAGCCAACACAGGAAGTGCCACAACCTGCAGTTCCTCTAACGTCCACTTGAGGCTGGCTCCAGAAGTGAGTCAGTCTCCATAAGTCCCCATGTTCAAATGTCCAACTTCACAGCAGAAATAAACATGTTTACAGCCTGGTACAAAAAAACAGTTTTGGTCTCTGTAGCTAATTTCCCCGTTCATGACAACTGTACTGAGGGTGAATTTATATACAACTCACCTGTTCACATTATATTAAGGCTTAAAGTTATGCAGGATTAAGAGCGTGGACGCTTTGACTGACAGGTGGGCGTCGTCACAGAGATTACGTCCAGGTTTTATACTCTCAGTGGACAAAACACAACAGTACAGAGTCCTGGGTTTGAGTCCAGACTCCACTTTGAATAGCACTTTGGTTAAGGTCAGAGAATTAGAGTGAATGGGGTTTTGCAAGATTGTTTATTTTGGTGTCCTGGAGCTGAGAATTCGTGTTTACCTGTCTTTGACACCTAATTTCATAAACATGTCGATATTTTTAATTATTTAAATGTGGCTGGGTGGTTAATAACACTTTCTTCTTTGGTCTGACAAACAAATCCCCCAACACGTAATCAGACACTGTCTTTCTAACCTGCTGTTAGAGCTGAGCAGTCAAACCAAACCAATTATTCCCTTTGTGGTTAAAGTATTCACTACGTCTTTGCTCATTCAATGTGGAGTGATGAGCGAAATTGCTGATGGCGCAGAAACTCGGCCCTGCAGGACTCTCAATCAATCGCTCTGATCAACCATTTAGTAAAAAACGTTTAACTGTGACCACGCGGGCCGTCCTCAGCGTCGATCCATATTGATTTTACTAATGTGCTTTCTGTAAGGTCGCTCCTGACCGATCCAGTTCTGAGGCCTCAGCGCTCATTATGGGAGGAATTCATTGACTGTGGTAAACAACAGACTAAAGGTAGATAATTGAGCAATGAGCCAGGTGAGGTTTTACTTTTCTGTGGTTAAATGAGGCGTAAAAACACCTCAAGCTGTTTGGAAATAGACTGAGCAGAATTTATAACAAAACTAATGAAGTTTCAACTGAAGAGATGATTAATTGGCCAATCAGTGAGTTGATGAAATAAAAACAATCAGTCAAAATAGAAGCAGATCATTGAGGTGTAACTGTTATTTAAGTCAGATACTGTTTGTTATTCCTACTGCCAACAAATGTCATGTTCAGACTGAAACCAACACCAAGAAATGAACGTCCCAGTGTGTTTTTATCCTGAGGGACAGACAGCTTTCACCTAACCACTTTCTAGACCTAACTGTTGTTAGCGGTTCACTAGTTGCCAGGAGACTAAAACCTGGACGTAGTCTCTGTGATGTCCCACACCTGTCAATCAAAGCGTCCCCGCTCTTAATCCTGCATAACTTTAAGCCTTAATATAATGTGAACAGGTGAGTTGTATATAAATTCACCCTCAGTACAGTTGTCATGAACGGGGAAATTAGCTACAGAGACCAAAACTGTTTTTTGTACCAGGCTGTAAACATGTTTATTTCTGCTGTGAAGTTGGACATTTGGACATGGGGACTTATGGAGACTGACTCACTTCTGGAGCCAGCCTCAGGTGGACGTTAGAGGAACTGCAGTTTGTGTCACAGTCTGTTTCTTTAAGAGCAGATTTAAAGCTCACATCCAGCTCAGTTTAAATAAGAGATGTTACATTATCTCTATTTTTTACAGTGTGTTTTTGTACTTTGACTGATGGGTGAAAAAGGTGTACTGTCGCTTTAAGAGTCAGACGAACGGTTGACTTTGAGCATGCGCAGTGCGCCCAGAGAAAAGTAAATGCGTCAAAACATTGAAAAGGTTTTTAAGGTTTTTAAGGTTTGGAGTTTTGGAGTTTTTGAGTTTTTAAGTTTTTGAGTCTTTGAGTCTTTGAGTTTTGAGTTTTGGAGTTTTTTAATTTTTGAGTTTTGAGTTTTGGAGTTGTGTTTGTTCTCGGGACATGGTGAGTTTACACTTCATGTGTGACAGTGTGTTACTGTAAAGACTGTTAGAGTCAGAGAAGGTTTGAGGAAACTTTAAATATATGGTTTAATGTGACAGCAGTGACATGTCAGCTCTTAAATCATCGTTTCTATGAACGCAGTGTCGATAGTTTATTCAAACTGAGTCTGTTTGACTGTCAACACACTAAATCTACTTATTTATTTAACTGTAGTTCATATTTTCTGTGACTGCTACAGTCCGTGCCTTTATAATAACAGAGTTATTTTCTAAGCTCTGCACTGTTTTCACATCATGTCCTCTCATTGTTCCTCTCGTTTCCGTTTCACTGGACCATAATTACCCCCTGTGTACAGGACTGTTTCAAACAAGTATTCAGATACTTTACTGAAGTAAAAGTACTCCATTACAAGTTAAAGTTCTGGAACACGCTGTGAAAATACTCCATTACAAGTTAAAGTACTAAAACACGCTGTGAAAATACTCCATTACAAGTTAAAGTACTAAAACACGCTGCAAAAAACTAAATTACAAGTTAAAGTACTGGAACATGCTGTGAAAATACTCCATTACAAGTAAAAGTACTGTATAAATCTAAATATGAATCCTCCTCTTGAGGATGAATTGTAATACTATTGGTGGATACTCTAACGCTTCCTTTAGCGCCACCATCAGGTCAAAGTACTTATTTACAGGCGTGTCAGATTTATTAAATATGGAGTTAATTACTCTAATTACTCTGTTCAGTGTTTGAGCTCCTGAAAATAACGTGTAATAAGAATGAGTTGTGATATTGGAGCCGGGCAGATGAAGTAATACGCAGTATTACGCAGTAATATGCAGTAATACGCAGTATTACGCAGTATTACGCAGTATTACGCAGTAGTACGCAGTAGTATGCAGTAATACGCAGTAAAACAAACAAACTGTGTGGCTGTGTCTCAGAGTGAAGATGAATGAGGATGCGTTCGAGGTCCCGGAGCGGAACGAGTACCGTTACCTGGTCCAGGAGGAGGAGGAGGACGAGGTCCAGTACGTCCGTCACAGACACTACATCAACCCGCTGCTGGTTCTGTCCCGGCGCTGCATCTTCCTCATCTGCCTCGGCGTGCTCGCTCTGCTCTCTCTCGCCGCCTACCTCGGCTACATCGCCCAGACGCTGCCGCCGGGCCTCGCCGTGGTGACGACGCGCTGTGGGGAGTTTAGAGGACGACACGTGAGTTTGAAACCCGACGTTAAATCACAGTGTGCTCACATCTCTCCTGTCCAAAGTTCATCCCGGGCTCGGCTCGGTGTCGATGTTTTGGTCTGTTCTGGTTCCCTCCGGACTTTGTTGCGTTGCTCAGATTTGGTCTCCGTGCTTCCACCATCGTATCGACGCAGTATTTAGACCTGTTGGAGGTTTGTGTCGGTGTCGAGAGGAAACTCCACGATTATCAGGATAAAGGTTTGAAGAGGTGGCGGGTGCCGTCACGTCAGAAGTTCTGAAGCACGATGATCGAATTCAAAATAAGTCGCATAAACCAAATATTTTAAATGTTGTTTTAAAATAAGAATTTCTTCTGCTTCCTGGTTTTGACCCTGCTGGACTTCCCGAACACGAGTTTCACACTGAAGTGCTGATCGTGCAGAAACTGGAACACACGATGGAAGTCACGTCTGCTGAATATTAGATTTTTTTGACGTTTGTGTTGAAGTTCACGAGGTTGTTGGTCAGTAACGATAACAGTTTACACGCTGTGTTCATCACTGATACACAAACACAGTTCATCGTCCTCACTTCAGATTCATCTGTGAAGACAGAAACGATGTTTTTCAGTTTTATGACCTTTTATAGACGAATGAATCTGCCTTCCTCGACAGTGACGCTTAGTTTAAAAATAGACCGTCAGGTTCATCATGGTTTACTGGGACTCGTGTTCATGTTGTCGTCTCTCGCGTGCTTCTAGTTTGAGTTTGCCATCTTGTGGCTGTTCTCAGTAAAGTTTATCACCAAGTCATCAACACAAAGACAAAATGTTTGTGGATTAAAAAAGGTTTTTACTCACTGAACTGAGTCTCTGAGATTTAGAAACTTCTCTTTACTTTATTTATATCAACACAAACGCATCAATCAGAATCCAATAATATAATTTTCTAATTTATATCTGTGTTGTTTAATGAACAGTTAAACTTTATTGCTTTTGATGGTTGATACTTTTGTCCTTTCATCCGGCGCTATGCTGAATCGTTGGTGTGTGTGTTTGTGCTGAACGTAACCTCTGTGAAACATTCAGGAAATAACTTTTCATTTCTTTTATTACTTTAGATAGTCTCAGTTTTCAGAGACATTTCAGGCTGACTGTGGAGGTCGGACCGGTCTGAGCATCTGATTGGCCGACGCAGTGTGACATCGGACTGCGTCTTTTTGGCGAACACCCCTCCGGCCTGCAGGGCTACAGCTTCTTCGCTGCATCCTTACACCTCTTTAAAAAGCACAAACTAAGAAACACTGAAAGCAGGATGAGATGAAAAACAAAACAAAAATGATAAAAATAAAAGTAACGAAACAGATTAAACTGTTTAAATATGAACGCATTAAGTGAGAGGACGTCTTCCTCCTCTGCCGTTTACTGTGAACTGTCCTGAACTCCGTCTGACATCAGGATGTTTGGAGACGTTTACAGCAGAGAGCTGAGGAGTTTGTTTCAGGCTGTGAACCGACTTCACAGAAACCATGACGAGGCTCGAGTGTCTGAAAGAAGACAAAGATGATCAGATGTTCATTTATTTTCATTTTTCGATCTTTCTTCTGCAGAAAAATGGTGCATACTCCTTTAAAGGCATGCGCTACGCCGCTCCGCCCATCGGAAACTTGCGCTGGGCTCCTCCGGCTGAGCCGCTGTGCAGGAATGTGGCGTCCGACGCCGGGCGCCTCCGCAGCGCGTGTCCTCAGGTTCGACTGCCGTGGAGCTCGGGGAAGATGAGTGACCAGGAGGACTGCCTCTTCATCAACGTGTGGACACCCACGCTGCAGCCCAACGCCAAGCTGCCCGTCATGGTGTGGATCCACGGAGGCTTCCTGGACACCCTCAGTGGAGGAGAGCCAGGCTACTCGCCCACGGAGAAGCTCGCCGCTGACACAGGAGTGGTTTACGTCAGCTTCAACTACAGACTGAACGTCTTCGGCTTCCTGGCGTTGGAGATGCTGAGAGAAGGTTCTCCAAAGAACACCTCAGGTGAGTCTGTGAAGAGCTCTGTTCTCAGGTCGGGTGTTTCGAGACAGGTAAAGATCAAGAGCAACAGTCACATTGAGTTTCTTAAATGTTTTACACTGCGTTCCACCCCAGAGAAGATCAGGCCTTCAAAGTACCACCATCATGACTGACGTTAAAAACACTGACGTCGTTGTTCAGGTGCAGACAGGTTTATTATTTATTGTTGACTGTTGAATCCTGAATGAAACCGGTTCAAGAACCAGAGCTCATTTGTTGGAAAGCGGTACTTATTTCACCTACACTATCTTTGTGTCACATCTGACCAAGGTCAGGATGGTGGAGGTAACATCAGGTGTGTTGCGTGTTACAGGCAAGAACGTGACGACGTAGCAGGCGGATATCAAACCAATTATTTCAGGAAATACATCCTTTATCTGTAACTAGGAGATAGGAGCCTATGACATTGGGCGAGATGTGAACAAGTCGCCAGTTCATCGCAGGGCAGACTAGTGTCAACAACCAACCATTCTCACTCAGATTCACACCTCGAGTCACCAGTTATCGTGTTTTTGGACTGTAGGGGGAAGCCGGAGTATCCACGCAGACACGGGGAGAACATGCACACGTCGGTGTTCGAACCAAGAACCTTCTGATTTGATAGTTTAATATGTTTAATGTTCATTGTTAGTGTACGACTACAGGGAGTTCACGTACCACCAGTGGTACTCGCACCATAGTTTGAGAAACAGTGCTCTGGCCAACATTTAGTTCAGCCATTTCCTGTCTGTACAAAGTAAAAGTCCACTAATGTTCTGGCTGTGTAAACAGTTCTAATAGGACTCGTACTGCTGATGTGTTGTATTGAGTTTGGCCACAGCTCGAGACTCATTTTCAGGGTCAGCAGAGATCAAATTAAAGGAAAGGCTCCACAGTTTGAATGAACAGCTGTTTACACGCTGCGTTAAAAACAAAGTGGCATCAAGAAGTCGTTATCGTTGTTTTTAATATCTCCCATCGACCACGCTGCGTTAAGAGCGGCCGTCTTCTCAAACTGTTCACTCAGCAGACGCTGGAATATTCCTGCTGTTTACATCGTCCGCTCCACCTTCACATTAACGAGTGAATGCTTAATGAGTGTTAATGTGTCAGATCATTTCTCCTCCGTGTTGATGTTTGTATTTTCACAAGCCGTGGGACACACATTAGCATCAAGCTGCGTCATTCCCGTTACATAACCCGAACACGCCTGCCGTGACCTGGATGTGAAATGACCCGTTAAATGAGAGAGCCTCCCGTGACGGCGTGATGGCACGAGTCCTTTTCATCGCCCCGCGCTCACATTTCTAATTTTGAATCCTCTGATCCTGTGGCCCATTTCCTCGCCGCCTCAGCCTGGAAAGAGTTAAATATAGTTCAGGCTGCCAGAATGCTGCAGCGAGCCGGTCTCAGGTTCTGACAGAGAAAATGGGACGCCGGAAACAAGGCCACATCAGAGCAGGTCCTCGTTACTAATCGATCATCCTCCTCCTCCACAGGGAACTACGGCTTCATGGACCAGATCGAAGCCCTGAAGTGGGTCCAGATGAACATCCACGTGTTCGGAGGAGATCCTGGGAAAGTCACAATATTTGGAGGTACAAAGACACGAAAAAGAAAAGTACATGAAGTGTTGCCATAACTTATTCTGACTGACTCGACTCAATGTCCAACACAGTAGATCCAGCTGACAGGAAGTCAAACAGAAATGGCATAGAGAATCTGGCAAATTTTCAAAATAAAACAACCTCCAGATTGTAAAAGGGAAACGACCTGGATGACTGAGAACCTCCAGAGTTCAATCTAAATCTGTAAAGTTATGTGTTTTATTTATTCTGCCCAAACTTGAAAAACTGCTCGATCTTCAGAAGGACGCACGGGACAACTCAAAACTGTTTTTTATTTTTTGAAGGTGGTTGAATTAGAAACAGGATAGGTTGAAAACCTTTGGATATATAAACAAAGAATATGAATTATTTTCAAATAAATCTCAATAATATCTTCAGTAATCAGCAGTTTCTTAAAGTTCTCAATAAGAGTAATTAAATGTGTAGATCAAATTATTCAAATGAATCTAGCGTTGCAGTTAGTTAAAGTTTTTTAACAATAATTAAAGTTAAACAATTTCACAATTATATTTATTAAATAATTAAATAGTATGTATGATTAAAGCACCAATGCAAAGTTTCCTGTTCGAACTCTTCAATGTGCATGTTCACCATAACTTATATATATTTAACTTGAATGCACTTTACCCAGACAGAATTATCATCTGCAGTCCTACCAGTTGCATCTTATGGTGGCTCAGGAGCTGTGGTCTTCCTTTGGGTGCCAGTGAGAGTCAGCTGTGCTCACAAACATTTCAAACATTTCGAGGCATGCTCTACACTTCCTGTGCTCACGTGATCGAGGTCCCACACGAGTTTCCTGTGGGTATTTCCTGGGAACCTCTCTCCCCTGGTTGCCACCTGCTGGCTGGGAGGTCTCTGAGCTGGATGAACTGAGGTTTCCATGAGTTGACGCAACGAAATCTTTGTTTTACTATTTGCCCAAAGAGTTTTTCATCCCGACTGAATAGTCATCCCCAGTGTCGTCACTAGTTCTGTGTAGATCTTACACCGGAAAGCATTTAACGATCGGACCGGTCCAGAACAGGTGATAATGGTTCACTTCCTGAGAGCTACATGTTCTCCATCAGCTGGAGGAATCGATTCGACTGCTGAACATCTGAAATAAAAAAACTCTTCCAGTCAGAGGTTGATATCCGAACCCCTCAGAGTCCCTTATAAATCCTCGAGTTACGTGTTAATAAAAGCTTTTATCATGATCTATCTCTTATCCTCTAATTTGTTTGGAATAAAGTCGGGTCATGCGAGAACCATCTCAGAACCTTTGTTTCATCGAGCAAGTATTTTTTATTAAAAACAAGATGGCCCTGTGACCGTCTGTGCAGCCTTGGTAGTTGGGGTC
The DNA here is from genome assembly GCF_000972845.2 of Larimichthys crocea. NCBI lineage: Eukaryota > Metazoa > Chordata > Actinopteri > Sciaenidae > Larimichthys > Larimichthys crocea. The sequence goes on along the minus strand of NC_040018.1, from coordinate 31,690,168 downwards.
AGCGATACAGCGATACAGGAGAAATGAATTACCATCAGGTCCATCGATAATGACGGCTCTACTTCAACCAACTACAAGAGAAAACTGCTGTGCAGCTAGCTACAGGAGCTGGTACAGAGTCGGCCAGCTCTGAAATGTTTGACCTGCTTTCTTTCTGTCCAAGGTGGGACCTCCGTGTGGACGCTGATGATGTCTCCGCTGGCGAAGGGTTTGTTCTGGGCGGCGGTGGACATGAGCGGCTCGTACGTCTACAACACGACGCTGGAACAGGCCGAGTCCGACAACCGAAACCTGGAGTTCCTGAAGAAGACGGGCTGCAGAGACCTGGCCTGCCTCAGACGCCTGACTGTCAGGCAGATCTTGCAAGTAGGACACAACGACGCCTCCCTGGCCTCCACGGCCGAGTCGTGATTCTCCTGAATGTTCTCTTTAATATTTGAGATTCATGAAACAATAAAAGATTTTGATGATTTGATGGATTATAACGTCCCGTCCAGGTATATGAGCACCTGAGTTTTACTGCGATCGTTAATGAAGAAAATGGATTAAATTTAATGAAAAACTTTAATTCAGAGGCTGAAATCTGCGTTCATTAAGATTTATGAAATAAAAGATCCTCTGCAGAGAAGAAGAAGACTCACCGTAACCTCAGGGTGAATTATGAATAATAGATTTTATGAAATGAAAAAACATACGAGTCAGTAAAAAAAGTCATCACACCGTTATCTTTTAAAATGTCACGTTACATGTCGCGCTCAGTTTGACTCACGGAACACTAAAACTGTCTAAAACCTGGACGTAGTCTCTGTGACGTCCTGCAGACTGTCTAAAACTTGGACGTAGTCTCCGTGACGTCCTGCAGACTGTCTAAAACCTGGATGTAGTCTCTCTGACGTCCCGCAGACTGTCTAAAACCTGGACGTAGTCTCTGTGACGTCCCCGCAGACTGTCTAAAACCTGTTCTTAGTCTCCCTGACGTCCCTGCAGACTGTCTAAAACCTGGACGTAGTCTCCGTGACGTCCCCGCAGACTGTCTAAAACCTGGACGTAGTCTCCGTGATGCATTAACTCCTTCTCTCCTCTGCAGGCCATCCCGTGGCAGCAGTACCCGTCCTGGGCAGCAGCTGAGGTGTCGGACCTCCCTGTTAAAGGTCGCTTCATTGGCCCGATGGCGGTGGTGGACGGATACGTCCTGGAAGCTCCACCTTTGGAGGTGTGGGAGAAGAAAGGAGGCCACAGTGACGTCCCTTTTGTCATCGGGACGATGGAGCAGGAAGTGGACTTCAGGTGAGAGCTCACCTGGTTCAGGTTCGTCAGTGTGAGCTCAGGTTTGTGTACTCAAGTCTGCTGTTTCCTCTGCAGCCCGCCGGCTGAAAACATCTCCATGTGGAACTGGGAGGACTACAGGTGGTTTGTAAATGGTAACTATGGAAACTTAATGACAGTACTGATGATTACACAGGTTAAAACATTTTATAATTTGGACTGTACGGTGATGAGAACGTGTCGTCTCTGCTCCAAACAGAAAAACTGAAGTCCTTCAGTGGGAATCTCTCCTCAGCGGCGTTGGACTTGTATCCGAGCTCTGCCCACTGCCCCACCAAAGACCGCTGTCCGGAGAGGGCCTACACCACCATGGTGTCCGACATCAGGGTCACCTGTCCCAACAACGAGCTCGCCCTGAGGGCTGCAGGTAAACTCAGAACACTGAACTCACCTTCAACGTCCGGGTTTATTACTGAACACAAACGTTACCGTCGTTTTATTCAGATGAACAAATCTGCGTCCTCTTCCCTCCGCTCGGCTCCTCGATGAGTTTGCAGTATAATTGAGCTCCGTGGAGGTTTTGTGCCTGCAGGGCTCGTTAAGCTCGCTCTGCACAAACTGACATTTAGCTGTTTTGAGAGGGAACTGCAGTGCATCCTGGGTGATTTTTCTGCACAGTTCATTGGGTTTTTTGTTCTTTGAGGCTCACAGAAAATATATTTTCAGAGTGAAACAGAAACAGCAGGACTCGAAGAGTCAGAAACATATGAAGGCTGCTGACGTTCATGGAAAGATCCAAACCAGCAGTGAATGAATCACGACCTGATGTACCTTCTTCCTCTGTGGTGCCAAAAACACACCATGAACACACTCCGGAGTTTATTTATACTCCGTCCTGCTGCCACAAATACTCACTAAAGCTTGAAAACCCTGAAAATAGTCTCTAAAACAAGTCTTAAATTTCAGGTTTTAGTCACAGAGACTACGTCCAGGTTTTAGACAGTCTGGGGGGACGTCAGAGACTATTAGCTATACCCCCACCGCCAGTGTTGGCTATAGTTACTTTGGAGTAAAGTAGTTCATTAGGTTACAACGTTACCATCAATTAAAAGTAATCTGTTACGTTACAGCGTCACCTATGAATCAAAGTAACGCGTTAGAGTACTCATGCTGCACTAACGGACACACACACACAGTCTGCTTTAAATGCACCAAGACGTCCTGACAATGAAGAACGTCAGTCATCCAACCAGACTAAACACTCACACCGGAGGCGTACGCGCCGCGTGACGGCTGCGCCGCGGTCACCGGAGCCGATAGCTTCCAGTCTAGTCAATGAGACTCACACAGGGCGCGTCTCAGCAGCGTCTCTCTGCGCCACGGCGCGAGCTTTCCGTAGCATTTCTATTTTTGACGCAAGCCGCTGCTAAACCTCGTAAATTTCAACAGAGCACTGCGCACCAGACAGGAAATCCAACACAGAATCAACATAATAAACTTCCGCCCCCTTTCAAAATAAAACACAATACGCAGTTCATGTAGCTTATCACAACTTCACACCAACGTTACGTCATGACCGGTGGCACCAGGTGATCAAAGATCGATCAAAGGGTCTCAACATGAACGATGAGAGACTGATTGTTGAAGTGGAACAACACACAATCATTTATGACACAGCAGATGCTTTTTATAATCTCCTCCACGTCAGCTGTTTGTTGTTGTTGTTTTCTTTATACACAGTTTATCGCGGGGTCTCGGGTACGTCCAGGATTATTGCGTGATCTCGCGTGAATACGACTGGCTCGCTACGCTGCCATTACGCGGCTGACACGTGCCCGGTGTGAGTTGACGCCGGGCAGAGGACGCAGCTAAAGGCTCAAATACACTGCATGCGGAACGGCTCCACCATGGCGACGGAGCCGATACGTTTCAATGTCAGTCAGTGTGTCAGCTCACACAGTCTCCGTCCCCGCTGCGTCACGGCTCCGGAACGACTGCGGCGTCCAGCAGCTCTCCACAACACATACAGAGCTTCTGTTGTTCACGGACGCCGGAGCACGGAGCATAAATTCAGCTCAGAGCAGGAAATCAGCTACAAAATACAAAATTAACTCCGGTTTATTTTCAAAATAAAATACTCCGTGTTCACCGTGGATCGGGTTTCATTACAAGAACACGTCATAATGGGCGGGGCTGACCTGAAGTCAACAGGTGAGGGGTTTTCAGGTGTAATCATTGATGACACCTCACATCCTTTTTATAAGGACACCAGAAAAAAGATGCGGCGTGGAATGTCATCGCAGGAGTCAGAGAGACTACAGCCGGAAATATCACACGATTATGCGTGAATTCACGAGATACCGTGCGTTCTCGCGACGCTCTGTGTCCGGCGGAGACGCACCTGAGCGCATCACAAACGGATCATGTGTGAGTTGGCGGACGGCGGAGTACGCAGCCGCTCCGCATGCTGTGTGTTTTAGGGGTAACGCGCGGCGCTTTCGTCTCCTGTGTGAGTCCCGTGTAACTCTGCAGGACAACAACAACAGGACAGACCGTCAGCAACACGCCACACAGCGTTTTATTCATTCATTGTTTTTGGATCAGTCAGAACAGAGGTGACTCCTGATGCAGTTATAAAAGTGCATTTAAACAGTCTGAGGTAAACAGGCAGCAGATTCAGATCATTTAGAAGTTAACGAGCAGTCAACGATCTGACAGGAATGTGAACAGGCCGAATAACACAAACAAGAAAATCTCTCACAGCCAAACTATGAAAATACTATTCAAGTGTCACAGGCCTGAACTCACTTCACCATCGTCCACTTCCATTTACTCTTCAAAGAGATTCAAACGTGGCAGAAGAAGATTTTACAAACGTCTGAGGAGGAAGAACGAGACTCTCAGGGCGCAGACGCATCATCACAGCGTCTTATCCAGAGACATTCTCAAAGTAACAGATTACTTTTTTTAAAAATAGCAAAGTTACTGATTACTTAACGCATGAAACTAACGCGTTATGTTACACGAAAAAAGTAATTAGAGTACTCTAGTTACCCACAACACTGCCCATCACCATGCATTGAACCGACCTCTGCAAGCAGCGGTGTCCATACAGTAGCCTACACAGTTAGTGGTTCACTACATCATTTCCTCCTCCTCTCCTGTCTGCAGCCGCCCTGAACAGTCCCGTGTATCGATACGTGGTCACGTACACGCCGTCACGACCCGTCAACACGTCCAGCAGTCTGCTGCCGTTCGCCAGCCGCTTCGCCTTTCACCGCCTCGACGCCATGTCATTCTTCGGAGCGCTGGAGTCCGTCCTCGGGAAGCCACCCTCCGATACCGACGTGAAGTTCCAGGATCTGATCAGACGGCACCTCGTCAGCTTCGCCACAACAGGTGACGGTGACGCTTCCTGACACTGTTTGGTTCTCTGCACAGGTGCATGACACTCCTCCTCTGTCTTACAGGTAAGATGGCAGATGAATGGCCAAAGTACCCAGCAGCCACTGCTCTCCTGTCCAACAACCTGTCGATAGCGGAGAGCTACTCGGCTGAGAAGTGTCGGCTGTGGAAGGAGAACGGGCTTTTCGCCTACGCCTGGACGAACTGACCACGAGCACAGAGGTGATGTCACGTCCTGCAGCAGCCAGATAACTGGCGACTGAAGTGATGGTTTGAGTTAAGTTCATCGCCCTGAAGTCAGATCTGTGTTCAACCCTCCAAACAAGACAATCAGCAGCTTTATCTTAAAAACAGAAACTGACAGTCACGAGTTGTTTTCATTTGAAAAACACAACTTCCTCTTCAAATTGACACCAAATGCTGCACTATCCGAGAATAAAACACGTTCTCTTCACACTCTCTTCAGCTTCAGACGACTGGAGGGAAGTGACCCTTTAACTGAGTCTGCAGTCAAAGATATTCAGCGTCAGGTCAGTGTGAAGTGTGAGGAAAGTTACCGTCCAGAATATTTAAGAGTCTGTCTTTGACCCGACTGTCAGAGAGTCTGAGCATGTTTTTAAAAATCAGAAAGGAGCCGTCAGAGCTCTGCAAACCCACCGATGAAGAAGTAAACTTAGAAAGTAACTTTTTAAAAAGTTCAGACGGAGGCTCGGCTTCAGGGATTCACAAACTTTTTAAAGTCAGGAACCTCCGCAGCTTAGAAAAATATTACCACAGACAGACGAACCTGTTTGACCCCCTGAAGTTCCTGTTAAGTACAATCCGCCTTGTATTAAATCAACTCTTCTTCACAGCAAACACGAATAAACATTAATCTTCAAATCACTCGTCATTTATCCGCCTTCACGCTTCAGGATCCTCGATGCGCTGCCGTCACTTTCTGCGGGAGCTCTTAAAAAGGAATTGGACACTCTGAATTCAGGGGACGCTTGTTTTATGAACCTGTGGAGTCCTGCTGTTTGCACTGATTCTTAACCACGAAGCTCGGCCACAAAGTCTGTGCACTCTTCCTGTCAACGTGCGACACGTGTGTTTCATGACGTGTTTTTTCATTCCAGGTGTTGATGAATCTGTTTTTCACATTTACACTTTGACTCTGTCTTTGTAAACAGTAATTAAGCTTCATTTGTATTAATTAATTTGTGGCATGTGAAATGTGATCACTCTTTCATACGCTCAATAAATGACACCACACGAATGATTTGTTTTGTACATTTCAGTCACGTCAGTTAAATCTCGTTACTCTTTTACAGAAGTTATGTCCTGACACTTTCCATGCAGAGCAGGTCTACACCGTTATATGTGCATAACATTGTATAACACTGGTGTTACGTGAGCTCCCTCGGATGGTACGCGGAGGAATCTTCGACTTGAATAAATGAATTCAGAAACATTTAATACTCAAAGTAATTTATTTGGAATAGAAATAAATGTTAAGATGAGTTACGAGCTGAAATGTGACGGTAACAAAGTTTGTGGAAATATTGGAAAGAAAAGTGTGAATCAGGAGAACCTCTCTTCCACCATGCGAGCCCTGAGTTTTGAACATTATTATGAATAAACCTTTCTGTAGCTGAGAAACACTGATCTGTAATAGAGAGGTGGTTAGTACTAGTTAGAATACCATGGGAATTAACGGGAACTTTGGGGAATAAACTGGGAATTTACAGGGAACGTTCTGTTTGGAGTTCTCCAGCTTCCTCCCACAGTCCAAACACATGCAGGTTAACTGACTGATGACCTCTGACCTCTCTCCTGATATATATGATATATAATATTTCTCACACAGACACTGGTGGATCTTTGAACTCTTCCTCTAGCGCCACCATCAGGTCAAACCTAACCCAGGACCGTCTGCAGTCCCACGTGTGTGCACCAGATGGCGGCAGTACGAAGCCGCGCTCCGTGTCTCTCCCGGAGGTTCTGTGTCTTTAAGGCCGGGACTCGCTGCTCGCTCTCGGCCGTCTGGTGCCACGCTGCGGCGCCTGCTCAGTGCGCCTCCGCCGCTCAGTGCTCGGATCCTGGACCAGGAACGTCTGCTGCACCCTGTCTGTCTGTGCGTGTCTGTGCGTGTGTCTGTGCGTGTGTGCTGGTGTAACCTATGGATTGACGGAGGCAGCCTTTTGTTGTCAGCCCGGTGGTTTGTCCTGCTGGAGCTGCACTTTCACCGGAGAATGCCCAGAGGAGCCGGAGCTGTGTTCCTGCACGGATAGCGCAGAAATACACCCGAGAAACACGGTAATTCCTCCGTTATTTACTCCCGTTTCCCCGCTTTTGTTGTTTATTCTCATTAGAATAAAATGATCTCGCGTGAGGCTGCAGCGCCGCCGCACATCACGCCTCCCCCCCCCGCAGGATGTGCGTTTGTTTACCATCAGAAAAAAAAAAAAGACTCTTGGAGCTGTCAATCAGATCCAGATGTGACTGAAATGTGTGTCAGGCTGGATCAGCATCCTTCAGCCCGGCACAGCCCGGCACAGCCCGGCCCTGTGAGGGCAGCAGCGGTGTTCAGGCCTGCTGGGAGTCCACAGCTGCTGCTGCTGCTGCTGCAGAGACACTGAAGTTGTTTAACAGTGTTTCTAATGAAGAAAATTAAACGAACAGCAGCTGTGGTGAAACGAGAAGAGACTCTGATTGTATCAGTAGAAAGCTCAAATTTAAATGTTTTCTGAGGGTGAAAGAATTAAACTGCACCCTGGGATGGACAAACCGAAGGCCTCGGCAGCAGCTGCACTGATTAATCGATTAATCACCCACTAATTTGATAATTGAGTAATCATCAAGATGTCCAGATTCTGATTTCAGCTCCTCAGATATGAATTTTTCCAGCTTTCTTCAGTCCTCTTACAATAAACCAAAACATTATGACCACCTGGTCCAAAACATCTCTGACCCACGGAGGCCTGGACTCCTCAGACCTCTGAAGGTGTGCTGTGCTACCAAGATGTCAGCAGCAGATCTTTTAAGTCCTGAAGGTTGCGAGGTGGAGCCCCCATGCATCAAAGGCCAAGTCAACACCTTGGACTGTGTTCTTCAAACTATCCCTGCACCAGTTTTCACTGAGCGCTCACCATGTGCATCGACGGCCGTGTTGCAGGTCCAACACATTTGATCGGTACTGACCACTGCAGACGGGAAACACTCCACAGGAGCTGCAGTTCTGGAGATGTTCGGACCCAGCTGTTGAGCCATCACATTTTGGTTCCTGACGTTCATTTTTCTGGACAAAATGTTCACTTGCTTTCGATCTATCCCACCCACTGACAGGAGCCATGGTAACGCTTTACCTGTCAGAGGTCTGAATGTTGCAGCTAAGCGGTGTGTCTTTGGGTTTAGAAACCCAAGATCATCTTCCACAAAGCCCCCACACATGGTTCCAGAGCCCGAGGTGACGTCTTCAAATCTCCAACTAACAGTTCAAAAGTCAGATTGTTAGAGGAGACCGTGAGAACATAATTAAATTTAAATAACTGGAACAGTCGAGGAGTAATCCTGTGTTTTGGATGGCGGTGTTTCCGGAGAGCTTTTGGTTGGACACACGAGTCGTCCAGGAAGGTAGTCAAATCATCAACAACAACGAGTCCAAGTCAAGTGGTAACATGTGACACTTTGTTTATAGAGCAGATCAAGACCATGCTCTGTATAATATTATTTACAGAGACTCAGCAATTCACACCATGAGAAAGAAAAACCTCCTTTAAGAGGCAGAAACCTCGAGCAGCAGATCCTGGATCATGGAGGACAAACATGTGCAGAGACCGGCTGGGTTTAGAAAGACAAAGATGGATAGAAATAATAACAACAACTTGTATTAATGTGTAGAGAGTGAAACAAGACTGTTCATGTAGCACGGCCTGATTAGCATGGTTAGTGTCCTCCATGTGGTTTAATTTGAAGCTCGGCTTTGTGTTCTTCCAACATTTCTATCTTGAAATCAGAAAGGTTGAAAACAAAGAAGCGTTTCCCACTTTCCACCACAACAAACGCCTGAACCAAGTCCAAACCCCAAATCCCAAGTCTGTTTCATGAAGTTCTGACTCTGCTCCAGTTTTAGGGACATTTAGTTCACGTATAAAGGACCCAGTGTGTTCAGGACTCGGTCCAGCAGTCAGGTAGAGTTAAGAGCTGCCGTCCAGTCTCTCTGCTCTCCCCCCAGTTTGGGCCTCCACCCTTCTTACTGGGACTCCTGCCAGAGCTTCTCTGTGATTTAGAGTGCTGACCACATGCAGCCGCTGCCATATGCTTCAGATGACAGCTCATATTTAAAGCTTCTGTAAGCTTTAACCTTTCTACATGAACCTCAGCCGGACCGCAGCTGATCTCAAACTAGATTTGATTCGTTTTCCTCCAATTTACGATGCATCAAATCTTTAGCTGACAGAACTGAAATCTGGTGAGTCGAGTCTCGAGTATCTGTGTGAAAAATGTCAAGATCCAAATAGTTGAGGTCTGCAGTGACTTGACACATGTTTATAGAGGCGAGTGTGCTTCCAACTTCAAGTGGAAAAAGTCTCTGAAATACGGGAGCGCTCAGACCACGATGGGACAGTAAAACTCCCCACCAAAAGACGAAATTCTTTCAAGGTTACCAGCTCCATTAGAGCTGGACGACGAAGGCCGGGTATCATTTAAAACAAATGAGGAGTGCCAGTACCCTTAAAGTCAGAGATCTTTATCCAATACCTGGTGTTGAAGCAGCTGGTGGCTTGTAAACACGATGCAGCTGTACAGCCTAAAGTTTTCTCCACCCTTGATGACTTGCCAGGTTATTTTCTCTGAAATACGCTGATGCGCTTTATGTATTTATTTACAGTACAGACGTGTCGTGTCACCATACTTCCAAATGTTTTGGTGTACTGAACTAACCCCGTGTTTGACTTCACCGCCACAGACACAGCTGCGAGCTGTAGCTGCGGTAAATGGGCTACGAGCAAAAAAACATACAGTCATTTTGTTCTACACTGTAAAAAAAAGAAAATGGTCAAATGCCAAACAAAAAACGTAAAAGTAACCGAACACAGTGTCCAGTCTAACAGGGAATACAGTAGACTACTGAGCCAGGTTTGGCTCCTGGCATCCTGGGACAACGTTATTCCCTGTTGGTGTCAGAGGCTGTGCTCAGACCCGGTCCGGTCGGCCTGCTGATCCCGGTTCTGTTGCCTGCTAACGGCAGATTCGGTTAGCAGAAGTTAATTAATGGTTAGCTACTTCAGAGAGTGGTTAGACTAAAGCTATCTGTCCATCATGAACTCTGTAGCTCACAGAGAGTTGAAGCTGAGCAGTTGGAGGACATCGGAGGGAAAAGCAGCACATACATTGTAAATAAAATCTGATCCAGTTTGAATAACGTTCTGATGTTTATAGGCCCGGACATAGATGAAACAATCACTTTGTTTGTCAGCTCTTTGTTCCTGCTTTGGGAATAGCATTGCATAATCCAGCTTTAAAGATATTCCTAATCCAGACGGTTTGCGTGTCCGGGTCCGTCTACTGGTGCAGATCCTTACAGTGAATGAAGAAGGATTAATAACCTTGCTGCTTTGTTTGGGGATGATTTAGCAGCACTGACTGTATGACATGTTTTTAAACTGTCAGCCTTCAGTTTGTGGAAAGTTTTGGGTTGTTTCTCTATAAATTAAATGAGAAGAACGACCCGACGATCATTAGAGGTCTCCTGGTAACTCACAACACAAACTCTGGTTTCCTGTCACAGCACCTTAGTGTTGGTGCGAGGCAGATATCACGTAGGAGGCTCGTGGGTGGTGTTGTAATCCTGTAGTTCATATGAGCACTGTCAGATTGATTCTTCCCAGGGGGCTTATATTACTGCAGCCTTCAACACACACACTGTCTACAGTTCAACTCTCTCGTATTACCCATCTCCGGCCGTCTGATGGATAAACCTGCAGCACGCTGCCCACTCATGGACTGGTTCTGGATCCACGACTCGAATGTTACTGGGCGAAATTTCAAAGATGAAGACCAAACCAGTCAGAGCTTCTGTGGGTGGAAATAATGTTTTGGTTTCACCAATTTTCTTTCAAAGTCAAAGTTTTGGACATCTTAAGTATATCATTAGTTACAGTCAATTAAGTAATTATGTTGGTGGACCCAAATAACTCCCAAATTATACCGCATCATGACTAACAGGGGCCTGCAACATGCTAGAACACCAAAGCTTTACATTCTTACCATCAACTTACCGTCATGTATTTAGTTACAGTTTATTTCCTTTGGAGCATCAAGCTCATGTTGAAATTCCACCAGGCGCGGCTGCCGGAAAACGGTGGAACGGTCCCTCCGGTCTGGGAGTATCTCAAGTATCTTGTGGTCTTATTTACAAGTGATGGCAACCAGCCGGTTGGTGCAACATCGGCAGTATTGCAGACGTTGTACTGGACTGTTGTGGTTCAGATGTAGCTGGAAGGCAAAGCTCTCGATCTTCCAGTCCATCTACGTTACAGCCCTCACCTACGGTCGTGATCTTTGGGTAGTGACTGATATCTCGCATTTTAATCAGAATGAGAAATGTGTAATGCAACTGTATATATGATGAAGTCATTACAAACAAAATGTGTTTCAGTCTCACGGCACTGCCAGCTCACCCCGTTGGTTTGGAGGCCAGCAGTCGCCCACACCGATCAGCTGTGCTCTTGTTTTTGTTGTTGTTCTTCAGCTCATGTCGTTCTCGTTTTCTCTCTGCAGGTGTTGAAATGAAGAAAGACATTGAGACTCTAATAGCAGAGGAACGTGCTGACATCATCTTGAAATATGCTACGGTGAGTTTGAGTCTTTTATTTGGTCCAGACGGATCAGTACGCGACTGTGTTCACTGTAAAAATGTGTGTAGCTACATTATCTCTGTGTTGTGTGTGATTATTCTGTAGGATGGAGAGTTCACACGTGGTTGATTTTGTGGTTAAAGAAACCGACAGGCACACTGAGAAGGACGAGAGAGTGAATTCAAATGTGTGTTTGTGTGGTTTGTGTGCAGCGCACATTTCTGCATGTGAGGAGCACAATACTCTGTGTGGGTGGATGTGAGTACGCTGCTGCCAAAGAGCATTAATAACACGTTGTGTAATAACATGTTTGTGCCTGTGGTTTGATGTGACTGGAGAATGATGAGCCGATTAAATCCAACTGAAACTGAAACTAACATTAAAACCTGGCATGAAAAAACTCAGTTAATAACTCAAACTAAATGGAGACGATGAAGTCTGACTCTTTTCCTTTCAGTTTTTTCTGAGTCAGTCGTCACATTGAGTTTTTTGAATGGACCCTGGTCAAAGATCAATGAGTTGTTGATACTCTGAGCCAATGAGAACCAAAAGCACCACCCTGTTTTTTCAGATTACATTCATGTAGTGCTTCGTCTTGATAACCAAAGCGCCTCACAGCCAAGTTGAGTGACTCGTCTCAACCACCACCAATGTTTAGCAGCCACCTGGACTCTGTTGCACCAGAACACTCATCACAAATCAGCTTGAGGTGGAGAGGAAGGGAAACATAGACCCCAATGATGGAGGTGACCAGATGGAGAGAGCGAGGTTGCAAGGGAACCCAAGGAACCCCTGACCACACTGACCACGGAAGGATCCAAAGGATGGTGTCTTTCACAGCACAGCGTCCCCAATGGGGCATGGTGATTTATTAGGACCAGAGGGAAGACTGACCCACATTGGTCCACCAACACTTGGGAGCAATCCCCATCCAGGTACTAGCCAAGGACACACCTGCTTGTCATCAGTCATTCAGCAGCAGAGATGGTTTGTGCATCCAATACTGTGATATCTGTATACCATTGCAACCCCGGTACATGTTCAGATCAGATCAGCTGTGTGTTGAGGTTTTTCCCAGTCCGTGTCATTAATGCATGACGGAAAACGAAAGCCATGATGAGTGTGAAAGCTTCTTCAAGCTGATTTTTACTCGAACAACAAGAGACTTTTCCAGAAGCTCGAGTGGTGGAAGTGCTGATGTTCAACGGTGGGGAATGGAGATGGTGGCAGCCAGAGGTTAAATTTAGCTCAGCAGCTCGGAGCAGAGGGGTGGGTGGGGTGATGGTTGTAGATGAGGGTGGGGGTTGCTTTGTCTAGCCATAGCAACAGCTGTGACACACTGTGCAATGATTGACTTGACACAGACCGCTGGGGGCTGGCTGTAGTCCCGGTCATCGTGATTTCTGTGTCGGGATGCTGGTTTCACAGTGCAGAGAGGAGGAGCAGTTCATCCCAGGAGGACTCTGGGTAAAAGCCTGGCACAGATGCAGGACAATGTCCTGTAAGAGGAAAACAAGATCTAACCTCTGTTGCTCTCGGGTTCTCTCGTATCTCAGCAGATCTAATGTTGATCATCTCATGTGGAACAAATTCAGTTTAAAAGCTTGAAAATGGATAAATTACTTTAGCTATTGATGTTGGACTGGACCTTTGCCATCTCAGCTGAAATCGTTTAATTGAGTAAAAATGTTCTACAAATGATTTTATGAAATTTATTTTTCCATTTCAAATGGTGAGAGGTTTAGTTTGACATGTTTTGCACTATGTCTGATTGGTGCCGTGTTTTTTCTACAAGCTCCTTCCCAAACTTGTCAAATCTTCAATGTTGTCCAGACACATGCAACCTCACAGCAACTTACAAGAGCTTTGGATACACTAAGTTTTTTTTTTGTCAGTTACTTTGATTTAAATCAGAAACAATCTGATCAAAAGATGAACATTCAATGCCCATAGCACACGCCGGATGCATCATACAGACAGAAGAAGTAATCCAGGTCCTCTGGCTGCTCCGCATCAACTCTCTGTGATTCACTGCTGCCAACTGTAGCTGCTGTCAGCTAATGTTAGCTCAGTTTGTTAGCTGGGCCGCCCGGACTGTGACCTCAGAGCAACGGGGGAGTGTTAATCACAGGAGAGGTTCATAGGCGCAGCAGTCAACAGCTTCTATGGACATGATGGCAGAGGAGAAGAGAGTGAAGAGGACGCTGACGGAGGAAGCTAAGAAGAGAAAAGGAGAGAGTGAGCGAGCAAGAAGCCGCCGGACAAGAGTAAATGTGGGACTGACTTTTAGTGGTTGGTGAGAGCTTGGTGAAATAAAAGGCTGAAAGACAGACGCCGAGCTGGGCTGACTGCTGCTGGACTAGGCAGTGATATCAGCTGCTGCTGGTTTCTGTTCAGAAGTAATGTAATCAGAACAAATACTCGAGTACAGCTAAACATAGTTACACAGTGGGATCACACTCTGACACTGAGCAAACACGGATTTATACGAGACGTTGCTTTAATTAGAACAGAGGATACAAGTTACATTCTGAATTCAGATGCTGATCTCCTTCTGTAACACTCTGCGTGTCTCTAACACCCTCCGTGATGAAGTATTTTTAGCCCTCTCACATTCATGACGCTGACATCACTCGCGGTGCCTCGGGGGGCTCCGAGTGCCGACTCAACCGCGAAGAAGAAGAAGCGGCACAGCTTCTGTGAGCACATGCTGACCCTCGCTGAGAGCAGGAGGCTGATTGGCCGCCGTCCAGCCAACCACGCAGCAGTGTTGTTATTCAGAGCGAGAGTGAGAAGCCTCTCCGGTTGGCTGTCGGAGGATTAGTTTCCCCTCTGTTATGTCAACACTGGGACCAGATTGTAGCCTAAATGGATTTTCCATGATGCAAACATTACTCCTGAACTTTGTGCTGCTTAATGCAGATTCTGGATGCTCGTTTGGGTTGGAGAGTTTCACTGCAGGGTGTTACTACTGCCTCAGTTTGACTTATTAAATCTGTCTGTGTTTCAACCTTTTAGTGCAGACCGTACACAGGATAAAGATGATCCAACAATGTTGTTTTCTGTTTCCCTCATTACCCAAGGCTGCAAAACTGCATGTTCTCAGGTAAACTAAAGCAGCTGTGATTGATATTTTTGTGTTTGAGGTGGGTGTCATTGATTGTTTCATCTATTTTTCAGTCCTTTGAACACATACTGTATATTTTATATTGTGTCGACAGTACAAAGGTAAGTTTGTGTGTGTTTGTGTGTTCAGGGCAGGCAGGGCGGGGTGGAGATCGACCCCTGGGAAGATGCCGACTACAATATCTACAAAGTCATCGACCGCTTCGGCTTCATGCAGTAAGTCCATACTTTTATTTGTTGGTGGACTTGTGCAGAGATTTCTGTCTGTTTTTGACCCGACATGTTTTTATTTCTGTTTCCCTCCAGCGAGGAAGAGCTGCCGGCCCCGACGGCTCACGAGGAAAAGGTAAAGACGGAAATGTCACGAGCAAAATTAGTTTCTGTCCTGTGGACGGAGACATGAGTGGACTTCAAGTGTTATAGCAGCGGGTTATCAGTCGTGTTGTGCTCACCAGCTTCTGTTTCCCTCCCAGCGAAAGCAGCTGGAGATAGAGCGAGCAGAGAAGTGGCTGAAGATGGTGAAGAAGTGGGATAAATACAAGAACAGTGACAGAGTGAGTTACGGCCCACACATACCAGATCTGGGTCTGATAGAAACGTTTTCATGTTTTCGTTTAAAATGACTTCACTGCTGAAGATTCAGACGATCGCTGACAAGTATGTGAAAGTGGTTTCTCTGTGGTCAGGCACTGTGAGGTCACAGGATGAATCACTGTCGATGTCGAGCCCAACAATAGTTTATTGTAGCAACACGCTGAATTCCTTCAGTACATGCACAGTCACTCTGAATAACGATCAGAGCTTCACGTAATCCACAAAATATGAGTCGAACTCTGCGATAATTGGAGGGGAAAAAACCTCCGCCCACACTCCCAAACATCCACCGCTGACATTTTATAATGATTATCTGACACTAGTAGTTTTTTATATCAACCTCTGTACTTTTATATCAACCTCAGCTACCTGCACAATGAGCTGAAACACGTGAAGCTTCAATGTTGTTTCTATGCAACAGTAATCCTTGACTTCAAACTGAAACATTTCCAAACTCTGTCCTCCTTCAAAGATGAACACAGCACTGTTATTATCCCGAGCAGTACCTGACACACACACAAACCTGCTGATTATGTTTCATGTGAAAAACTTTGTCTTTGTTCCTGTGAATATTGTCGTAGGCGAACTGTAGGCGGTCAAACTTTTCCGGTGACTCACGCTTTACAGCATCAGCTCTTTTAAAAAAAAAAAAACAATAAAAAAAAACCTCCTGGCTCTTTATTCACCCACTGTTTTTCTCTTTTCTGCTGCGCCCTGCTGTCAGATGGTGAAACGGGTCTACAAGGGCATTCCCCTGCAGCTCAGAGGCCGGGCCTGGGCTCTGATGCTGGACGTGGAGAAGACCAAGAAGGAGAACGAGGGCAAATATGAGGTGTGCACTCGTAATGTCATCCAGCCTGCAGAAGGCTCCATGCATAACAAAGTTTTATTTCTGATTTCCTCACCGTGTCTAAACATGTCCCAGACAGATTTCCTGTTCAATGAAATGTTTAAATGTAACAGGATGTGAGCTGGCATGTGTCCCTGACTCCACCTCTGTGTGAACGAGGGTCTTTGCATGAACTGAACCACCATGGAGGACCTCCTTCAGGTCTTTGGGGACGTTCCCCTTGCAGAAATTACTTCAGACATGATCAGAAAGTACCAGTGTGGTTTCCATCTTGCACTTGTCTGAACTGGTCCGGGTCCAGTTTGCTGTTATCTGCAGGGTCCAGAAGTATCAAAGTATCTAATGATCGATCTGTTTGGCTTTGACACGTGTTCATTGTGACCGTCCAGATGAAGTTAGCGAGAGGAAAACAAAGATATGATGAAGTTATTTTTCTCGTCTGTTACTGGACCGGTCCTCCTGGACTCTTTGTTTCAGAGGATGAAGGAGCAGGCCCGGCGGTACTCCTCTGAGATCAAGCAGATCGACCTGGACATCAACAGAACCTTTCGAGACCACATCATGTTTATGGATCGCTTCGGAGTGAAGTAAGTCTGGCCGTGTTTTCAGTCCGATTCAGCATCTGTGATTGATTTTCATCCCACTGAAAAGTTCTGACTCACTTCACTGAACACATTTTTCCTCTTTGACTGCTCGGCTTCAGCTCAGGTCAGAGAGACACGACGTTTGGGCCGACACCGCCGGCGTTCATGTGCTGTTTTATATCATCATTTGTTTCATCAGATTTCACGTTAAAAACTCAAACTGTGGTTCTGTGACCTCACCGTGAACTCTGCCAAGTGTCAGAGAGGCGGGGTCCGCCGTGGACCGGGTGGCGTTTGGTTCTGTGGAACCCAATCCCGTCACAGAGTGATGTCACCGACAGTTTAATAGAGAGCAGGCCTGGAAAGTCTGCAGCAGCACAGAGAGAGAGAGAGAGAGAGAGAGAGGGAGAGGGAGAGAGAGAAATAGAGAGATAGAGAGAGAGAGAGATAGAGAGAGAGGGAGAGGGAGAGGGAGAGAGAGAGAGAGAGAGAGAGAGAGAGAGAGAGAGAGAGGGGGGGGGATTTATCGTAGATGTCAGGGAGGAGGATGGAGAGAAGAGTAGCGATAAGAGAGATGAAGAGATAGATGGATGAGGGGAGAGAACGTATGAGACAAGACTGAGAAGGAGGGAAGGAAACAAAGTTGTCCGTGTTCTGTTGTGTTCAGAGGTTTGTGTGCAGTCCGGTCCAGTTGAAACAGAACAAGTGAGACCTCCTGTGAACGTCAGAAAATCACATCATGTTGTTAATCAGCTCTTTCCTCTCTCACGCTTGACCTCAGAGCACGGGGGAGTGTTAATCACGCCAGCAGTCAGCAGCCTCTAGGACATGTGGCAGAGGAAAGAGAGTGAAGGGACGCTGACGAAAAACATTTTATGGAGGAAATGTTTTTCTGGTTTTCCCTCTATGTCCTCCGGCTGCTCCGCCTCAACTCTCTGTGATTTACAGAGTTTATGATGGACAGTGAAGTAACTGCTGACAGCTGTAGCTGCTGTTAAGCTCAGTTCGTCAGCTTGGGTGAGCTCAAGCGACGGGTACCCGTCGCTCTGAGCTCACCGCCAACTGACAACTGAGTGTTTTTACCAACAGGCGTATGACACCAGGAAGAAGAAGAGGAGTGTAACCAGGCTCAGCAGCTTCTATGGACATGATGGCAGGAGAGAGGAAGAGGGGTGGACGCTGACGGAGGAAGCTAAGAAGAGAAAAGGAGAGAGTGAGCGAGCAGAAAGCGCCCGGACAAGAGTCATGTGGGGGCTGACTTTTAGTGGTTGGTGAGAGCTTGGTGAAATAAAAGGCTGAAAGACAGACGCCGAAGCTGGGCTGACTGCTGTGGGACTAGGCAGTGAGATCAGCTGCTGCTGGTTTTTGTTCAGAAAGTAATGGAATCAGAAACAAATACTCGAGTACAGCTAAACATAGTTACACAGTGGGATCACCACTCTGACACTGAGCAAACACGGTTTATACGAGACGTTTGCTTTAATTAGACAGAGGATACAAGTTACATTCTGAATTCGATGCTGATCTCCTTCTGTAACACTCCGCGTGTCTCTCAACACCCTCCGTGATGAAGTATTTTTAGCCCTCTCACATTCATGCGCTGACATCCACTGCGTGCCTCGGGGGTCTCGGAGTGCCGACTCAACCGCGAAGAAGAAGAAGCGGCACAGCTTCTGTGAGCACTGCTGACCTCGCTGTAGAGCAGGAGGCTGTTGGCGCCGTCCAGCCAACCACGCCGGCATGTGTGTATTCAGAGCGGAGTGAGAAGCCTCTCCGGTTGGCTGTCGGAGGATTAGTTTCCCCTCTGTTATGTCAACACTGACCAGATTGTAGCCCCAATGGATTTTCCATGATGCAAACATTACTCCTGAACTTTGTGCTGCTTAATGCAGATTCTGGATGCTCGTTTGGGTTGGAGAGTTTCACTGCAGGGTGTTACTACTGCCTCAGTTTGACTTATTAAATCTGTCTGTTTCAACCTTTTAGTGCAGACCGTACACAGGATAAAGATGATCCAACAATTTGTTTTCTGTTTCCCTCATTCCCCAAGGCTGCAAAACTGCATGTTCTCAGGTAAACTAAAGCAGCTTGATTGATATTTTTGGTTTGAGGTGGGTGTCATTGATTGTTTCATCTATTTTCAGTCCTTTGAACCCATACTGTATATTTTATTATTACAGTACAAAGGTAAGTTTGTGTGTGTTTGTGTGTTCAGGGCAGGCCGGCGGGGTGGAGATCGACCCCTGGGAAGATGCCGACTACAATATCTACAAAGTCATCGACCGCTCGGCTTCATGCAGTAAGTCCCTACTTTTATTTGTTGGTGGACTTGTGCAGAGATTTCTGTCTGTTTTTGACCCGACATGTTTTTATTTCTGTTTCCCTCCAGCGGGAAGAGCTGCCGGCCCCGACGGCTCACGAGGAAAAGGTAAAGACGGAAATGTCACGAGCAAAATAGTTTCTGTCCTGTGGGACGGAGACATGAGTGGACTTCAAGTGTTATAGCAGCGGGTTTATCAGTCGTGTTTTTGCTCACCAGCTTCTGTTTTCCCTCCCAGCGAAGCAGCTGGAGATAGAGCGAGCAGAGAAGTGTCTGAAGATGGTGAAGAGTGGGATAAATACAAGAACAGTGACAGAGTGAGTTACGGCCCACACATACCAGTCTGGGTCTGATAGAAACGTTTTCATGTTTTCGTTTAAAATGACTTCACTGCTGAGATTCAGACGATCGCTGACAAGTATGTGAAAGTGGTTTCTCTGTGGTCAGGCACTGTGAGTCACAGGTGAATCACTGTCGATGTCGAGCCCACACTAGTTTATTGTAGCAAACACGCTGAATTCCTTCAGTACATGCACAGTCACTCTGAATAACGATCAGAGCTTCACGTAATCACAAAATATGAGTCGAACTCTGCGATAATTGGAGGGAAAAAAACCTCCGCCCACACCCCAAACATCCACCGCTGACATTTTATAATGATTATCTGACACTAACAGTTTTTTATATCAACACTCAGCTACCTGCACAATGAGCTGAAACACGTGAAGCTTCAATGTTGTTTCTATGCAACAGTAATCCTTGACTTCAAACTGAACATTTCCAAACTCTGTCCTCCTTCAAAGGACACAGCACTGTTATTATCCCGAGCAGTACCTGACACACACAAAACCTGCTGATTATGTTCATGTGAAAAACTTTGTCTTTGTTCCTGTGAATATTGTCGTAGGCGAACTGTAGGCGGTCAAACTTTTCCGGTGACTCACGCTTTACAGCATCAGCTCTTAAAAAAAAAAAAAAAAAAACAATAAAAAAACCTCTGGCTCTTTATTCACCCACTGTTTTCTCTTTTCTGCTGCGCCCTGCTGTCAGATGGTGAAACGGGTCTACAAGGGCATTCCCCTGCAGCTCAGAGGCGGCCTGGGCTCTGATGCTGGACGTGGAGAAGACCAAGAGGAGAACGAGGCAAATATGGGGTGCACTCGTAATGTCATCCAGCCTGCAGAAGGCTCCATGCATAACAGTTTTATTTCTGTTTCTCACCTGCTGCTCAAACATGTCCCAGACAGATTTCCTGTTCAATGAAATGTTTAAATGTAACAGGATGTGAGCTGGCATGTGTCCCTGACTCCACCTCTGTGTGAACGAGGGTCTTGCATGAACTGAACTTCTTCAGGTCTTGGGGACGTTCCCCTTGCAGAAATTACTTCAGACATGATCAGAAGTACCAGTGTGGTTTCCATCTTGCACTTGTCTGAACTGGTCCGGGTCCAGTTTGCTGTTATCTGCAGGGTCCAGAAGTATCAAGTATCTAATGATCGATCTGTTTGGCTTTGACACGTGTTCATTGTGACCGTCCGGATGAAGTTGCGAGAGGAAAACAGATATGATGAAGTTATTCTCTCGTCTGTTTATTGGACCGGTCCTCCTGGACTCTTTGTTTCAGAGGATGAAGGAGCAGGCCCGGCGGTTACTCCTCTGAGATCAAGCAGATTGACCTGGACATCAACAGAACCTTTCGAGACCACATCTGTTTATGGATCGCTTCGGATGAAGTAAGTCTGGCCGTGTTTTCAGTCCGATTCAGCATCTGTGATGATTTTCATCCCACTGAAAAGTTCTGACTCACTTCACTGAACACATTTTTCTCTTGACTGCTCGGCTTCAGCTCAGGTCAGAGAGACACGACTGGCCGATTCATGTGCTGTTTTATATCATCGTTTGTTTCATCAGATTTCACGTTTAAAACTAAAAACTGTGGTTCTGTGACCTCACCGTGAACTCTGCCAAGTGTCAGAGAGGCGGGGTCCGCCGTGGACCGGGTGGCGTTTGGTTCTGTGGAACCCAATCCCACAGAGTGATGTCACCGACAGTTTAATAGAGAGCAGGCCTGGAAAGTATGCGACAAAGACGAGAAGGAGGGAGAGAACAAGAGAGAAGGAAGGAGAGGAAGGAAACAAAGTTGTCCGTGTTCTGTTTGTGTCTGAGGTTTGTGTGTGAGTCCGGTCCAGTTGAAACAGAACAGAGTGAGACCTCCTGTGAACGTCAGAACAGATCACATCATGTTGTATCAATCTTCTTTCCTCTCTCATCACCTTCTCCTTCCTTTTCCTCTTCATCACCTTCCTCTCCTGCTTTCTCTCATCACCTTCCTTCCTCTCCTTCTCTCACACCTTTCCTTCCTTCCTCTCCTCTCTCATCACCTTTCCTTCCTTCCTCTCCTCTCTCCTCACCTTTCCTTCCTTCCTCTCCTCTCTCCTCACCTTTCCTTCTTTCCTCTCCTCTCTCATCACCTTTCCTTCCTTCCTCTCCTCTCTCATCACCTTTCCTTCCTTCCTCTCCTCTCTCATCACCTTTCCTTCCTTCCTTCCTTCCTTCCTTCCTTCCTTCCTTCCTTCCTTCCTTCCTCTCCTCTCTGCAGGCAGCAGTCTCTCTTCCACGTCCTCTCAGCGTATTCAATCTACAACACGGTGAGTGTGTGTTTCCACTTTATTCACATTATTTTATTATTGTTTGTTCAGTTTTGACACTTTGAACCAGCTGAGCTCTGATCAGCGGCCTGAGCTTCACCCAAACATCTCGTCCTGTAGTCAGCTGATGACAGATTTAACAATAGCCACTCTCAAAGATCGTCTTTGTTTCAGTTCCACTTTGTTTTAGTCCACAAACATTCCACATGTTGTGGTGTTTCCTGCAGGAAGTGAGCTACTGTCAGGGGATGAGTCAGATCGCCGCCCTGCTGCTGATGTACATGAACGAGGAAGACGCCTTCTGGGCGCTGTCGCAGCTACTGACCAATCAGAAACACGGCATGCACGGTGAGAACAAACAGGGAGCTGGAGTCGTTTTCTTCTCAGGGTGGTGTCACCTTCATCCTGTCATCTTCTTCTACTTCTTCGTCTTCTTTCAGGGTTTTTCGTTCCTGGGTTTCCCAAACTTCAGCGTTTCCAGACGCATCACGATCAGATTATTTCCAAACTCATCCCGAAGCTGAAGAAACATCTGGTGAGACGACGTCACGCGAGTGTTCGAACAGAAACAAACAAAGAGCTGAAGTTCACTGACTGTGTTTGTGTCTCCAGGACAGAGAGCAGATGTCTGCAGGGATCTACAGCACCAAATGGTTCCTCCAGTGTTTCATCGACAGGGTGAGGAACCTCTCTGCATCCTCTTCATCACACTCTGTATCTCACATCATCACATTTAAAGGTTGGACAGAAGCCCAGAGCAGCTCATCGTGCTTCATTATCTCATCATGAACTCGTTGTCTGAAGATAACTGATAAATGATTAGTGCCATGCTTCCGTCCATCCCCTGA
The DNA here is from genome assembly GCF_000972845.2 of Larimichthys crocea. Taxonomy (NCBI): domain Eukaryota; kingdom Metazoa; phylum Chordata; class Actinopteri; family Sciaenidae; genus Larimichthys; species Larimichthys crocea. The sequence goes on along the minus strand of NC_040018.1, from coordinate 31,667,685 downwards.
ACAACAAGAAATATCAACAACAATGATCTTAGAGCCTGAGCTGTCACCCTCGTTCACCCACGTTCTTTTAGCCTGGTGAGGACAGTTCCTCCAAGGTCCAGTCCAGCAGGTAGCCCGTTCATGACGGACAGAACTGCCTGCGTCCCGCCTCTTCTCCATCAGTTGCCCCTGCAGTCTCTGAGTGGTTACATGATGAGCGAGAGGGGCTTCTACTCCTCTCCAGAGATGCCCAGCGCCTTCATGGCCGCCTGCTCCAACATGAAGTTTATATTTCAGGTTGAGGAGAACATTGAATGGACAGGTGGATGCAAGGCGGAGGATTAGGCGAGTTTCTTCGCCTGGCTGGAAGTGTTGCAGAAGCCATCACATCGGCCTGGCAATGGGCAAAGCTGCTCCAAAATTTGGGCGAGACCAGAACCAGAACATGTCTGAGAGAGGTTACATTTTGGATCAAAGGCCAGGATGAGATCTGAAGCATCACCTGATTGGTCAGACTGTTTGATTGACAGGTGATCTCTTCAGTTACTTCCAGGAATCTCACAGGAAGTGTCGCGTTGCCTCTTTTAAAGATGATTTCAGCAGAAAAACTCTGACCTGCAGATATTCGAGCTCTGCATTAAGAGCTGTTAAGCTAAACTGCTATTAGTCTGCTCCATGCGTGCCCACAATCCTGCGGTGCCGGTCTGGCAGGATTGGGCCGCTGTCAGCACTTCTTTGTCCCGCCGAGTCGCTCGGCTCCGAGAGAGGCCCGTGGGCCTCTGAGGTCTGGGACAGAACCAAACAAACCTCCTGACTCTGGCCAAAGTGTGGAGGAGGTGGAGGGGGACAGATCTGCATAATGACACTGGTGCTATGGTGACTTTGTTGTGTTCGTGTTCCTGCAGACGCCGTTCACGCTGACCCTTCGCCTGTGGGACATCTTCATCCTGGAGGGCGAGAGGCTGCTCACTGCCATGTCGTACACCATCCTGAAGATACACAAGAGTAAGAACAGCAAGATTAATCGTTAACCGCTCGAGATGAAGTCTTTCAGGACCACAGACATGTTCAGACTTTTAATAACTTTATTACAAAGAGACAGATGAGCACGAACAGGAAACAAAATAACAAAAAACAGAATACAAAATTCAGCTTCATAGTTTTTGGCTGTATCAGTATTTTATGCAGATTTTTACGTCTCTTCTGTTTAAGGTCAAGATTTCTAAACATATTGACCAATGAAATAAGGTTTTATTCCATCAAACTTTGGATAAGTAAAGTTTTGATTGGAGGCTCTGTGTTAAAATGTGTGTGCAGAGCGTCTGTTGAAGATGTCTCTGGAGGAGCTCCGAGAGTTCCTGCAGGAGAGGATCGCTCAGACTTTCTTCTTCAGCGACGACGTGATCGTCGAGCAGCTTCAGGGCGCCATGACTGAACTGAGGAAGATGAAGCTGGACCTTCCTCCTCCAGGTAAGAGCCAAACACACGGCGCACGGTCTGAAGCCGGTCTTCATGTACTTGTTTTCACATGATCTTTGTTCTCAGGGAAGCCCGACGAGTTGCCTCGTAAGCCTCTGGGTCAAGAACTGCCGGTGCTGTTGAGTCCAGTCCAGCCCTCCCAAGGGAAGCCGTCCTCAGCCAGCGGGTTCCCCAGAGCAGGCTTGAGCCTCCACATCATCTCCCACCAGCCTGACTCCATATCCCCCGACCAGAGCCCCTCCAAGGACCCCAGAGATCTGGACGCCGTGGACATAGAGGAGGCCCCGCTTCCATCCCCGGATCCCGTCATCATCCACAGCCAGGCCCCACTCACCCCCGATGGCTCCCCACTGATGGGGCCTCCGCCTTACCAGCCCCCGGGGAGTCCAGCACCGGTCCCAGTGGGTCCCCCCTCACCGCCAGATCAGGGGAGCGAGATCACAGATGTAGTCTCTACGGATGAATCTTCTATGGCCACTCGCTCGGGTGTCACCACCGACCAATCCTCGTGCCAGGCCCCACGGACTCCTCCAGCGCCGGCCGCCCAGGCGGGCTCACCGGCTTCGGTTGTGGCTCTGTGTGAGGATCTGTCTGCAGAAGAGAGGGCTGAGGACAGTTACCTGGTCCAGCTCCTGGAGCAGGCCTCGGCTTTGACCACCAACAAGAACCAGAATCAGAACCAGAACCAGGACTCGAGTGAAGCATCAGAGGAAACGCTGGCGCCGGACATTTCATGAAACGAGCACCAACGTATCGACTGTCGTGGTCCTGCTCCGGTTATTACTGGATCATGTGTCCGTGGATCTGAGCTGGTTCTGTAAAGGTCCGGTTTAGGCGGGTTATCAGTGTCAGGCAATAATTGCTTTAAAATATGTCATCAGTTTAAGTGTCCTCTTTAAGGCGACAGTGTGACGTCGTCCGGGTCAGGATGTTTAGTCCTGAACCGGGTTTGGATCTATTTAGTGTCTCAGAATCAGTTAAACTCTCAGTCCAGTTCTTCCTCTGAGGAGGACTTTCCTTCAGTCGTCTCAAATTAAGGTCTACAAACCGTTAAAGGTTCAGTGTGTCGGACTTAGAGTCATCTAGTGGTGTAGGTTCTGATTACAGCCCCCCTCGCCTCACCCTCAAGAAACTATGGCCCGTTCTGGGCTCAACACATTAAGAAAATCTGGAGTTGCATTCTGGGAAGTGTAGGATTTAATGTTTTTAGCTTAATTAGGGAGAAAATTTTACCAAATTTAAAGAACTATTTAATATTTAATACTTTTAACCTCAGTCTGCAGAGTTCATCTCACATCGTTATCGACGCCTCCAGACTCGCTCATCTTACATCAAATATTGTGCTCGTGGTTCTTGGACTTTGGCGGACCTGGTTCTCACAGGGGACGTGGACCGGACCTCACAGGACTCTGCAGCGTTGGACAGACGTCTCTGAGGCGTCCCCTCTTTACAATAACAGACACATTTTTGTAGTTTTGTAACGTTTGCTCGGAGAACAGCGTGTCGCTCAGTCAGCCTTTGTAAAACGTTTGCTAGCAGAGTCACAGTTTTATTTTTTGTACTAACGTCTCGATGCCTTATCCGGGTCAGCTTCAGTTCTTCTGTGCACGTCATGGAGGAACACTACACGAGGACTTTCAGGCGTCGGACTGAACTCTGACCTCCTGACATGGTGAGCTGGCTCACTGTTATGATTGTACACATTGAAACGTATTGAGCTCAGTTTAAATAAGTAGTTTTCAGGCTCAGTAATTTATTGTTTTATCCTCTTGAGAAGAATCCAGGTCATTTAAGAAGTGCTCATCCTCAAGAACTGGAATATTTCCATCGGAAACAGCCTTTGTTTTTTAATCCTTCAGAGGACGACGTGGATTTTAGATGTTGTGCTTAGAAATGTACAGTACTGTAGGCCCAGTAGAACACGAGTTAGACCCAGTTTCTTCAGCTCTGTGCGTAGTGAAAGGCTGACATCTTGTGGTTAATTCAAGCATGTCTCCATCTTTAGAGTAGGAATGTTGTAGAAAGAGTTTAAACATTTAGAAATGACCCAAACGACGACAAACCACACGAGAGTTTTGCAGTTTATGCCGTTATTTTGAATGATGTGACATTTGACTGTATTTCAGTGCAGAAACGTATCGGAGGAATTTGATTCAGTTTAATCAGCTTTCAGATGAATGAGATGAAAACAGTGAGACATCGTGAAGCACTTCGGGTCAGAGCGGGAACGTTAAAACAAAGTGTTGGATCCTTGTTGTAAATCTGCGTCATCTTCTGATGAAACTCTGGAGCTGAAACAATACAACTTTTATCTTCCTTTGTTTTCTGAGTGTTTTCTTCTGTTTGACAAACGTGACTGATTTTAATTGTTTAATCACATTAGACTGTGAAGAAACCGTGGATGCAGAGTCAGTGAAGCTAAAACTGTCAGAAAATACAGATATTTGTGGGATTTATTTTGAAATAAAGGCCTAAATTTGGGGAAATGTGTTTACATGCAACACCTGAACAATCCCCAAGGAGAACGATCTGTGGGTGAGAAGGAAGAGGAGGAGAAGGCTTTCCTAACAAAGAAGAAGAAGAGAGGTGAGCGAGGACACGAAGCCCGTCCACGACCGTCACAGCTCCTGAGGTGACGGTGTGTCCTACATGGTGCCTTTAATCCTCACAGTGGAGTAATCGCACATATTTAAAGGTACAACCATCAGAGATTAACCCTTACAAACTTCATATTCGATGCCTTGTTTCTAATCAGCTCAGTGTGTGAGCGACGTATCAGCAGGCCGATATTAAAGTGATATCTGAGAGCCCCATGAAAAGATATCACACTGGGTCATGTGCGGTCTCTGTAACCACACCTGTACCTGTGAAGGCTTCAACTCTCTTACAGTCCGACACTAACTGTACAATATCTCCTGACACTGAGCTGTTCTAATATATCACTGTGTAGACATACAGGAAACATTCTGCATACAGATAAAGTGTTTGTTTAATTATTCAAGTTTAAGTTCAAGTCGGCTTCATTGTCAATACTGCAATATGTACAAGACATGCAGAGAATTGAAATTGCGTTTCTCTCTGTCCAGACAGCAATAAACATGAAATACAAAATACAAAATATAAGTGAAGATGTAAAAAAAACGAGAGAACAGAAAAAAAAAGAGGAAAGGAAACGAAAGAGAGCAAATAAGAGATATATAGATATCTAATATAGCAATAAATACACACACACAACACACACATAATATAAATAATATACACTACACACACACTATATATATATACCACACATATATATATATATATATACAAACATATTATTATAATATATATAATATATCTATATATACACCACAATATATACAAGCTAAACACATCTGAGAATAGAAAAGTCTGGAGATATAATAGTATAAAGCAGAATTATCAATATAAAATATAGTATGGCAGTATGATTAAATATATAAATATTAAATAAAGCAGTATGGTGGAGTTTTAAATTGACAGAATTTTCAGTTTGAACAGGTCTATAAAATGAAATATGTAAACAGGTGTACACAGTGCAAATTTGCTTTTCAAGTATTTTTGAGTCTTATAAATCAATATTAAAATCCATAAATTATATGTTAATAAAAAAAATAAACTAATGTTCTAATACAGTGGTTCTGAACCTTGTTGGAGGTACCGAACCCCACCAGTTTCATATGCTCATTCACTGAACCCTTCTTTAGTAAAAAATAAAATATGATTTTTTTACTGGTGCACAAAATGAACCGTGCATTAACATCACCTTGTTCAAATAACAAAACCAACACAGTGCATGAACTCACAACAACTTACCTCAGTGTGACTTCTGCTGTTGCCTTTGAGAGACCAGTTCAGATATGCGTGGCTTCACCTTGGCAAGTGCCAGTCTCATGTCATTTTCACAGCAAAGTCTGTTCCTTTTCTTAGTTTTTATGTCCAGCATCCTCGAAAACGATTGCTCACAAAGATATGTTGTAACAAATGGTATAAAAAATTCCAGGGCGGAGGCTCCACCGAACCCCTGAGACCGACTCACCGAACCCCTGGTTCGATCGAACCCCTAGGGTTTGATCGAACCCAGGTTAAGAACCACTGATCTAATATTTTTTCAGGGCCCTGAGAATCGTCATCGTCAATCGTTAACCACTCAGACAAAGCTGAACGATCCTGTCAGCTCGAGCTGCTCGGTGGTTGATTTAATTTATTGATATTAATACTTCTTTTGAATACTTCAGAACAAAGAACGTGTTGAATAAATTCAGTGATATATGTTTACACGTACAAACCATGAGTCAGAGCAGCGCTAAATAATAATAAGAAGTATAACTGGTGAAATAAAGATCCGGCTCTTCTTGGAGTCACATGATCCGGATCCCTAAAAAAGATCCGAACTTCCCATCACTAACAATGACGTCACCCGGGAGGAGGAAGAAGATTTGGCGCGGAGAAAATGTCGACAGTGACGGTGCCGTCGGTTCTGGACCCGGTGGACCCGGTGGACCCGGTGCACGGTGACCCGTCCAAAGCAGACATCCTGAGAGGAATCGTGGCCGAGAAGCTGACAACAGCCGCGCGGGAAATCTTAGCGGCGGTCGAGAGAACCGTGACCGGATACGAGGCGGAGGCGGCGGCTCTGAGGCGGCAGCTCATCCGGCAGAGGAGGCAGCTGGAGCGGCTGCTGCGGCCGCACGGCGCCCCCTGCTCCATCGGTGTGTACCTGAGTACTATTACTGACGTGTCATGCAGTACAAGTACACGTTCTACACGTTAGCAACCAGGGTGGAAACTTTCCAGTTGGAAACTTTCCATGGGAATAAATGGGAATTTACAAAAGTTTGTCCTTTTAACTTGAAAATATGTTTTTGTTTAATATTTTTGTGAAATTTACCAGAAACTTTCCACCGTCTTTGCAAACTGGAGTGAACAAAGTGTCTCAGGCTACGCTCCTTGGGTCCTTGAATTTGTGGGACCTGGGCCTGGAAAGTCCTTGAAAAGTCATTTTTTTAATTTCCTGTTGGAGTAACTGTCCACCGCCGCCGGCCTGGTGTGACAACAGTTCTGTTTGTGTTACTCGGGTTTGGGTCGGGCTCGGTGTAACACCTCCCGTGTGTCCGGGACATGAAGCCTCAAACGTCCCCTTGTCCTCTTGTCCTCTTGTCCACTCGTCCACTCGTCCACAGACTGACTGAAGTTCTGCACATGCTCACTGTCTTCAAGTTCTTTCTCTTTGTCTCCCTGATCGTGTCCAGATGGGGACGACTCGCCGAGCACGGACGTCTCAGGCCATGCTGAGGAAGATGAAGCTGAAGACGAAGAGTCCGCTGAGGTTCTGGTACAGAGCGCCGGTCCTGATCAGGATCAGAGTGACCCGGTTCACCACATACAACATGCCAGGTTCATGTATGACATGACGTCACCGCACAGTACGTCCCAGTGCTCGTCGTCCTTTCATTGTTTGAACTGATGATTTTCTTGCAGCGGTCCGTCTGAGGTGAAGGACAGGAGACGTCCTCTGGACCTCAGAGTGTGTCTGTTAGAGGACACTGACACACTCAGACAAGACGGTAAGAGTCCACCAGAAAGGTGACGTGTCCTGTCAGGATGTTGTCTCACTTTTTAAACATGTTCAGCTCGTCTTTTTTTTTCATGTTAGTGTTCAAGTTCCCGATCCAGGTCCTGAGCTGTCCTCGAGGCCTGCAGGAGCCGGGCTTTCTGGACCTGCTGAGGTCCACCTTCTCTCAGCTAACCGAGCACTTCGAGGTCTTCACCGCTGATGAAACCAGAACCCTGACACCACTGAAGCTCCAGACGCTGACGCCAGAGGAGATCAGAAAGTCCATCAGGTCCACGAGGAGATCAACCCTGTACGTCCGAGCAAAGGTAGATCATCCACTTCCTGCCGACGACGTGTACCACATGACAGGACGGCGGCGGTCAGTCACATCCACTGTTGGTTTCTTTCACAGAGAGCAGAAGAGTTGCCGGCAACCAGCACGGAGCAACTTCATCCCCCACAGAGAAACAACAAAGACGCAGACGGACTCCATACAAGGTGAGTTCAAGACAGACGAGATGTTCTCAACGTGTTCATCTTCAGGAGACACTGCACACAACGTGAAGGTTAAACCATGCAACTGTTTGTCTCCACCTTCAGTTCTGACAGCAACAAAGACGATCATCTGTCCAGCAACTCAACATGGCAACAACAAATAGAAACAGACGAAGAACAACAAAGAACATCAGATGAAGACGATGACTGGAAACCAGACAGAGACGACGAGGTGCCGAGGGAGAGCGAAGCTGAACGTGACCCATCCAAGGTGACGCGGCGGCTGTCGTCTCCGAAGGCGGCGGCTTGTAACCGTGACGCTCGTCCATCCTGTAAAGTGTGTCACGCTCTGCGCGGGTCAACGAACATGTTGGTAAAACACGCCTGGAGTCACGTGGATGATCCGGAGAGACTCTGCGGAGTGTGTGGAGAACGTTCAGAGTCCTCAGAGGAGCTGCGGAGTCATCTTCAGGGGCACCAGAAAACGCACATCTGTAACGTCTGTGGAAAGTCTTTCCTCTCCGCGACTGGTCTAAGGAGACACGACGTCACGCACACGGGAAACAGACCGTACAGGTGTGAGGTCTGTCAGAAAACGTTCACGTGCAGGTCTCACCTGAAGGCTCACCAGTGGGAACACGCCGAGGACCGACCGCACAAATGTGACGTCTGCGCTCAGTCGTTCGGCTTCAAGCAGCAGCTGAGGAACCACAGCCGGATCCACACAGGTGAGAAGCCTTACCGCTGCGACGTGTGCGCCAAAACCTTCGGCGACCTCCGAAGTCTGTCCCAACACAAGCTGAGACACGTTGGGGAAAAACGTTACGCCTGTCCGGTTTGTGGGAAACGATTCTTAACTCCGGGAAAAGTGAAAGAACACGAGAAGATCCACACGGACAGAGACAGGACGTTCCTCTGCGACGTCTGCTGTAAAACCTTCCACACTCGAGGACAGCTGAAGACTCACCTGAAGACGCACAGCGGGGACAAGATCACCTGCGGACAGTGTGGTAAAGCTCTGTCCTCTGAGGGAGCTCTGAGGAGACACGTGATGATCCACACTGGAGAGAGGCCGTACGAATGTTCAGAGTGTGGGCGGAGCTTCAACACGTGGAGCATTCTGCAGAATCACCTGAAGACTCACTCCGACCTGCGGCCGTTCGTCTGCAGCGTCTGCGGGAAGGCGTACGCTCGCAAAGAATACCTGAGCGTCCACATGAGAGTCCACAGCGGACAGAGACCGTACCACTGTCCCCTCTGTGACAAAGACTTCACCCAGAGCCACTGTCTGAAGACACACATGAAGACTCACCAAAGACTGGAAGACTGACTGAAGACTGACTGAAGACTGACTGAAGACACACCAAAGACTGGAAGACTGACTGAAGACTCACCAAAGACTGGAAGACTGACTGAAGACTCACCAAAGACTGGAAGACTGACTGAAGACACACATGAAGACTCACCAAAGACTGACTGAAGACTGACTGAAGACACACATGAAGACTCACCAAAGACTGAAAGACTGACTGAAGACTGAAGACACACATGAAGACTCACCAAAGACTGAAAGACTGACTGAAGACTGAAAACACACATGAAGACTCACCAAAGACTGGAAGACTGACTGAAGACACACATGAAGACTCACCAAAGACTGACTGAGAGTAGTAGTACTGGTGTATTACTACTCCACCTTCTCCACATTGTCACATCCTGAAACGCAGAACATGTAAACAAATATAAATGAGTCCACTGGAAGTACTTCAATAAAGTAATACATCTGAATTTACTGTTTCTGCTTTCTTTAATGAATATTCTGTGTCATGCAGCTGTTAGACCGCCTCGTTAATACAGGTACAGGTGTACACCTCGTTAATGCAGGTGTACACCTCGTTAATGCAGGTGTGTACCTCGTTAATACAGGTGTGTACCTCTTTAATACAGGTGTGTACCTCGTTAATACAGGTGTGTACCTAGGGACATTTCTAGCTGTTAGTTTAACTTTTAATTAATAAAAATTAATTGCAGCAGCCTCCGTATTAATGTGCAAACAATAAAAAAGAAAAACTATAAGAACAGTTGTATCGTGATGTTGCTGTTTGCTGGTCAGGAGCTGCTGAAGTTCTCTGGCCCTGCTTGGACTGGACCCCTTTCAAACAGCAGGACAGAAGCAAATATTCATATAATAACTGCAGCTGTGTTTCACTAATGCAAAAACTCTGAATCTGTTTTTAAAAGTCTAAACTACAGTTTGTCACTTTCAGACTTTTTCTGTGTCATTATACTTGTTAAAGTCATAAAAATGAAGGTAAATGAGTGATGAGCACCATGTGATGTGGACAACTTGCATCTGACTGATGATATGGTCTTACCTGTATTGTTACTGAGAGCAGAACTGGCAGTCTTATGCAGTATAGTACACTTTAAATCATTGAATCTGTGTTACAATGGTTCTTTTGAATTAGAAAGTACAACATCCAAAATCGGCATCATGACACCATCATCAAACACTTACATGCTTTTTTTAAAGCATGCACATGTTTCACACAACAGGTGGTTTGTTTGGCTACAGGTAGAGACGGCTACTTTAATTCTCCAGAAATACATGAGGCTGAACTTGCAGCCTGGGGGGCCCCAGGTGGCTGCAGTGCTCGTTAATACAGGTGTGTACCTCGTTAATACAGGTGTGTAGCTCGTTAATACAGATGTGTACCCCGTTAATACAGATGTGTACCTTGTTAATACAGGTGTGTCCCTCTTTAATACAGGTGTGTACCTCATTAATACAGATGTGTACCTCGTTAACACAGGTGTGTACCTCATTAATACAGGTGTGTACCCCATTAATACAGGTGTGTACCTTGTTAATGCAGATGTGTACCTTGTTAATACTAATATTAACAAGTTATATAGTTATATAGTTATAATATTGGCATCCTCTCGGTTAATGTTGCTTAAATAGAGAACAAATAATCAACCGTTAATGAGAATCTCTCAGTAATTACAAAATATCCGCATGAGACAGGTGATGTGAAGCTAAAGATCACCTGCACGTCACCTCTGTGTTCTCTGGATCAAACAGAGCAAATGAAACAAACAAGCCTGGTGTGCTTTTATTTTGAAAAGTCTCATTTGTCCTGGCTCTGGACACAGCTGTTGGTCCGTGTTGTGTCCACATGGGGGCGCTGTCCGGCGGTTCTGAACTCACCTGTGTTGTCACTGCAGGCCGGTTCTGATTGGTCCGCGTGCAGGCTTCATATTCTGGTTGGTTCCGGCTCAGCAGGTCAGTGTGGACTTCAGACTGGGACTGAAACTTTGCTTGATGGGAAACTTGTGGTCCGCTCACTGAGCATCATGTCCGGCAGAGTTCTGGTGAAACCCCTGGAGGACCTGAGCCTGGACTCAGGCTACGTGGCCGGGGACCCCTGCCCGTCCCTCAGCCTGTCCTCCTCCGGCAGGTCCGGGCAGTCTCAGCCGCACACGAGCACTCCTCACCGGGGTACCTGGTGGCAGCACCCCGGCTCTCTTTACAGCAGGAACGGCAGCTGGGACACGGTCAGCACGCTGCCGGAGGACGCGGCGGACACCCTGGCCAAGTGTCCCTGCCTGCCCGAGCTGGAGGAGTATCCCTGGACCGAGCGGGAGCTGCGGGAAATCGTGCGTAAAGTCGCGGGTTCGGATGCGTCGTTCACCGGGGAGGCGGTCCACCGGCTGTCCGTTCTGCTCCGGAGAGCTTTGGTGCGGATCTCCCGGGAGGCGCAGCGGCTGAGCGAGCTCCACAGGCGGTGTACGCGCCTGGAGGTCCAGAGCGCGGCGAGGCTGGTGCTGAGCTGGGGCTTAGCCGAGAAGTGCATCTCCTCGGCGGTGAGGGCGGTGTCCCTGCACTGCATGAGCTCCGGGGACGCCGCGCACCAGCGGAGCAAGTCTGCGCGCTGCGGGCTGACTCTGTCCGTGGGCCGCGTCTTCAGGTGGATGGTGGAGACACGCGTGTCGGTGCGTGTGCACGAGTACGCCGCGGTCTGCCTGGCAGCATGCGTGGAGAGTTTGGTGGAGGAGGTGGCCGGACGGGCGCTGCAGGCGGCGGCGGAGGAGGAAGCGGACAGCGGGCTCAGCTGCTGCCCGGTGACCGCGGAGCTGCTGGAGGGAGCCGTGAACCACGACGCGGAGCTGTGGGGGCTGCTGCAGGTGTACGAGCACCTGATCTGTGGCAAGAACGTGAACGGTGAGTTCAGATATTAAGTTGATTATAATTACAGACACAAAGTTAGAGTGAAAGAATCAGAAGTCATGCATCAAAGTTTCTATGTGTGGAGTTTTTAAATGAACAGAAGTTTAGTTCATGTTCTAATGAATATTTAATATTTAATGATTCAATCAGCTGCAGCTGTTTTTTATTCGGTTAAAAGATTTGAGAAGAAATCTACTTTAAATATTTAAATTTACAGCTTGAACAAAAATGATTTTAAAGTTTAATTTCAGTTGTGATAACAAAATGTTTCACATTCTCTTAAACGAGCGGGAGGAGTGTGTGTGTGTGTGTGTGTGTGTGTGTGTGTGTTTTCTGATGACAGAAACAGACTTCTGAATCTGAAACATGAAACTAGTTCTTCTCCTCCAGACGATGTTAAAACAATTAAAGAGCCTGTAACAGTGAAGAGCCAACTGTAGCTGCTGTTAGCTCAGAAGAAGGAGAAGAAGAAGGAGAAGCCCAGCAGTCAGCAGCTTCTATGGACATGATGGCAGAGGAGAAGAGAGTGAAGAGGACGCTGACGGAGGAAGCTAAGAAGAGAAAAGGAGAGAGTGAGCGAGCAAGAAGCCGCCGGACAAGAGTAAATGTGGGACTGACTTTTAGTGGTTGGTGAAATAAAAGGCTGAAAGACAGACGCCGAGCTGGATGATGATTGGCTGTTTTTGATCAGAAGTAATGTAATCAGAACAAATACTCGAGTACAGCTGAACACAGTTACCACAGAAAAAACAAACCTCTCCTCATGAACTCGTCAAACACGCCGTCAGAATTGGCGGGGAGATTTGTTTTGGCAGTGTAATCTGGTTAAACCCGGGTCAGACCCCGTCGGCTCAGGCGCTCACACGGTTGACACAAGGCTTTACAGAGATGAAGTCAGAACCAGCATGAGGCGATGTTAAAACATCCAGACGGGCCTCCTGAGAGGACCCACATCACCTCCTGTTTAATTAAAGACTCATCAGCCTCTAACGAACCGTGGAGCAGTGATTGTTTCATCGTCCTTCAGTCTGAAGTCGGACCATCATGAGAAAACACTGCAGCCTTCCTCTGTTTTATAGTTTTACATAAAGACCAGATGGAGGAACCATCACATGACGTTTCTGTAATCGGACTCTGAGGATCAACACAAACCTGATGGACTCACCAAACGAAGCAGCCAGCATGTGACACCTCACTTTTAGCCTCATAACCCCAAAGTCTGCCACGAGTTCCCCGAGCCAAATCCCTACGGACTGAGCTACTTCTTGTGTATGAAGCTGCTAATCCGACTGCAGAGGAAGTCCTGACCCGGATATCCGATATCAGAATATCCACAGGCTACAGAAGACGACCCAAAACATTGGTGTTAAATCTTAATCTGATGATAGCTGAGGGGTCTGCTGTGTTCCTCAAATGTTGGTATTACTTTTCTCTTTCTTGGGCACTCGGCTCAGCTGTGCTGCAGAGTTAACACCTAACGAAGAGTAGATACCGGGCCAAGTCCAGCTGCCCCAGAAAGAACTTTTCTTAAAGTTAGTACCAAAACTTTGTGGATTCAGGTTCTGGAACCAGGTTCAAGATTCAAATATCAAATATTTATGTTTTCAAATTTAACATCTTTGGTTTTGAAGTGCAGAGATGTCACTAAATGTTTGACATGAATCCAGATGAAGATGATTTGTTTCATACAGCGTCATGTTAAATCTGCAGATTCATAAAAACAGGAAGAATCAGATGTCAGCGAGTGGAAACCGGATCTGATGTGAATCTGCTTAGTGCAGCGATCTGAGCAGCATGATGACATTACAAGCTGTGGATCTGGATCCTGGAAGCTTTCCCCACATTTCACTGCTGGGATTTACTTTTATCATCAGATCGCGGCTCCAACAACGTCTTTATTAAAACCTGACGGGGTACCAGAGTGTGTCGTGCTGCGTTTTGTCGACGGCAGCTACAGCGGCTGTTTGTTTAGCCGAGCAGCCGGCACTCGGAGCCGTGAAGCTGAATGAGAGCTCCTTTGTGTCGCCGGCGTGGGTCAGAGGCTAACAACACTCGCTCATTTACTCTGCCAGCTTCTTCCTGTTCTCTCTCATGGGACGAGGTCTGAAACAGCATGGTGGGTCCATCTGAACTGCTGGTTATTCACTGAAGCAGCTTCTGGTTTTTAGATTTATGGATGGATTTAGTTTAAAAAAACATTCAGCCAATCATCATCCAGGTCCCCAGCAGCAGCTGATATCACCGACTAGTCCAGCAGCAGTCAGCCCAGAACCAGAACCAGACCCAGCAGCAGCTGATCTCACTGCCTAATCCAGCAGCAGTCAGCCCAGCTCGGCGTCTGTCTTTCAGCCTTTTATTTCACCAAGCTCTCACCAACCACTAAAAGTCAGTCCCACATTTACTCTTGTCCGGCGGCTTCTTGCTCGCTCACTCTCTCCTTTTCTCTTCTTAGCTTCCTCCGTCAGCATCCTCTTCACTCTCTGCTCCTCTGCCATCATGTCCATAGAAGCTGCTGTGTCAAAGCTTTGTGATTTACGTCCAAAAATCAAACTTAACTTTTCTATTTCTCTTTATGATCCAACAAACCTCAGAGTCAGTTTTATCTACGTAAGATTCAGACTCTGTTTGGACTCAGCTTAGACTTAACTGAGGTGGGCCTGACCTCCAACACACACTCCTATAAACGCACAATACAAACACACACACACACACACACACACACACACACACACACACACACACACACACAGACACACACACACAGACACACCTTCGTTGCTCTCTGTGGTTCTGTTGTCCCGACCAAACACTTGCAGCATTATACCACGCAGCAGAAAAGACCTGCTGTCTTCAGGCCCAGTGACTGCGCCTCTGTTTTCATCTGACACACACACACACACACACACACACACACACACACACACACTTCAGCATTCTGTTTTTATTCAGCCACATGAACACACGAGCAGGAAATGACTTAATCTGTGTGTGTGTGTGTGTGTGTGTGTGTGTGTGTGTGTGTGTGACACAGGTATAAATTAGAAATCAGTGATTTGTGCGTTGTCCTCTGCAGACTGGTCTCCTGTTGTTGCTCATGAATAGTTTCTTGTTCACACACACTCGCCTCTTTCTTCAGCTGAGGTGTGTTTTCACGTCGGACTGATGAATCTGTTCAATCGGTGATCGGCCTCGTGTTGAACACGCCGTCCCAAAGGTGCCGGACCTCTTCCTCACCTCCTCATCCCGTCCGGCTCCAGCACAGCGCCGCCTGCAGGTTGTAGTTTTTTGCCGTGTGGGCCGACCTCTGCCAGTCTGAAGGATGGACGGTGACTCCCACAGGTTCTGAAGAGCGGTTCTAAAGCTCCGTGTGCCGTGGTCATGTTCAGTAGAGAGTGACCTTAGAGACGTTTCTCCAGCAGAACTGTTGAAGGAGTAAAGAAATCTAAAACATCAGGCTGAACAAAACACACACACACACACACACTCTCCATTGTGCCTTGTTGAATCACACACACACACACACACTCTCCATTGTGCCTTGTTGAATCTGGTATTTGCTGACTCTGATCTTCAAACAATGGAAACAGCTTCAGTGCAGAGAACTGAGGCAGACACACAGCAGCCGGAGTCAAACATCATCAGCTGATTAAAGCTCCAGAAGTGAGTCGGTCTCCATAGGTCCCCACGTTAAAATGTCCAACATGTTCTCAGCCTGGTAGATCAGCTGGGAGGTGGAAGAGGAAGGACTACAAACATGGCGGCGGCCAGGAGCAGCCTCAGAATTATGAAACCTAAAATATGATGAAAGAGACCCTGAGCTGTTAAATCCTGGCTGACATCATTTAAATTAACAGTGTGTGTGTGTGTGTGTGTGTGTGTGTTTAGGTGAGCTGTCGCTGCCGGCCCATGTCAGCCCGTACACGAAGGTTCCCGAGGACTCGATGGAGAGCCGGGAGGACGCCTACATCCAGCTGGAGCTGCGAACACTGGAGCAGGCTCTGCTCGCCACCGGTGTGGGCAGCATCGCAGAGCTCAGTAAGTGTGTGTGTGTGTGTGTGTGTGTGTGTGTGTGTGTGTGTGCCTCCTGTGTTTTGTGTGTTTGTTTAAGCTGTGACCGGCGTCGGCCTCCTGGGACAGCTCGTTAGACGCCGCACGGCTCCCCCGTCGTTACATAACAACCCGTGGCTTGTATCCAGAAAACAAGGGCGTCCCTCAGACCCTGCAGGCCACCGTAGCTCATTATCGGAGCGCTCATTACCCAGAAAGTCAGAGAGCTGAGTGGATTCAGTGTTCAGGCCCGTTTATGGACCGTCTGATGACCACGAAGCACTTTAACACAGCACGTCTGTTTGTTCAGCTTCCTCTGCCTCGTGTGTCTGAAAGGAAACTCCAGAGACTCACGACGACGACAAGGTTTGAGAGAAAGTCATCAGTCCCTTCGAGAAGTCGACTCCCATCTCAGCCACGCTGGCTTCAGTTCTTGTTGTTTTACATGGATGAAGCTTTAAGACACACGAGCTCTCTACAAATATCTGAAGATAGAGTCCGAGGTCTGGAACCAGGATCCAACATCAGTTACTCATGAATAATGTGTGACAACTAAATGCGAATCAAATCTTCACCTTGCAGTTCTCACAGTTTATTTTATGTTATCTGTCCATGTAGCGCTGTAAATATTTAGATGTATGAAAAGTTCTTGTCATGAAAGTTCTTTCAGGTCATCTTTCTTCAAAACAAGTCTGGAGCAACTGGACTAGTTTTTAGATCCGTGAAGAGGAGGGATGGGTACGTTTCACATTTGAGGTCACAGGTTGATTAAAAATAAACTCTGAGCTCCTTGTGCTGGTAAACGTCTCCGGATCAGACCAGAACCGGGTCGACTCCGGGTCTCTCCTCCAGATGCAGCTGTCTATGGGCGAGCAGCAGCTCCTTCAGTCCACTCCACCCGGTCCTCCAAAAAATTTCATGTAATCAATTAATAGTTCATTAAAGATGATGATGATGGTGATGATGATGGTGATGGTGGTGTTGATGATGGTGATGATGGTGATGGTGGTGTTGATGATGGTGATGATGATGGTGATGATGATGGTGATGATGATGGTGATGGTGGTGTTGATGATGGTGATGATGGTGGTGTTGATGATGATGGTGATGATGATGATGGTGGTGGTGATGATGGTGATGATGGTGATGATGATGATGACGATGGTGATGATGATGATGGTGGTGGTGATGATGATGTTGATGATGATGGTGATGATGATGATGGTGATGATGGTGGTGATGATGGTGATGGTGATGATGATGATGATGATGATGGTGGTGATGTCATCCTGCAGGTGATCTGGTGTCCCGGGCGATGCACCACATGCAGCGTCTGCGCAGCTCGAGTCCTTCCATCAGCGCGGCTCGCTCAGCCAATCAGCCGTCGGTATCGTGGGCCGCAGACGCCCTACGAACGCTGTACTACTTCCTGTCCAGCCCACAGATGGAGTCCCTGGAAAACCCCAACCTGGAGCCTCCGACCACGACGCTGAGCAGAGAGAGGTGTGTGTCGTCATGACGAGCCTGTAATCTGATTACTCTGAACACAACAGCAGCCTTTGTTTGTTTCACTGAAAAACATCACATCCTATGAATCAGCTGATCCAAACACTTTGAATTTAATTTCAAAATAAAAGCTAATTAAATGAATCTAACGAGTCTTGTGTGAACGTCCTGCAGGCCCTTCCTGCTCCTCCCTCCTCTCATGGAGTGGATCCGAGTCACCGTGGTGCACGCCGAGCATCGCCGCAGCCTATTGGTGGACAGCGATGATGTCAGACAGACGGCCAGGCAGCTCCTCCCGGGATTGGACTGCGAGCCCCGACAGCTGAAGTGAGCAGCCAATCAGCTTCGTCTTAAAAACTAGTTTGAAGCGGTCCGTGTAGAACCGGGTTCCATGGTTCTGTTCCCCCGCAGGTCCGAGTGCTGCTTCCAGTCCTTCAGGTGTCTGAACGCTGAAGCTGCCTCCAGGAAGTTCACGCTGGACCTCGGCTTCAGGATGATCTCATGCGGCCGAGCCGACCTGGTCCATCAGGCCACGAGGATGCTGGGAGCTGAGGGGGTGAACACCATGGACGACCAGGTGAGGGGGAGGGGCGCCATGACGACCAGGTGAGGGGGGAGGGGCGCCATGACGACCAGGCGAGGGAGGAAGGGTGTCATGACGACCAGGTAAGGGAGGGTCGGCAGCAGAGTATTCATTTTTAAAATAACGAGCGAGCTCTGATCCATCGATACACGTCAAACTTTTTACGCCTCCATCGTTTAAATCCAGTCGACTCTGCACGACCTCTGAACAACAACCGACCGTCTCAGACTCATTAAGAAGACAAACTCAACTAACGAACTTTTGACGAGGTTCAGCTGATAATAGAAAATCATTCCAGGTGTCGACCTCATGAAGAATCTAAAATTTAAAACACATTTGACTTTTTATGGTTGCCTCATGATGTCGTCAGCGTAGAAAATCATCAAAATAAATAAATTATTGTGTCCAAACTTTTGACTGCTGCTGATTATTTCAGAGATTACACTCGGGGAAGAACTGGCGGTACTTTACCACAGTCTGAGGAGCGAGTGGATTATCTGATTATTGTCAGATATTTTGATCATCAGTGAATCGTTTTCAGTGAACAGATCAGTGTTGTTGGGACGTTTGACGTCTCCTCGGGCTCTGTGAAACATTTTATGGACCAAATAACTGATCAATGAATCAAAAAAAAAAAAAAAATCGACAGATTAACAACCTGTCCTGATCAGATTGCTGTTCTGTAAATTTATGACAATTCAGCTTTTTGTTATCACAAACTGAAAATGAGTCGATGTCAGAGATCCACACAGCAGAGAGGTGACCAGCATGTCAGAGGACCTCTGTGTAGTCTGAGGTGTGTGTAGTCTGAGGTGTGTGTAGTCTGAGGTGTGTGTGTGTTCATGCAGGGCATGACTCCTCTGATGTATGCGGCTGCAGCTGGAGATGAAGCTCTGGTTCAGACACTCATCGAGGCCGGAGCTCACCTGGACCTGCAGGTAAACATCTGCTGACTCAGCAAAGCTCTGTCTGCAACACAGCTGGCTCGTGACTGACTGTGTGTGTGTGTGTGTGTGTGTGTGTGTGTTCAGGTCCCGGGCACTTCAGTCCGTCACCCTTCGGTTCACCCCGGCAGTCGGTGCTGGGTCGCTCTGACGTTCGCTGTGCTGCACAGTCACCTGTCTGTGGCTCAGGTGAGGCAGACAAACCGCAGTGATGTCACAGTGTCCTGCAGGGCGTGGCAGTACACTGTGACATCACTGCTGGGTGTGGTCCGACTCTTTAAAAGGCAGCGTCAGCTGTAAACTCGTCTCTTGTGTCATCAGCTGTTGTTGGAGGGTGGAGCTGACGTGGAGGGCGGAGCGCTGCTGGACGGGCAGGAGAGCTCAGCTGAGACGCCGCTGCAGCTCGCCGCCGCCGCAGGTGTGTTAGCGAAGAAGTGTTTAATATGTCATGTACGTACAAACAGTGCAGGTGAGTTCAGGTCCAGACGACGCCTCGCTCTCTGTCTTCAGGTTACTACGAGATGGTGAGTCTGCTGCTCGCCCACGGAGCCGACCCTCTGCTCAGACTGCATCATGGGAACTCGCTGATGTCACCGCTGTACGAGGAAATGAACTGCTTCAGCTACGCTGCAGCACACGGACACAGGTGAGACACGGTCAGACGGAGGAGGCGGCGAGACAGGTGAAAACCCGGAGTGATCTAACAAAGCTTCTCCTGCCGCCTCCTCTCTTCTTCTGCAGGAACGTCCTGAGGAGGTTGCTGCTGCAGCCTCCGCACAGGAAGGAGGACATCCTGTCACTGGAGGAGATCCTGGCTGAAGGAGTGGAGGAGGAGGAGGAGGGTTCAAAGCCTCCATCTCCTGACTCCTCGAGTCCTGTTCCCAGGCTCTGTAAGGCCCGGATGAAAGCTCTGCAGCAGGCGGCGTATTACAGCGCAGAGCACGGTTACCTGGACGTCACCGTGGAGCTCAGAGAGATGGGTGAGCTCATCACGTCTGACGAGTGTTTTAACATGTCGGCTTCAGTCTCAACTGTCTCCTCTCTGCTCCACCCTCTCACCTGCTCCAGGTGTTCCCTGGAGACTCCACATCTGGCTGGAGTCTCTCCGCAGAGCTCAGCAACTGAGCCGGGACAAAGTCATCGTCTCTCTCCTCACGGAGTTCCCCTCCATCAGGACGGAGGACTACACCCCCGAGCTGCTGTCCACGGGCGTCCCGCTCATGTTCAGCATGCTGGAGACCAGCAAGGTACCTGAACGCCTCGCTGATGACCTCATCAGTACACGTCTGAGACATGTCCTCTGACTTCCTGTCGTCCTCCCTCTGCAGGACTACGTGATCACCAAGCGGCTGGCGTCGGTGTTCTCTCGCTGCTACGGCTCCTCTCCGGTTCCTCCCATCCCGCCGCTGGACGTCACTCTGTCGACGCAGCTCGGTAACTCGTCACCGCCGTCACGTGACCGCCCATCGACTCTCTGAACGTAACGAACACGAAGGGTCAACGTTTTTGTCTCCGTCCTCAGATATTCACTTCCTGAATAACCCGGAGATGTCCGATGTGACGTTCATGGTGGACGGGCGTCCGTTCTTCACTCACCGCGTGCTGCTGATGTCGGCGTCTGAACGGTCTGATCTCTGACCCGCCAAATTAAATCACAGATGCTCTGCTTTTCAAAATAAAACTCACGTTCTTGTCTGTTTTTTTGTTTGTTTTTTTTGTCCCGTCAGATTTCGACGGATGCTTTGCGACTCCCACGATGACATCATTCACATCAGTCACATGACCTACTGCACCTTCCAGGTAGGAAACGTCCTGATCTTTGCGTCAACGTGACGGCTCGTCCGTCAGCTGAGACTGAAGCGTGTTTCTTTGCAGATGATGATGAAGTCTTTGTACTGTGGGGGAACTGAAGGACTGATGGTGTCGCACTCTGAAGCCTTGAAGGTAAAATCACTCACCTGTCTGTCGGACATCACTTCAACAGACGAGCAAGCATGTGGCATATCTAGAGGAAAGCCAGCGGTCATTGTCTTTCTTGTCTTGTCCTGAAGTTCTAAACTTCTTTGGACTCATTGTTTGTTGCGTTCGTCGTCGTAGCTGATGCCGCTGGCGTGGTTCTTCGGGCTCAGAGGTCTGCAGAGAAGCTGTGAGCTGAAGCTGTCGCAGAGTTTAACTCTGGACTCTGCCGTCGACATCTACCAGGCGGCCAAGGTACGACAACACGACGGACCACGAGAAAGAAACCGAACATCATTCAAACTGAACTCACAACTTTACCGTGTTCTTACTCGCAGCACCACGGAGGAGCTGAACTCTGCAGGTTCTGTGAAGGATTCTTCCTCCAGAATATGGACCGGCTGCTGGACCGGGAGGACTTCCACCGCCTGCTGCTGGGCGGTGTCAGTCAGGAGCTGCTCTGCCCGGACATGGGCACCAAAGACCGGGATCCACCGGTCCTCCTGAGGGTTCTGGAGGCCACACTTATACAAAGACTTCACAGCCTCCACTCTGCATGTCGAGAGTAGAAGGCAGCAGAAAACCGGGACCTGGACAAGGTCAGCCACACTGATACGAGTGTTCGAAGGGACGGGAGCCATAAACTGTTTTTTTACCTTCGTCTTTAGAGAGAAACGTTAGAGTAGCAGAGAAACATTGAAGTTATTAAAGTTATTTATTAATCTTAAACATTTCTGCAGCCGAGGAGACGATCCGGATCGATGAAGAGAATGAATCCGTTTTGATAATCGAAGTGAAATAAAAAACTGAAACTGACTGATCGGATAAATTTCATTATTTCATTATCATTTATTTTTAAATCTTTGCTGTGAAGTGCCGAAAACTGCAGTTCCTTTAACGTCCACCTGAGGCTGGCTCCAGAAGTGAGTCAGTCTCCATAAGTCCCCATGTCCAAATGTCCAACTTCACAGCAGAAATAAACATGTTTACAGCCTGGTACAAAAAACAGTTTTGGTCTCTGTAGCTAATTTCCCCGTTCATGACAACTGTACTGAGGGTGAATTTATATACAACTCACCTGTTCACATTATATTAAGGCTTAAAGTTATGCAGGATTAAGAGCGTGGTGTCATTCAGCCTCAAGTGGACGTTTGAGGAACTGCAGTTTTTGGCACTTCAAGTTTTCAGGTTTAAACTTCAAACTGATGAGAACTGATAGAAATGTCTTCAATTTTCACGATTATCATACATGACACATGAATAACAAACTAATTTCTCTTAGAGGCAGAAAGTTTCCTTACGGTTGTAAAACCAGGCTCGTTTATTTTTAATGTTGGCTACTAACCTGTTACCACAGCCCCGCCCATCCTGCCCCAGTGTGTGCAAAAACCCAAAGCTTTACCCACCTGTTGTGCCGAGTCATGGTTGCTAAGCTCCAACTGGACTGTCGCTGTTCAGACGGTTTGGCTCAGCTAACGTTTGTGGCTTACATCAGAACATGCTGAGTAATGTCTGTAACATCTGTTACTACAGCTCTCGACACAACAAGGGCCACGACTGCACCGACCTTTAAGCCTTGATGATGTCATCATGAACATACAGAGCTTAACGAATCTATTAGACCAACACTCAGTTTAAAGTTTGTCACAGCTGCCTTAAATTAACAACATTGGTAATTATCAATGTAATGGTTAATATAGCAGTATGTAGAAGCTCAGAAAATATAATTATTACTATTGTTACCCATACATTATTTATGCTTATTTACATTCCTGAACAGAAGAATTAGTTTCAGTGGTTGAATGTTGTGATTCAGTGAGCCGGCTCAGATTTGGGTATAAAAGGTGAATTCCTGTTTTAAAATGAAAGAGTCTGCATTAAAGCACTTTGTGATGCTGCATGGTCTCTGACAGGTGGTCTCATAAATTTGTTGGATAAACCTTTTAATAACTCCTCAAACACGTGCACACAGCTCCAAAGTCAACAGATTTATTTCCTTTAGCACTGAAGTTGTTCACAGTAACATCACAAGGGAATACATTGCCAGTGGTTATCCTGCTCAGTAGTAGCGCTCCGTGCTCCGAGTCCGTTCTGTGTGCTCTGGATTCCCCCAGTAGAAAAAGAGGAAAGCGAACAATGAAAGGTATTGCTTTAAATTTTTCTCTCTGATAACCCAACACCCACCCGAGCTGGTGAGCAAACCCGATCGCCAGAGAGGTCCCTCTTTGAGAGAATGAGTAAGGAGGATGCATTGCACGGTTACTGTGTGGACACAGTAATCAAAAAGACGGCGAAAGAAATCAAATTTTCCCCCCCAAAAAAATCAGAAGGCAAATTAAAACAAAAGCACGTGAAGAACATAAATAAATACATAAATAAGTGTGGAGAGAAAAAGGTAACAGGAGAACAAGTCCAACGACGACATGCAAAGAAAAGACGAATGCTGAACATGCAAACAACCGTACGAGGTCAAAGCTAAGAGTAGGAATCCCCTCGGTTTTTTAAATAAGCGTGTCAGTAAACTCGGCTTATTTACAGAATGAGTGTTTGAGATCTGAGTCATCATACGCACGGCGGGCGGGGGAAGAAGGAGCCGACAAGTTTCAACAAAGGGTTCGTCCCTCTCGGAGAGAGGCTAAGTCTACATTCTTAAATTACGGTAAATCATTTTCCAAACGTATATTACAAGGTTTCTTTCGTCAAAAAAACAAAACAAAGCCCCGGGAAAAAGGAATGCAACGCTCGCGCAAACATTTCGAGATTTCTCGGTGATCGAATAACTTAAAAAACACGACAAAAATATCCTTAAATAATTTGACGTTAAGAAACATTCTCTACATCTTTCATATAAATAACAGAATAAATTAACAACAAAAAAAATGACAAAGTACAAAAATATACACAGCAGTTCAATATCGTAAAAAATAACTTTAACGGAAATTAAAAACGCGCTGACGTGAACAAACAGAACCTGAATCTGATTCACTCGTCAAAAGTGCAAAAAAAAAAAAAGTTAAAGACATTTCGTAGACGAGTCTCGGTCACACCAGAAACAAAAAGTTCATCTGTGCGTCTCGTTAGCTGGTGAGATAACACGTTACCTAGCTGGAACATGCTAACGTTATTCAGTCAAAATATCTCTGAGCATCTTTCTTCGTTTTCTCGGACGTTAACTCCGTCTCGTGTTTTGAGCTTGTTCACAGTTTATCCAAAACCGTTCCTCGAGTGTAATAAGCTACGATAGCACCACTGTCACGTGTCTGAGTTTGCCGCAGATGAAACGTTCACGAAACATTTGCACAGATTTTAAAGCCTCACATGTGAATCCAGTCATCGCAGCGATTCCATTGGAATTAATTCATTTGTTAAACGCTGGTGCGACCTGGCCTTCAGGAGACATTTCGTAGACGAGGCCTGGACACACCAGAACAAAATTCATCTGTGCGTCTTCGAGAAACCGTTCTCAAAGCTTTGGCGGCGTCCTAACGTGCTAACGTTATTCAGTGAAAATATCTCAGAGCTTCTTTCTGTTTTCTCCGTACTCCGTACCGGCATTTTAGGGACTAACGGAAACTTATCCAGGACACTGAGTTCATTTACGTCTCGTAAACAAACCATTCTTTTTTTACGGAGAAAAAACAAACTACGAAAGCTTGAGTAGCATTGTCAACGATGTAAATTTGCGGGTCCGAATATTTACAGATTTTCTTCAGTCAAAATATCTCAGAGCTTCTTTTTGTTTCGTCCGTACTTTGATGTTTACGTCCTCGGCATTTAGGGCGGTCTACATGCTAACGAGTGACAGTAAGTTTGTAGTTTTTCTTTCACAGGTTCTTTTACGATAGCGTGCTCATTTTAAGCACCCACAGACGAAACGTTCACGAAACATTTGCACATTTTTTTTAAACGCTGGTGTGACCGAGCCTTTACAGGAATACAAAACTAAATATGGCAAACACAACTCTAAAACATATAAATGTCACAACTACACTTTTTTTTTGTACATACGGAACATTATTTAATCTGTACAACAGAATAGATCATTCATTTATGTAATCATCACCCCCGTTATCGTACTTTAATGGGCAGAAACGTCACAGAGCGAGCTCGAAAAATCCTGCCATTCACAACGAAAGACGACATTTAAAAGAATTACAATCCAGCCAGCGTCCGTCCGTCCGTCCGTCCGCCTTCTTCCACAGTTTGTCAGCGTGTGCAAGTCATTACATCCCGCAAAGAAGTCATGTTTGTGTTGAGTACATACAGTATGTGTGTTTTTATGTACATGTGGGAGAAATCGAAGAGAAAAGAGGAGAGGAGGAGGGGATGATGTGTAGATCGACAAACATCACTGTCTTAAGGCTTTTTTTTCTTTTTACAACTCTTCTGAGATGTCGGTTTGGTCTGGCGGGGCGAGGTGGACTCTACTGATGCTGCCGGAGAAAGGACTCGGAAGAAGAGGGGAGTGAGGTGGGGGGAGGTGGGAAGGGGAAGGTGTCCTCTTGTCTTCACTTTCGGACTCTCTTGGTCGGTGGTTGGTGGGCCGCGAGCGGGCCGCTGTCGGCCGGTCTCGAAGAGCCGCCGAGGTTAATAGTTATTATGGATGATCCCTGGTGGCAGAGACAAGTCAAGCCATCATCACACATGTGAGGAGGACACCCACCCACCGAAAGACCCCCGAGGACACAGAGAGGGACACAACGTGGGGACGACAAAGCTACATTTGCTACTTATTGTAAAATACTGATCAACTTTTAAACTGAAATAGCCATTCCCATTATACATTATACAGTAGAAAATTTATAGGCAAAAAGTAGATTTCTTTTTTTGTTCCACTCCTAACTAAAGGGCAAAGTTAGCAGCTCTCCTCGGCGTTCTCTGCTTTAATGACCTGATAACTGCCTTTTCGTCTAGTCATGCACAGCTACCGCTCCTTAAGGTTGTTCCTGTGTCCTGTTGCTGGCGGCCGTCTTTGTTTTGTCTTTGCCGGGGGGGCATTTAGAGTCATTGGGCGGGGGCTGGTTGGGCTTGCTGCTGGGGGCATGCTTGGCGGGGGAGCTAGGCGTGGCGGGGGCGCCGGGGGAGTGGGACGCTTGGATGTTCTTCTCGTCTGAAAAAAGCTGTTTAATTACGTCAAAGAAGTTACTCAACGGGCTGCCTACACAGACGGGAAGAAAAGAAGAAACAGAGAGAGAGAACAAACAACAGATGAGCAATGAGGTTAACGTGACGGGAGGAGGTGATGGAGGGATGAGAGGAGGAGTGGAGCTGGAGGAAAGGAGACTCTTCAGCCGTCAGGGGTGGAGCGGTTGGAGGAAGGAGAGGTGGCGCCAAAAGGAGCCGATACAGGTGAAGCTGTGTCGCATTGTAAACAGATAAATAAATATCTGCATGTCGGCTTCAGAGTCTCAGTTTCCTCTGCTGGGTGGAGAGCTGCTGGGAGCTGGGAGACGGTTCAGGTTGGATGTGGATCATCGTGAAGAAGATCAGATTTATTATTTGTGTAAAACGTGATTCAAATGTTAAAATCCAGCAGACTGGCTTCAAGATGTACTTCAAGTTGTGTATTTGTAATTTCTTCTTCAGAGTGAAACATGCATGTACGTGTATTCGTGTTGTTTTCTCTCCGTCTTCCAAAGCTCCCGTTAACTCTCCATCTTATCAACATCCATCACAACAACATCCAACATCCATCCGTTAAGACAGAAATTATTTGTGCTTCAAAACAACCACTGATGAGTCAAAGCATGCAGCAGTGCACGTTAACACACAGTCATTGCAGAGGTTAGTCCCTTCGGTGTTACACGTCTCCTGATGATGACTTACCATTATTCCTCTTCGGTAACAGTGACGTAAGCATTTTTGTTCCAGTGATTTCAAACATGGAAAGTTGATGATGGCACGATGCACACAACCCAACATCAAGCTTCACCATGCGAAGGGTTATCAGGTCAGTCAGCTTCACACACACGATCACACGATGGAGTATAGAAATATATTCATCTTATCGAGTCATTTCAGCTTTAAAACAACAAATCTCACTTCAGATTATTTTATTTTTCACCGAGCAGCCTCTCAGATGTGACAGTTTGCTGCTTTTCTTCTTACGTATCTGGAGTTTGGTTTTCTGATTTGAAAATAAGGTTAAACTTTGGATTTTAAAGAAAGAACAATGAGCATTATTTACTGTGACTCTAGCTGCAATGCACGGATGTGGGGGTGTAACGTACACGGTTAGTTTATTTATACCGTATTCTATAAAAATTTAAATCCATTGGAATGAATCATTTGTTAAACGCGGTGCGACCTGGCCTTCAGGAGACATTTCGTAGACGAGACCTGGACACCCAGAACAAAATTCATCTGTGCGTCTTCGAGAAACGTTCTCAAACTTTGGCGGCGTCCTCAACGTCATAACGTTATTCAGTGAAAATATCTCAGAGCTTCTTTCTTTTTCTCCGTACTCCGTACCGGCATTTGGGACTAACGGAAACTTATCCGGGACACTGAGTTCATTTACGTCTCGTAACAAACCGTTCTTTTTTACGGAGAAAAAAAACTACAAACGTTATAGCATGTCAACTACGTAAATTTGCGGGTCCGAATATTTACAGATTTTTCTTCAGCAAAAATCTCAGAGCTTCTTTTAGTTTCGTCCGTACTTTGATGTTTGGTCCTCGGCATTTAGGGGGTCTACATGCTAACGAGTGACAGTAAGTTTGTAGTTTTTCTTTCACAGGCTTTACGATAGCGTGCTCATTTTAAGCACCCACAGACGAAACGTTCACGAAACATTTGCACATTTTTTTAAAACGCTGGTGTGACCGAGCCTTTACAGGAATACAAAACTAAATATGGCAAACACAACTCTAAAACATATAAATGTCACAACTACACTTTTTTTTTTTGTACATACGGAACATTATTTAATCTGTACAACAGATAGATCATTCATTTATGTAATCACACCCCCGTTATCGTACTTTAATGGCAGAAACGTCACAGAGCGAGCTCGAAAAATCCTGCCATTCACAACGAAAGACGACATTTAAAAGAATTACAATCCAGCCAGCGTCCGCCTCCGTCCGCCTTCTCCACAGTTTGTCAGCGTGTAAGTCATTACACCCGCAAAGAAGTCATGTTGTTGTTAGTCATACAGTATGTGTGTTTTTGTACATGTGGGAGAAATCGAAGAGAAAAGAGAGAGGAGGAGGGGATGAGTGTGTAGATCGACAAACATCACTGTCTTAAGGCTTTTTTTTTTAACAACTCTTCTGAGATGTCGGTTTGGTCGGGCGGGGCGAGGTGGACTCTACGGATGCTGCCGGAGAAAGGACTCGGAAGAAGAGGGGAGTGAGGTGGGGAGGTGGGAGGGGAAGGTTCCTCTTGTCTTCACTTTCGGACTCTCTTGGTCGGTGGTTGTGGGCCGCAGCGGGCCGCTGTCGGCCGGTCGAAGGCCGCCGAGTTAATAGTATTATGGATGATCCCTGGTGCAGAGACAAGTCAAGCCATCATCACACATGTGAGGAGGACACCCACCCACCGAAAGACCCCCGAGGACACAGGAGGGACACAACGTGGGGACGACAAAGCTACATTTGCTACTTATTGTAAAATACTGACAACTTTTAAACTGAAATAGCCATTCCCATTATACATTCAAAGTAGAAAATTTTATAGGCAAAAAGTAGATTTCTTTTTTGTTTCCACTCCTAACTAAAGGGCAAAGTTAGCAGCTCTCCTCGGCGTTCTCTGCTTTAATGACCTGATAACTGCCTTTTCGTCTAGTCATGCACAGCTACCGCCCTTAAGGTTGTTCCTGTGTCCTGTTGCTGGGCCGTCTTTGTTTTGTCTTTGCCGGGGGCATTTAGAGTCATTGGGCGGGGCTGGTTGGGCTTCTGCTGGGGGCATGCTTGGGGGAGCTAGGCGTGGCGGGGGCGCCGGGGAGTGGGACGCTTGGATGTTCTTCTCGTCTGAAAAAAGCTGTTTAATTACGTCAAAGAAGTTACTCAACGGGCTGCCTACACAGACGGGAGAAAAGAAGAAACAGAGAGAGAGAACAAACAACAGATGAGCAATGAGGTTAACGTGACGGGAGGAGGATGGAGGGATGAGAGGAGAGATGGGAGCTGGAGGAAAGGAGACTCTGCCGTCAGGGTGGACGGGTGGAGGAAGGAGAGGTGGCGCCAAAAGGAGCCGATACAGGTGAAGCTGTGTCGCATTGTAAACAGATAAATAAATATTGCATGTCGGCTTCAGAGTCTCAGTTCCTCTGCTGGGTGGAGAGCTGCTGGGAGCTGGGAGACGGTTCAGGTTGGATGTGGATCATCGTGAAGAAGATCAGATTTTTATTTGTTGTAAAACGTGATTCAAATGTTAAAATCCCAGCACTGGCTTCAAGATGTACTTTAAACAAGTTTGTGTATTTCTAATTTCTTCTTCAGAGTGAAACATGCATGTACGTGTATTCGTGTTGTTTTCTCTCCGTCTTCCAAAGCTCCCGTTAACTCTCCATCTTATCAACATCCATCACAACAACATCCAACATCCATCCGTTAAGACAGAAATTATTTGTGCTTCAGAACAACCACTGATGAGTCAGAGCATGCAGCGTGCACGTTAACACACAGTCATTGCAGAGTTAGTCCACGTCTCCTGATGAGACTTACCATTATTCCTCTTCGGTAACACTGACGTAAGCATTTCTCACTTTTGTTCCAGTGATTTCAAACAGGGAAGTTGATGATGGCACGATGCACACAACCCAACATCAAGCTTCACCATGCAAAGGGTATCAGGTCAGTCAGCTTCACACACACGATCACACGATGGAGTATAGAAATATATGCATCG